>NC_138740.1:31285351-31882851 GCF_965113295.1 Leuciscus leuciscus | reverse complement strand
ATTTACTTAATCATTTTAAGGAAATGGGTTTCCTCACTTTTTTTTTAAGTGAAGTCAACTGATCACTTTTTACAGTAAACTGCATTCTCAATATGTCCACTTTTGTCTGTTTGTTATTTTTTTTTCTTCCTCATTCACACAGCTGGATATGTGTGTCCTTCGGGGTCAAAATCCCAAATTCCTGCAACACAAAAAAGAGGCGGGTTTATTCCACAAAGATACAACGGAAAGAGAAATAGCTACAAGAATAAAGCCTGTGTTGTGGAAGTCTGGGGCAGCGGCAGGTATTATCGCAGATAAATGAGGGTTACAAAATATATAAAGCGCTGACAGGGAAGTGTTGTGGTGTTCAAGTGTGGACGTGAATGTGGATGCGTGTGTGTGTGATTTCAGAGTCAACAGCTACTGCTGAGAAATGGACAAGGGTCTTGTTTTACTCATAATCTTTTCAGAGTAAAGCTTTTTCTCTGTCCCATATAAAAGCCCACACCGGGGTGCCAAGGGCATTTGACACTCTCCAAAAGCGGCTTCACACAGCACTTATAGTGATGCCGCTGAGGACAAACTGAAAAATACTAGTACACTAATGGTAGTAAGTTGCAAGTCCAGTATTCAAAAAGGGAAGTCTGTTTTTATGAAAGTCCTTATTGAAGCACTCAATATCATTTATTTATTTTGTTTATTTGGGCTTTTTGTCAGTTTGATAAATCAATAAGCCTATTTTTCTTTACTATTTTGTCTTTGCCAGTCATGGATTACTTGGTGCCTCAGATGAGAAAAGACCAAATTTTCACACAAAATGCAATTAGAAAGCAAAAAAACAACAAAAAACATGGATGCCGCTCAATGAATCAAACGTGATTTTTTAATGTGAATGTGGCTATTAACGCTGCATATTCCTTATTGTTGCACAATGCGCTGTTTCATACTACTTTTAAAGTATCTATCTATCTATCTGTTGTCTGTCTGTCTGTCTGTCTATGTATAATGTTATAACAATTTTATTAATTTATTCATTAATGTATTTGCATTCAAAATGCATCGTTTTAATGAGAATAATATATGGCCATTTTACTATGGCTCACTGCTTTGTTTTAAGATTCTGGTTGTCCAGTTTTGCTGTTATGTGACTCTGAATGTTATTTCTGAACTTATTTCTACTTCAATCACGGGCACTGTGCTTTAAATCATAGGCCTATGTTGTTTGATCATACTTTGCTAGCTTGATTCTTAGCATTGCTAAACACTAGCTAGCAGCACGTTCACTTCTAGTTAAGTGTGTTTTTATGTTTATTCGTGAAGGCTGCTAAATGCAGAAAGCTTTCTCTTTTCAAGTATGAAATACATTTCTTCAAAAGCGCTTCAGTCACTGTATTCTATAACTACAGTCAGAACATTCACTAGCTTTAGCCTACTTCACTTTAATAAGCTAGCATTACTTGCTTTTTCTCTATTTACTTTTATGCAAATGACAAGATGTTAAAAGGATAGCTTAAAAATGAAAATATCATAATTTACTCACCCTCATGTCATGTAATTTCCACAACATATGACTATCGTTCTTCCTCTTTTGGATTTTTGTGTGAACTATAAAGACATACTTGATTTCATATTTGAGAACACTAAATGCTTGTGACTAGTAATCGGCTGATTGTAGGGGTACAGAAATTGTGCCATTCCTTAGATTTGAAATGATTTCTTTACAGTACAGTGAAATAGTGTTTAATGACATTCACCTCAGCATTCATTGCTTTCCTCCATTTGCATAGAAAGCTCTTACATGTGCGTTTTTTGTCTGTTGCTGTAGACACACAGGTACACAGTGTTCAACAGATGCGCACATGCAAGACTCCAGCTTCCTTCACTGTGTGCAGAATGTGCCGTACAATCTCTCGTCATGGCAACAGGAGTGTGGCATAAAGGGAGTGATGGATCAAGCGTCCAATTCTATGCGCTTTAAAAAAATTCCGAGTGCGTTTCTGCTGCAATTAACTGTGCCGCCCCGGGAGGCTTCTGTGGGGTCACGAACCTCGTATGCAACAGTGAGCTGGAAGTTGTCTCTGTAGAATTATATCATACACATAACTGGATATTTTCAATCCAATTATACCTGTACTGGACAGGACTGTGGACTGTGAAGCACAATAGCGGGCATGCTGCGGATCTTTGAATAAACACTGAATCACATCCTCGGCTCTGCTAACCTCAATAATGGTTCAATCCATTCTGTTCCATTTTTATACACTAACTCAATTCTATGTTAGGCGGTGGAAAATTTGCAGCTCTCTGAGAAATTTGTGTGGGTGAGGCTATGTGTGTGTGTGTGAGTGTGTGTGTGTGTATTAAATATGCATTTTAACTTTCAAAAGGAAATATCAAATTTCATAATATCTCAGCTGTTTCTCCTCAAATAGAGTCTTAATAAAGTCTTCTGCATTTAAAATTTTTGTATCCTTTAGAGTTTCAGAAGAGATTACAATAATTTCTCACATTTTGCTTTTTTCATTTCCTATTTATACATCTCTATCCTGTATTATATATTTGTCTCATTCGTTTCCATTTTTTAAATTTTTTTATCTTAGAAATGTCGATGAGATAAGCAAATGAAATAATGTTTTGATTAAATGAAATATAAGTGATGTAAATATAAACAAATGTAAATATTATTGGACATTCACTGTAACAAAATATTTTCATGATTTGTTATCATAGCTTTTTATCTTTTGTCAAATAAACGTAGATAATTAATGTAGTTCAGATAACATAATATATTGAGTTTCTTTTCATTAAACCAATCTCCTTCATTGTATTAACTAATTTTTTTTTATTTCAATAAACTCACAATTTTAAGGCAGCCATGGTAACTTACTTTTTTAAGTGAAACCAACAATATTTTTTTTACAGTGATGAAATAAAATGAAATAATAATAATACATATCAATATAACTACGTTTTCAGAGATTTGAAGCAATTATCGAATTGAAGCTTCTGAGCAATTATATTTCCATAAATAATAATTTATATATAAAATAAATCTACATACATAATGCAAATGCATATTTACATAAATAGTTATCAAGCGTAGCGTTAGTTCTGGCAGGTCACGTTAGTCAAGCTCGCATCAGCTGACTCTCAGCTGATCCACATCTACCTATAGGAATACGACGCCTATCACTGTATACATATATAAGCTCCTTCAGTATTATCAGCAGCTATCGTGTTTCTCAGGAGCTAATTACCCTCCTCCACCCCCAGCTCCGCCTCTCGCCCAGTCAGGATTTGGCATTCTGATTCCCCTTGAATCAGAATAAATTATCGAATTATGTTGTACTTTAAAATCTTGAATTAAATATTTGCAAACTTTCATGTTGGTTCTGTTCTGTTTACCCCAAGGGGGGTTATTGCTGCTCTCCCTGCTCTTATCCATGCTAGGCTGCATGGATGCACAGGGAGTTCTCGCCCAGAAAAGAACCATACCGCCAATCCAAACTGTATGCTAATTGTCAATCGTATTTGACGGTAGTGGTCCTGACAGAAGTACATTTCATGTCCATTTTCATTTATTCACTCTCTCTCTGCTCCACAGGTGGGAGATCAGATGAAGTTGCTGCATAATTGCTGGAGTGAGCTTCTTGTGCTGGACTACATCGCCAGACAGTTGCATCATGGGAAAGAGGACAGTGTGCTTCTCATCACTGGACAGGAGGTAACAAACACACACACACACACACACACACACACACACACACACACACACACACACACACACACACACACACACACACACACACACACACACACACACACACACACACACACACACACACACACACACACACACACAAGACATATGCACATATATGCATTGGATCCACTCAATTTATGTTTAGCATATGTGTGTGTGGGTCAGGTTGAGCTGGGGTCTTTGCTGGCCCAGGCAGGGGTCACTCTGAGCGGGATGATACAGAGAGGTCAGGAGCTGGTGCATCGTCTACAAGAGCTTCAGCTGGACCGCAGAGAAACCGCCTGTCTCAAATACCTCATCCTCTTTAACCCAGGTGAGGCAGCACGTGCTATTACTGTAGCTGTGATGTGATTGGCTGACATCTTTGCATGTAAACTGCTGAACTGCTATGTGTGTGTGTGGACACTGTTCAAAAGTTTGGGGATTTTTTACAAACATTTTTGAAAGTAGTCATTTATGCTCACCAAGGCTGCATTTATTTGATCAAAAATACTGTAAGAACAGTAATATTGTGAAATTGTTTTACTATTAGGTTTTGTTTTTTATTTTAAAATGTAATTTATTTCTGTGATCAAAGCTGGAATTTCAGCATCATTACTGTAGTCTTCAGTGTCACATGATCCTTCAGAAATCATTCTAATGCTGATTTGCTGCTCAACAAACATTTCCAATTATTATCAATGTTGACAACAGTTGTGCTGCTTCATATTTTTGTGGAAACCGTGACACCTTTTTTTGACACCAGGATTCTTTGATAAATAGAGAGTTTGAAATAACAGCATTAGATATAGTCTTTATTATTATATGTCTTTAAAAACAAACAAACCTTTGAACAGTAGTGTATTATTGTGCTCATAGTTGTGACATCATAACCAAGATGATTTTTGCTTATTTTCCACAAATCATGGGAGTAAGATTTGCATCGTAAATAAAGAGTATGTCGATTGAGCAGCTTTTTATTATAATTTCAAAAGACCAAAAACCTGTTTCCCATGATATGACTCATAATTCAAGACTTTTTTATTAACCTTGAGTCCTAAAAGACGGTTTAAACGTATAAATTCCACTAACGCGATTGGCCGATGGAACGATAACTATACAGTTATGCACGTCTTTTGGTCTTTTCATTTTAATAATGTTTCCCTTAAAAAGTTCCGCTCAAGTGTTTGAATGAGTTTTACTTCTCAACTAACTCCAGAGACCAAATCGCATTCGTATCATTGTGGAAGAGTTGGGAAATTTCCTCTCTTTCTCTGTCTCTCTCCCTCCGTTCAACGCCACTGCTGATGTTTTAATAGTTTAATATAAAAAATACATTTTTATAGCCACCGCGGTGGCACCGTCACCCCGTCCTCCGTGTCTTATTGAGCGTATCTATGTTTCCCCCGCTGGGGTTTGACCGAGGCTAATTAACTTCTCAAAAGACGAATATTGCATTGATTTTGATCCACGCTAACGAGGACGCGTGTGTATCAGGCTATTTGTCGTGAGTGGCAGCGTGTTTTGTGTGGCGCGGGCCGTGCGCTAACTGGGTAATGGGCTTAATTAAAATGAAAGCCTTCTGAATCGCTCCTGTTTACAAAGGCAGGGAGCCGGACCACGTATCCACTCGCAGACGCACACACACCGTCTATAGCGAGACTCCTGCTCAAAAGAAGTTTAATGGATTGACCCCATATTGGTCTGTGCTGCCATGGCCCTCTCTTTCTCAGCTTCAGGAGAAAATGCTCCTTTATTGTTCGCGTTCCCTTAAGTGAGAGCAATTTAGCTCCAACAAAAGCTGCTTTTCATAATAAGAGTGCCTGAGAGCTGTGTGCATGTGTGTGTGTGTGTGTGTTCGTGTGCATTCAGAAAGTGCTTGAAAACCCATTTTCCACTCATGCCGTCTTTAATGAGACTCTATCGGTGCATCTCTCACTCTGCAGATGTGAAACTGTTGGAAAACCAGCCTTACGTCGAGAGCGTGTACGAGCAGGTGAACGCCGCGCTGTTGGAGTACACACTGTATGCCTATCCGCAGTTCCCGGACAGGTTTAGCCAGATCCTGCTACGCCTTCCCGAGCTCAGAGCGCTGAGCACGCAAGCCGAAGACTACCTGTGCTACAAACACCTGAGCGGAGAGGTGCCCTGCAACAACCTCCTCATAGAAATGCTGCACGCCAAGAGAACCTGCATCTGACACAAGCGCACATTCACACACACAGCAGCCTGATTCCTTCGCAGATGACGCTGTTATCATGTTGTGCAGCAGTCATCTCTCACACAGAAAACCTCATCAACCATGCCACTGTGTTTCTGAACGAGGAAGAGGGGAGATGTCAGTGTTAATGACTGTGTTTATAATACACTCTTAAAAATAAAGGTTCTTTATTGGCATCGATGGTTCCATCACACAAAAGTTTCTTTGAACCTTTCTTTATAGTGGGAAAAAATTTTATTTTAAGAACTGTTCACTGAAAGGTTCTTCGGGGAACCAAAAATGGTTCTTCTATGGCATCGATGCAAAAAACAACAACAATGTTTGGAACCTCTATTTTTAATGTGTATTGGGCGCTGCAGGGAAGACATGTTTTTTAAGGCCAGCCCTGAGGTTCCCTCGACAAAAACACATTAGGATTTTTCCGTTGGCTTTTGAGTTATTGCACAAAATAAGCTCTGTGACTAACACAAGTTATGATTCTTACAGGCTTTGCTCATCAAGATAATCTTCAGAAAATGAACAAGCCAAAATACAATTGCCAGATGTAAAAAAGCTAAACGTGGGCTATAAAGGAACTACACCAAGGTCGCATGACATTAACATTGATTTGAATGTTTTGCTAACAATCCCATTAAGAAACAAAAACATAATTTCTGAATGTTCCCTGAACGTTCAGATCTATCTTGGTTATGCAAACATTAAGGGAACATTACGATTTGTAATCTTTGAAACATTATGAGAACTTTACTTTTAAATGTTCTCTAAACAATCTGAAACAAGTACACTTAACATTTAAAACTAAAACTACCGACTAAAACATGTGTGTATATTATATATCAACCACCTTTTTCAAGACAAATCTCGGTAACATTTGCTTCATGCTTCATAATTGCTTCATGTATAATGCATTATAAAGGTATTCATATTATACATTATAATAATGCATTATATCTTTTCAAAAATAATTGTAACCAAAGATAAAATGCCTTATAATATTTGCAGATTCATTGTTACATCTGAAATTGGTTGTTTGTCATGCATTATATTGCACTATATGCACTATATTTTCTAAAGGCATAACATAAATAATATAATATATTATAACTCGGTTACACTTGAAGAGTTCAGATGCAAAAGCCTCTAAGTGCCATCTGAAATTTTCTTCTAGAATGATCATTTTTATAAAGCATGTATATTTAAGTTAAGTAATTTCACTTAAATGACAATTAATAGGTAATTTGCATTGCCATTTAAGTGAAATTAGTGAGCTTAAATATACGAGCTTGATAAAAATGATCATTCTAGAAGAAAATTTCAGATGGCACTTAGAGGCTTTTGCATCTGAACTCTTCACTTGTTCTTGAGATCATACAATGCATTATAAGGTGGAAACAAGGCATAATTAAAGCATTAAAAATACTGCGTTACAAAAATCTCAAGGGGTATTATTGATATATCTTGAGCTTGTGTTCACCACAGACCTTATTTCAGGCATTTAACCAAAAACCCATTCAAAAAAATCAGGACGATGGAACCGGATGCTAAAATGCTAACTCGTTTCCAGGTGTTGGCTTAAAAAAACACATCATTCTTGCAGCTCACTATTTAAAAAAGCAACAGATTGTGCCTTCCCTCTCATTACACACACTCACACACTGAGAAACACTTCTTCTTTAAAAAAACAGTAAGTAAAAAAACTAAGTGATCGGCATAGTCACAGCCAGACAACATGACCGTCATGTCAAATGAGACATTGCAAGAAATACGAAATGAAATAAAGCACTAATGAAACAGAAAGCTGGTAAATCTAATGAATTCCTCAAGAGGAGCCAGAAAATGAGCTAAATAACCTTCATTAACATTCCTTTTTTAAGATTGAAAGCAAGAGAGAGAGAGAGAGAGAGTGAGGGAAGGTGCCATTCAACAAAGCTTTTCCTGCACACCCATAATAGCTCTGCCATTTAACCTAGTGAGCTTAGACAACATCATACACGCTTCTTACCAAATAGTCTAAGTTTTGTTTGTTTGTATGGCCAAAAACTAAGGAACATCACCCAAAGTCAATCCCAGAAAGCACTAGAATGAGCACAGTGAATATATATATAAATAAATTGAAATTATATATACTAAACAGTTCAAAAGTTTGGGGTCAGTAATTTTTTTTTAATACATTTATTCACAAGATTGCGTTAAATTGATCCTAACGTGACTGTAAAGACATTTATAATGTGCAAAAAGATTCTTTTGAACGTAAATGTGTCAAGGTCTCCACGATAATATTGAGCTAAACAACTGTTTTCAACGCTGAAAATATTAAGAAATATTTCCTGAGCAGGAAATCAGCATATTAGAATGATTTCTGAAGGATCATGTGACACTAAAGACTGGAGTAAAGATCATAACAGAAAATATATATATATTTTAAAATATATTCAAATAGTAAACAGTTATTTTAAGTTGTAGTAATATTTCACAATATTGCCGTTTTTATGTATTTTTGACATCTTATTCTAAAGAAACATTACAAAATCTTTCTGACCCCCAACTTTTGAATGGAAAATGTAAGTTTGCCTATTTGAGTACATCATTGTCTCAGCACCATATTAACACTAGACTCTGTTGTGAGTCAAATCTACCATATTTTGGGCCACGTTGAATTGCTGTCCATGTAGATTATTCCAAGGTATTCCCTTATGCGGTGCAATCATAATTCGGACACTATTAGAAGGCAGATGCCTATAGGCATTATAGTTAGTAGACAGCAAGGCAGCTCACTAGGTTTTGGAACAGAGCTCTTAATGCCTGTACAAGTACTTATCTATGGCACGCTCAAACCCACACACTAACAACAGAAGATTGTGTGTGTTTAAAATGAGCTGTGTGTGTGTGTGTGTGTGTCTAAGTGTGTGTGCACATGCTGAGAAATGGGGAGGTAAATTAGGATTTGCAATTCTGCCTTAACACTAACACTGTTGATCCTGTGAAGCTGAGAGAATAAATCGGCATTCGATGTGCGTGTTCTAATGTGTGAGTGTGTAAGAGAGGTTGTGTGTGACTGTTAAGAAAAGTCATCTCAATATTGCGCCCCTCTCAAGCTTAGGACAAGCTGATCATGATATCTCAGCATGTTTCTGATTGGCTCATTTTTGTATAGTGGAGTGTCTGATTGGTCAAGTTCTCTATCATGTAACATGTTTGTGTTAATGACATTTGTTATGAGTGTGCTTAACTGTATTGTTTCAAATGAATAAATACAAATTATTTAAACCTGTAGATATTAGTTTATCTCAGTTATTTGTCTAACACACACGTCAATCTTAATAAAACAAATAATGCTAGCAACATAAATGCTAAAATGTAAAATTGATGATAGACATATAAGATGGAGACCAGTTAGTTAAAGTCCTTGCAAAAAAAGATAAGGCATATCATGCTTTAAAAGTGTAAGCATATACTATCATTCTTTAAAGAAAAAATGTGCTTGGTTTGATATTTTATCTTATGCCATGGGATTTCATTTTTAAGTAAGGCCAAATACTTTTCACTGTCTAAGAAAACAGCAAATGGAAACATTCATCATATTCTTCAAATTAAAACCATACTATTTAATGCAGTGCCCCTTCAGTCAATCAATCAATCATTGTATGAAAAAATTAATTACAAAATAAAAAACAATATTATGCTACAAAATATAATAAAATAATATCGAATTTTCCTGAAATGTAAATATACATATAACAAATACAAAATAATAAAAATTGCTTTCTCATTGCCTTTCATGATATTTGAAAGAAAAGAAAAGAAAAGAAAGGACAAGAAAAAAAGAGAAAAGAACAAGAAGAAAAAGAAAAAGAGCAAATTATATTTTATGTAGTGCCTCTTAAAAAAACAAATGTAAATAATTTTTGCAAAAAAAAAGATAATTAATAATGTATAAATCATATGAAACTTTCCTAAAGTGTAAATTAATTAATAAGAATAATAAGTTTAAAAAAATTCCCCCAAAAAATGCTTATAGACTTCCAATCAAAATGCAGTTTTGCAATATTACATGGAGAACGTGTACAAAACTAAAATCTAAACCCAGTAAACATTGAGTTTTGCGAGGAAAGGAAGAAAATCGAGAAAAGGGGGAGAGCGGGAGAGTGGGAGAGCGGGAGAACACACCTGGGTCCTTTTGAAAGTGCAAAATTAAAATGGAAAAAAAAATCATTTTTCTTTTCACAGATCTTCAAAGAGGTGTGTGTGTGTGTGTGTGTGTGTGTGTGTGTGTGTGTGTGTGTGTGTGTGTGTGTGTGTGTGTGTGTGTGTGTGTGTGTGTGTGTGTGTGTGTGTGTGTGTGTGTGTGTGTGTGTGTGTTAGAGGGTTCAATACTGCACCTGAGAAGCCGCGGTGAAAGAAAGTCAGGACACAATTAACGTGAGAGCTTCTGGTGTAGTGCCAACAGCAGTGTGTGTCTGTGTGAGCGAGTGTACATGGGAACAGGTGTGTGAGTGGCTGATGTGTTAGAGAGCCGTAAAATGGGTCTTTTCAGCCAGTGTGTGGATGTTTGAGTGTGTATGTGTGTTTGAGAGAGGGTGTGTGCAAACATGACACACTTAAGGGCCACTTCAGCTCCATTAATTGGTCATTTGACATGAAAGACCTCATACCACCTTTTTCACACGGCTGCTTCCCTGAAGACCCAAAAACCTTCACCCTCAGAGAACACACACGCACACACACACACACACACACACACACACACACACACACACACACACACACACACACACACACACACACACACACACAGCTCAATAACTCTGCTATCATCTTCCTGTCTGTCATTTCATGCTCCCTTTAATAGATGGTTATTTTTCGTCGTCACAATCAATGATGTCACATCCGGTGGCTGTGCTGGAGGAGGCAGGAAGTGATGTCAGAAACGCTTATCCATATGTCCCTGCACGTGAAAAGTTTTCGACATTGACAATATTTTTATAATGTGTTTCTGTTACTCTAAAATGTTGTTCCAAAATTTGCTGCAATGATGTTAAAATTCTGTCCGATACCGATAATTCGTTAATTATTTTCATGGCTGATAACCAATAAATTGCAGTATTTCAAATCAGATGTGCCCAAACGTTTTACCACAGAGGGCCAAAAATCAAACTTGTTTGAGAACTGTGGGTAAAGTAAATGTTGCATTATATCCAACTATATTATATAAAAATGTACAAACATTTTTATATTCATATCTACATTTCAATACAAAAAGAAACATTTTTGTAAACAGATATTATTATATTAATAGTTTGAATTAGTTTTTATTTTTAGATTTTTTTTCTTTTAATTTAAGTTCAATTTAAAATGAGAAAGAAAATCGGAAAATAATGAATATAATATTTGTTTAATATTTCTGTTTATTTCACTTAACATTTACTTTATTATTACTTATTTCATGTAAGCAGTTTTTTGTGGTTTTAGATTTACGTAGTTAGCAATACAAAACCGTGCTTCAATTGGGTTTTTGTTAAGTTACAGAAGTTATAGAATTTCAGCATAAATTATCACACATTTCATAAACTGTCAGGAAACAGTGGTTAGATAGTCTGAATTTGTCAGGTGCCTGTCTGATGTGTGTGTGTGTGTGTGTGTGTGTGTGTGTGTGTGTGTGTGTGTGTGTGTGTGTGTGTGTGTGTGTGTGTGTGTGTGTGTGTGTGTGTGTCCTGGTAAACCCCACATAATGGGACAAAATGTCCCCACAAAGATGCCAATATCCGAAATCCTTGTCCTTATCATGTAAATCATACTAAGTGATGTTTTTTTTAAACATAAAAATGCCGAAAGTTTTCTCTAATGGGTAGGTTTAGGGTTAGTGTAAGGGGAAAGAATAAACAGTTTGTACAGAATAAAAAACATTAAGTCTAAGTCCCCATAAAACCTGAAAACACAACGTGTGTGTGTGTGTGTGTGTGTGTGTGTGTGTGTGTGTGTGTGTGTGTGTGTGTGTGTGTGTGTGTGTGTGTGTGTGTGTGTGTGTGTGTGTGTGTGTGTGTGTGTGTGTGTGTGTGTGTGTTGTGTGTGTGAGTGTGTGTCACTGTTAACCTTGAGTGTATTTAGCTATCTGATCTGAGAGTGCCCACCTGCGGTTGTCCTAAGTTACATCAAAAACTTAATGACCTTGCCGCTTCATGCCACCTGCCTGGCACCGTTTTCCATGACAACCGTGTGCGTCTGATCAAACTGTTTGATACCGGATCATTTGAGCTCTTCCCTCAAGTTTCAAACAGGCGCACACACACATTTTTAGAAACACCTCCAGGATCCCACTTGACACCTGCATTAAACCAATAACACTCAGGTTTGAGATTTGCTTAGTTTAGTTTTAGGGCTGGAATTTAGCGCTGGTCATTGTGACAATTCCTCACACACTTAGCTTCTTTCTATACATCCTATTTTCATTGGCTATTTACATGTGATTATTTCTGATTATCAGAGTAATCGCAGTAAGATGTTTATATGACACGAGCGAACCTCTTTATTTCCATTTACATGCACTGTTTTAATCTACAGGTGCTAATATCAAATGCAAAACACATTTCTATGGACATATTACATTTTTCCAGTGACGCACTTAAAAACGTCTTAATTTTGACAGTTTTGGCCATTAATACACTGCATCATATTCATGTTGCGCAACGTTATCAACATTAACTTGCACCCCAAAAATGTGATATCTTCTTTACCACCATGTTTACGAATCTGTGCATGATAATGGCTGTTTCCGAAATGGCATGCTCTCTTGAGTAGGTACTTATTTTGGAGTAACTACTTCACGACTGCTAAAAAAGTACACTCTATGAATGTGTGTAGTATGACATACTACATTTGCCATGTTGTCATCATCATGACCGACCAGCGTCAGTTGCACCACTTCACTGCCATTCACAAATCCTCTCCCGTGGCCTCATGGGATAGTAAAGTGCCCATCATAGGCACACTTCAGAATCTCGCCGGAACAAGTATAGGTCAACCGGGTACATTTTGCCTACTCTTATGAGTACTGTGAATTTGGACATCCTTCTTTTGTCACATACTGTTTATCGCCTACTATATAGTAGGGAAGAATGTGATTTCGGATGCAGTCTATGTCATCAGTGTACGTCACTAGCACATGCACACTTTGGTCAGAGTGGAATAGATACGATTAAAGTGATTACTTGCCTTATTGCGCTTAAAAAAATATGCATACTGTATGCAACATATTTTACTACGATCATGGTTGCAAAAAATATGAGCTTAATTGCATCAATTTGATCAAAGTATAGTGTATTCATGAGGTAGAGTTTAAACTTTAATTGGAATATTGCCTAATAATCACTTTATGAGGGTGTATATAAACATAGTCATTGTTAGTTTATCAGTGTTTCGTTACCTGGACGGTAACTTCATCACAGTGATGTCATATGATCGGATTACCCATCGTCCTTGTGGAAGCCGAGAGATTAGAATGACCCAGGACAACTCAACAACTGCTTTCCCGTTGCCCTGGTTACCCAAAACCTCAAACTTCAGCACTAATGTTGCTTTGCAAACACTGCAATTTCAATAGCGAAATGCCGATCTAATTCCTGACATCTTGATCGAGCATGAAATCTGAAACATACAAATGCTTCTAGCTAGGATAAGGACATTCCAAAATGTGTCAGAATACAATTCGCCACATATATAGCAGGTTTTGACCCAAACTGTCTTGTTCAACAGTATTTCTTCTCTGTTGGGTCAACTACTGTCATGGTGAAAAAACAGTGTGAGGAGAATCTTAATGAGGAAGTTGGATAAAGTCAGATAAACCGATGATGTGTTTGTAGCTAGCTATACTTCAATCATAACATATCCCGTAGAGTGGTGCAGGAAAAATCTGCAAAAAAACATGATTCTTAACCCTAAGCCTACTATCATATTTAACACACACATTTCTTTAAAGGCCACCAAATTATCAACATGATCAAAACTTTGTTAAAAAAACAATCATAAATCTTACACTTATGAACACTGAAGCAACTTAGGAATGACTATCCATTCATAATTTTTTAGAAAAAATCTTGTTAAATTATGAGTATCAAATATGATCTGTAGTCTACATCAGGTTTTTTGAGGAACGTGTATTTGTTCATCTCTCAATCTGCACTGTGTTGCATTGCATTGTATGATTTTCACCCACAATAAAAAAAAAAAAATTTCTGATTATTATTTCAAATGTCAGGCTTTACAGGGTTAAAATTCTTTTAAAACAATCACTGTCCAAGATAAAATAACCATTACTCGAAGCATGGTGTGGCACACAGTTTGTCCGTTATATCAACGCATTCTCATCCTAGGGCGTCATATACTAACGCTTTTGACATTTCGTCTACATCAAACGCACATGGCACCCTTTAGCGTCAATATGAGACGCACAGAGCTTTGTTCTGTTATGGGTAGGTTTAGGTCTGGGGCAGGGTTAAGGCCTATTTATACTTCTGCGTCGAACTGCCGCCGTAGCTACGTCGTAGGCTGTGTGTAGCGCGCGTACACTTCGGCGTACCCTGACGTGCACCTCTCCAAAAATGTAACAACGCATCAATTCTACGCGGACGCAAGCGCTGTGATTAGTCTGCCAGAACCTCTCCCTCGGGGTTTCACATGCTCCCTAGGTGCGTGTCAACGCGGACAACAACGCAGAAGTATAAATTAAAACCAACACGTTGCCTACGGCGTATAGGCTCCGGCGCAGAAGTATAATGAGGCCTTTAGGGTTAGACCGCTAGGAGGCGCCTTCTGGCCCATATCTATCTGCGTCTCATATTGACGCTAAAGGGTGCCATGTGCGTTTAATGTAGACGAAATGTCAAAAGCGTCAGTATATGATGACTTGGTTTTATGATTAAAGGTATTGGCAACTTTTGGCCCGAGGTTAATCAACAAACTAAATGGATTTTTTGGAAGTTTATTGTTATGGTTGTGCTTCAGCTCTACGACTATGAATATGAAACTAGATGGAAAGGATCTCAAGCTGACTGAAGATGTTACTCTAGCTAAACGCATTCATAGACGCTACTTCCTTGAAAATAAATTCCAGCACATGCAGCTACAACAACCATAATGATATGACCCTCACAATAGATAGGCTACTGCTTTACAATGAACATTAGAGAGCTATGGCAATTCTAATGTTTGTATTATAGACATGACAGAATGGTCGTATGTTAGTTCGTCCATTCACCTATGCGTGTCTCATCATATCCATAGAGAAAAGTTGCTCTGACTACTTTGACGCTTGTATGTTGTGGGAGTGACAGGTTATTTTGTCACAACGAGCGAGAAAGGTTGACATGGAGCATCTTAAATCTCCAACCTCCAGGGAATCACTCGTTAAAGAAAAAAGCCGAATAGAGGAGAGTCTGTTGGCAAAAAATGTATGTGACAGAGCTCGTAATAAAACAAGAATCAACATTTGCTTGGCTTTTCAGAGATGGCCAGAACTGAGGGTATTTTATTGAACATATAAATAGCCCAGCTAGCAAAAAGTCGTCTATTAGACTTTGAATAGACGTAAATCTTCAACGTCTTTTTACGACTTTTCAACGTTGAAAACAGGTCGATCTTCAACGTCTTGATGGAATATGTAAAACTTTTAGATAATAATGAACATGGTTTAGTAGTTTGTTTTTCTCCATTATTTTAGCATGTATAACAGTTGAAAACATGTGGTATCTTAGATGATCGGTTGAAAACACGTAGTCAAACATTCCGGCCGAAACTACTTAGTTGAAATCATGTCGAAAACCAGTCCAAGGCGGACCGACTTCTTTTCAACTATATTTCAACGTTGAAAGACGGTAATTGTTTACTGGGAGGCTTACCATAGTGAATCAGGGTAAGACAAAATCAAGTTTTGGAAGAAGGATTGATGATGAATTGATTGTTTAAATGTTGTTAATTTTAATCAAAATAGTTAGCTATATAAAGCTTGAAAAGTAGTAGATATGTTACCTGGATGAAGTATATAAACTGAAACCAACTGGAATTTTATTGAGCAATATTTTTTTTTTATTGGTGCGAAATACCTCCAATTATAGAAAGAGCGGAGTGTCTGAGTCTGTAGGAGTACACACGGTTTATCTGCTGTCTGCCTGAGCTGATCAGGCCAGTAGGAGAGCACAATGTCTCTAACACTGCTTCTATTGTCTGAACACGAAACCCTGTGTGTGTTTTTGAAGTTTGTCCCACATATCCTGTGGCTCCTTGTGGGAGAGATGCTCATCACATCCTTGAGGAAGACGAGTCTTCCTCCTGTGTTGTGTGTGTGAAGAGGCTAACATCTGTATTTACCGGTATATGTGTTTGTTTAAATCCTTCACTAGAAGAAAATGTTCTATATAGAATCTTAAAAGGTTCTGTCAGGCGCTTCATATATAGGGGATCCCATAATGGGATCACTTGATTTAGTTTTAAATAATTATTCTTATTTTAATAACATTTAATGAATTAAATAGCTCGTAAACATACATTATCGCTAGAAAAAAATTAAATAAACAGTTAAACATGAAAGTATGTATTCATTTAGGATGTTTTTCCATAGCTTTTTGGCATAAAAAAAGTTATTTAAAATGTAACCCTTTTCATTTTTTTTCCCCATCATAATATACATATTTTTAGGTATGCAATAGAAATACGGACAAAATTTGGGCAAGTGTGAGTGTTTTTGTTTCATGTGTATGTTTTTCATGTTGTGCCAGGAGGACGGGTCAGAGCGAGGTTATATCCCTGTTTACCCGTCACCCCCGTCTATAAATCTCCCATACAGACACACACACTCACATGCAAGTTTTTATTTTTTCTTATGAAGAGCAATTTCCTGTGTTGTTTAATTAGTGATCTGACTCAGACATCCATTAGATCTGCCCCAAACTGCTCATTAATTCTGATTTATTACAGAGAAAGAAAAAGAGAGTTAAGGCCCGTTCACACCAAGGACAATAACAATCACGATAAAGATATAGTTCTGAAAATCATTTTAGATTTAAAAGAATAACAGAGTCCAACTATAACAATGGTAAAAAGAAACTATATATTTGGAATCACTTTCAGAACAATTTTTGTTTTCAGCTGATGAACAATAAAAGCATTGACAGCCAATCAGAATCCATCCTGTTTTAAGAGCTGGAGCATTTAAAGCAGCAGACAACATAAAAAATGTATAAAAAAAATAAATAAAATCTAGTTAGAAATAAATGGAATATAGACAAGGTTGACTTACATTTTTCTATTCATTATTTTGAACTCAAGGCCCACTCACTTTAAAAAAGGACAAAACAAAAATGCAAATCAAGCAAAGTGAAACACAGGTTATTTTTGTGAGATTATATGCTTTTCTATACAGTTGGCATTAAACAGAAGTTGTAATAGTCTTTTCTTCCCTATTGTGACGTATGTCCTGATTGGATGGTTGTGGTTTGCTATTGGTGGATCTCATGTGAGTGACAGGTTGCCCCGCCCTCGCGCCAGTAAACACATCATCAGAGAAGAGATGTCACTGCAAGTTAAAGACAACGAGGGCACACGAATCGCTTTTTAAAAAAAGGATGTGCACAGACAAACCACTTATAATAAAAAAAATAATGCTGCACAAAAATAATGCATGCAGCATTTTCCCATCATCAAATCACGTTTTAAACAAAACAATAAAAAATCCATTTCATGGTGACTTAATAGATAAAATATGAATTTTCTGAAGAACACACGTTCTTTCCCACATGAAGAAATGTAGGCTACCGTCAATTGTAGAATGGCTCACTTATTTATGCACAGAGGTCTGTATATTAGGGAGGAAACTCAGCGCGAGATAGCACACCTTCCACCTGTGTGTGCGCGAGCCGAGAGCGCCAACTCCGAATCCTCCCACTGAATACTGTCTCCATGACAACCATGCAAAAGCATGTCCTTACTGACCAGATCTGACACACAAACACATGCATTCGCATACATTCTTTGAGAGGACTAAAAATTCTAAACATAATTATGATTCGAAGTATCTTTTCAGTCGGAATTGAAATTGAAAAAGGAGAATGTGCGGCGAAAGAAACTAATGAAAGGAAAGCTGTCGTCTTTCTTTTCTAGCAGACGCTCATACAAACACACGCATACGGGCTCTGCAGATTGCTGGACTATTTGAGTTTCGAGTGGATGAGAAGAGCGCGTTTAGATTGATGGAGTCTTTTGTGCTAATTTCTCTTTATTGTATTCAATTCTGTATTGAGGGGAAGTTTTTTCAATTAGTAATTTATTTATTTATTTATTTATTTATTTATTTTTGCGCGTGCTGTTTCTAAAGATTCGGTGAAGTCTCATCTAATGGCTGGCGAAATGATTATTGAGCAGCAAGTCATACAGTGACGAAAATTTACAAAATCAATCCTTTTTAATAAAGCCTGCACTTTGTGTTCTGGAAAGAGTTAGATTAGAATATTAGCAGTTTATAGCTCAAGGAAAGACTAAATATAGGTAATGGGCCAGGATGAGTACTTTCGCATCAAATCTCCAGCGTAACGAGGGAAATAACCCCTGGTTTCACAGGCAAGGCTTACTAGTCCCAGACTAAAATGCATGTTTGGCATGTTTTAACTGAAAGCAACGTGCACAGATATATATTAAAATATATCAGTGCCATTGTTTTGTCTCACATCAGCAATGTGTTTTTTTTTTCTAAGGCATGTTTATAAAAGCTACTTAAATGTCCAAATTGAACTAAGGTCTAATCCTGGCTTAATCTAAACCCTGTCTGTGAAACCAGCCCATAGAGCATGGGAAATTTGCCCTGTTCCCATTGGTGCAGTAAGAGTAAGATCTGAGTGCACACTGCCTCCTAGTGGCCAGATTTAAAACTAAACACTGATGCCTGGTTTCACAGACGAGGCTTAAGGGGATAGTTCACCCAAACATGAAAATTCTGTCATCATTTACTCGCCATCAAGTTGTTCCAAACCTGTATGAATTTCTTTCTTCTGCTGAACACAAAAGAAGATATTTTAAAGAATGTCGGTGACCAAACAGATGATGGGGCCCATTGACTTCCATAGTTTTTTTGCCCCGAAGTCAATAGGGTCCATCAACTGATTGGTCACCGACATTCTTCAAAATATCTTCTTTTGTGTTCAGCAGAAGAACACATTTAAGCCTAATCCCAGACTAAAATGCATGTTTGAGCTGTTATAACTGAAAGCAGCTTGCATTGTCATCTTACAATGTCAGTGCCATTGCTTTGCCAAGATTCATACCAGTAATGTTTTTTAAGGCATGTTTATAAAAGCTACTTAAATGTCCTAATTGACATGTCTTAATATATTAGATGTTGGTATTTTTTGCATGTCCTCAAGTGCTGAACAAGCTTATATATAAAAAAAAAGTTATTGAATTTATTAAGAAATGTGCTTGTTATTTTGTGAACATTTGATAATCAGAAATCAGTTTTTCCTATTTTCATCAGTTTTATTTTAGCCTACTTCATAGTCTTTTAAATATAAAATATCAAAGCTTGTTATTTCCATCCTGTTCATTATATTGTATTATATTGTTCAACTTTATAAAGTTTAAAACAATGTCTACACTAATATATATATATTATATATTATATTATATTATAAAATGATGACCTACCCTGAAAAATATTCACTGTGGCAAAGTCATCTATCTACAAACTCCATATGTCTAACATATATAACAAATATAGGTTCATGTAATAATGAGTTGGGGGGTGTAAACACATATTTTTAATGTAAACTGTTTCTAGAATCTAAATCTCGATGATATGGCTGGAGCGGATGAGGCAGAAACACGTGTTACATTGTATACGTTCCTGCTCTATAGGTTCCCACTGCGCTTATTCTATAGAAATGACGTAGCGGAAGCTCTAGCGTGTAACACAGAGAGGAAACTAGTCTCGCGCTTCCCGGAAGCGGGACCGCAGAATCATGGCGACCGTCTCAGTGTGTCAGTATCATCCTGGAGGTTTCAGTTTCGAAAACTGCAAGAGGTGAGATTTATCCCTCTGTATTAAGAGGAATTTAGCCGGTGGAGTGGGATATTTTTTATTTTATGGATTCGGTGAAATAACAAAGAGTTTGAGTGGGTTTTAATGGCATTTTACCGATCGTTTGAGTCACGGCCTGCGTGAATGACTCAGGAGAATTTACTCAAACTCATTTGAATAACGGGTTTATTTAATGAAATATACATTAAAATACATTACTCGTTATGTATAACATTTAGAATTGTGTTTTTAAGGTTACAGTGTATTTTTTTTAAATAGTTGATATTTTGTTGTTATTGGTGGGCTTCGACCCTGCGCTTATAGTAAATGTAGTAAGTTCATACAAAATGAACATTTAAACTGAAGTAGCGTGAACTTTATTCATTTTAAAAAACAAAAGTCACTTTAATTCATTTAATCATATTGCGATCTGTTTTTGATGACTAATTACAAAAACGACACAGTATGACAGAAATTTTGTAATAATAAAGACGAAGCCTTAATTGTTGTTTTTAATGTCATGTTTACGTTCTGTTAACTCGCTAATAAATCGCGTTAAGTTGATTTAATGTAGTTATTTCTTTATAAATGTGAATACTTGTGTATTAACCACAAATGAGTGGTGATGTAAGAGTGTATAAAGTGTCCACTAGTCGTCAGTAGAAGTGAGGTTTGAGGATAAATCTGTCATTGACATGCTCTCAGTATGAATCAAAACCATAATACAACTCTGTGCTGACTGGTCAAACCAGTGGTTTTCTACATTTATTATGTTAATGTAGGCATTTTACGTAAGCTCATATAGGAGCAGAGTTTAATTATAAAGGGCTGAAAAAATAAAATGATGTTTGGGTAAAAAACATAATGTGTTTGTTGTTTTAGAAATGCCCTTCTGGAGGCAGACATCACTAAGCTGGGGTTCAGCTCTCCTGCTGCTCGTAAAACCGGAACCACCATTTGTGGCATCGTTTACAAGGTAAGCTAAAGAGCGTAGATGAGTTTAATTGTATAAAATATAGGGTTTGACTTCATATCCTCATATCTGTCAAAAACGATGACATACAAGAAAGATTGCCTCACTAAAATCATCCCTCTCTCTCTCTCTCTCTCTCTCTCTCAGGATGGTGTTGTTTTAGGTGCGGACACTCGTGCCACTGAAGGAATGATTGTCGCTGATAAGAACTGCTCTAAAATTCACTACATATCTCCCAACATCTAGTGAGTACAAGCACATTATTACAGACAACTCGCATCTTTGTGATTTACAATCCCTGATATCAGATGACATTGTTCTGAAGTCCTCTCTCTCTCTCTCTCTCTCGTGTTGTGTAGTTGTTGTGGAGCCGGTACCGCAGCAGACACTGAGATGACCACACAGATCATCTCCTCTAATCTGGAGCTCCACGCTCTGTCCACCGGCCGTGTCCCGCGTGTCGCCACCGCAAACCGCATGCTCAAACAGATGCTCTTCAGGTAATGAATCATCGCAGCGCTATATGATGTGCTAGAAGAATTAAAGGTCCCATGACATGCTACTTTTTGTAGGCTTTAATATAGGCCTTAGTGGTCCCTAGTACTGTATCTGAAATCTCTTTCCAAAAATTCAGCCTCGGTGCAGAATTATAGCCACTACAAGCCAGTCCCAGAATGAGCTTCCTTCAGACGGGCCGTTTCGGTGTCTGTAGCTTTAAATACTAATGAGGAGGAGAAAGGCGGCGCAAGGTGGAGGGTGGGTGTGGCCTTGACCATCTTGCGCAACGGTAATGTGACGTGCATGTTTACGTTGGATATAGCAATGGCACGAAGACACGCAGTCTTTCAAGCATTTCAGTTTGACACAGAATCTGATCCAGATGGAGAAGCAACGGATGAAGAAGTTGCAACTCAGCGGCTCCAGCAGGACGTTTCCGAATGGTCAGTTTAAAATATTATGTCTGGATACAGTACTTTATTCGGATGGTTTACAGTTATTATCATGTAGCTAACGCGAACCTACTGTTGCCTTTTCATGAGAGATCTGTAACGTCTGTATTTATCTTATTACAATTACATCAAGCTCTGCGATCTTGAAATGCGGATATCGCGCGCGCCATATAACGTTAACCAACAGGAAAACGGTTATAAAAATAACAAAGACGTGTACAACACTCGCGTTACAGTGTGTGTAACGTTATTCACACACATAAACTGCATAGCTGCATAGCTAATGTTACAGCCAGATTCTATGTGTAACAATCTAGGTAACCATAAACAGTAAAGCAACACACTTATATATCATTAGTTGACTTACTTGTCCGAGGTGTGTAGCTGAGCCAAAGAGAGTGATCCAGACTTTAGTTTCAGACGTTCAGCAAGCCCAGCTCTGTATTGACCCTTCGGTGTTCATTTGTACATCCAATTATTGAGCAATTGTTATGCTTCGCTCGCTCAAAAGCCATGATATCTCTCGTCTCGTGGACAAACTAAAATCGCGCGCGCGCGCGTTCCTACTTCCTAGCGCATTTTCTCATGGGCGGAAAATATTCTCTGGGCGGGCAAAGCAGAGACAGGGGAGGTAACATTTCCTCCTTATGACGTCATAAGGAGGAGATTCAAGATCAGCGCGTATGAGCCTCCATTTTCTCAAAGGCAGAGAAAGATAGCAAAAGCTCGATTTACACCGATTGAAATTTTTAGAAACTTGGGGACCATATACAGGCTAGGGGAACTCATATTAATGTTAAAAAACCTCAGAAAGTGAAAATTTCATGTCATGGGACCTTTAAGGTTTTTTCATGTTTTTAAAGAAGTCGCTTACGCTCAGACTAAAGCTGCATTCATTTGATCAAAAATACAGAAAAAACTGAAATATTACAATTTAAAAGAAACGTTTTCTATTTGGATATTTTAAAAAGTAATTTATTACTGTGATGTAAAGCTGAATTTTTAGCATCATTTCTCCAGTCCTTTTCCTTCAGAAATCATTGTAATATGCCGATTTTATGCTCTAGAATATTGAAAACAGTTGTGCTGCTTAACAGTTTTCATCTAATTACAACTCAAATGTTTGGAGGTTATTTTTTCATTTAATGAAATGAATACTTTTATTCGTTAAGGATGCATAAAAAATAAAATAAAAAAAAGTATTTATTCTCAATGTTTGACCGGTAGTGTTTATGACCAGTCTCCATGTGTTTACGTAGGTATCAGGGTTATATTGGTGCTGCGTTGGTTCTCGGAGGGGTTGACTGCAACGGTCCACACTTGTACAGCATCTATCCACACGGATCAACAGACAAACTGCCCTATGTCACTATGGGTGAGTTACACTAACATACCCCGTTAACCCGTCTATAACATAACCCGTGTTGTTCCCAATATAAGACGACCTCTCCTTTTTGAAGATGTACCTTTTGCACACCAAATCTTGTCTTTTAAAGAAAATACTTTATTTTAAAATAATTTCACATTGCATATTTGTCATATTTTAATTTTTAAACATTTTATGGCATAGCTACCATAAAAATAACCTGAAGTTCTCATTTAGTAGATCTCATTATGACCTTTTTTATGTACAGTGACAGATGCTGGCTTGTCAAACAGGTGTTTGATCCGCATTAGCTATCTGATACAGGGGGATATGAGTGTTTTTTCCTTAGGCCGATCACATAGCGTTAAAAAGACAGCAGTTTCTCCCTGAAGTCGGAGGGCAAGCGTTAATCCATTACGCCGCATCAAAGCATCCGCTACGAGGATATTGACAGGCAAGTACGTAGCCGAAATAAGAAATGATGGGCCTCGCTGGCGGGTATGTTCAGCTCTTTGGCGATTTCCAGTGCCTTCAGCTGGATGACGGCTCTGGTTATGGGCAGCCCCTCATTTCTTTTTCGGCTCCGTACTTGACACACTTGCCTGTCAGTTTCTTCGAAGCGGCCACTTTTAGGACAGCAGTAAGCTTTTCTTTTATTGTTAGTCTTTTTGCTATCGCTATCTTCTAACATTACACTCTGACATAGTATTTCTTGGGTGCTTAATGAGAATTGTTTGATGACTTGAATTGATGTTTGATGACTCGTATTTACACGTATTTGGTACTCCCTATTGTTGCGGATGTATTATTGACATTTATAGACCCTGAATATAAGAAGACATTTTTTTCAGATGTATTTGAAAAGGAAAAAAAAACATAGTCTTATATTGGGAACAATACAGTACTTGCATGAATTATCATCCTCTTCCACCAAAAGGGGGAGATATTGTGTCTCTGAAAAGCCTTTGATTGGTGCCAAGATATGAGAGATGTCTGACGGACTGGCTTTGCAAGTTGTGACTTATGTGTAAACATGACATGCAGCCTTCAGTGAATATCTGTTAATGCAGAGGATGCTTCTCTTGATTCACTTTCTCACTTGTAACATCAGCATGTTTTTGTCTCATCAGGTTCTGGATCTCTGGCAGCAATGGCTGTCTTTGAGGATCGCTACAGGCCCAACATGGAGGTAACCCTCTCTCGTGTGCATTGACATGTATTTTTCACTCTTTTGTATTGAGGTGTATACTAATGTTAAGTTTAAAAATAAATAAATAATACTTTTATCTAGAACAGGCACTTTAAATTGATCAAAAGTGACAGTTAAGACATTTATAATGTTCTTTTGAACTTTCTATGTATCATGGTTTCCACAAAAATATTGAGCAATAAATATTAAGACTGGAGTAATGATGCTGACAATTCAGCTTTGCATAACAGGAAGAAATTACATTTGAAAATATATTCAAAACAGTTCTTTTAAATAGTTTTTAATGTATTATTGATCATGCCAGGTTTCTTTCAAATACATCCAACCCCCAAAATTGTACTAACCTCAAACTTTTTGGACAATAGTGTGTATATTCATGGTTCCTGAAGTCATTGACAAACTGCCAATTTCAGAGAATTATGGAAAATTCATGGAAATTAATCTTAATAAATCTTAGAAAGGCAGAGTCATTTTGGGTTTGAAATTTGAAATATCATTTGTAAATAGTTTTTTGTTAATGCAGTATGATTATCCAGTAATCATGAAAGACTGGGAAGCACATGAAAACATGCGAGAACACTCATAATGATGGTGGTTGTGTCAATCAGGAGGATGAGGCCAAGCTTCTGGTGCGGGATGCAATAGCGGCTGGTATCTTTAATGACCTGGGCTCCGGAAGCAACATTGACCTGTGTGTGATCACCAAGGGGCAGGTGGACTACCTGAGACCTCATGACGTGGCCAACAAGAAGGGTGTCAGGTGAGCATCCAACATCACGCATCTAAACCTATTACAGTTACACTTGTTGCACGGCGGCATGCAAATTGCTAGCATTGAGGCAGTGATGAAATCTGTGTAATTAATTCATGTGGCATCTAAATATGTGCTGTTAATAATAAAAAACTGACATAAATAGCCAGTCAGCATAAATACCTTTTTAAATGAGTAAAAAAATGGTCATGCCATTGTCGTTATATGATCAGCTTATTGTAAATAATTGTACAGGTTGTCCAAAAACATCAAGTTTAGGTCTAGTCACAAATGGTCAGTATGATTAAAAGGGATAGTTCTCTCATTTAATAACTCCCATGTCATCCCAAACCCAACACAAATGAAGGTAATTTATTTTGAATGAAATAGCAGAGATTTCTGTCCCTCCATTGAAAGTCTATTCACCCAAAACTCTGAAGATTCAAAACGTACATATAAAGAGATTGTAAAATAAATCCACATGAATTGAGCGGTTTAATCCAAGTCTTCTGAAGAGACTTGATCGCTTGGTATTATGAACAGATTTAATTTAGGATTTTATTCACATTTAAACATTGATCAGCTGTTCAACTGTACTTGCGTGACGAGCGAGAACCAACCTCATTGGTTCTTGCTGAAGCTCAAATGTCCTGCGTAACTCGAGAATGAACCTCATTGGTCATTATGCATGAGCTTTCTATGTGATTAGACTTTCAATGGAGGGACATAAATTTTATTTGTGTTCCAAAGATGAACGAAAGTCAACATGTTTGGGTAATTTATCCCTTAGTCTGTTGATGAAAGCCACCACATGTGTGCATGATACTAATCAGAGAATTTACTAAATGAATGGCTCATGCTTCACTGTTCCATTTTAAGGGAGGATAAGCTTGATGGACGCCTTGTGTGAGTAACCGTGTGTTAAAACGAATTGCCCACATCTTGATGTAATTGTAACCTGCATGTGTTTGACTAACCAAGTGTGAGTTTGAAGTAGAGGAGTTGTTCACGACAAGCTGTTTGCTGATTTTTCTCTTACAATCTTTATTAACATCATTATACTTTTTAAAGTTTTATCATGTGAAAAACGTGCAGTGTTTCAGTCCTGATTAGAGATGTGTGTTTCTCTGCAGGAGCAGCATCTTTATTTGTTTTAATTCTTCTGTTTTTGTTGTGTTCCCCTCACAGAACCGGAAACTACAGGTACAAGCATGGAACTACCGCGATTCTGACGAAGGCTGTGACTCCTCTGAACCTAGAGGTGGTAGAGGAAAGTGTGCACACCATGGACACCTCCTGAGGAGACTCAATCCACCACGCTTTGATCTGTTTGTTTCCCCCAACTATAATGTGGTGATTTAGTCATTTTTCATTATTTCCAATAAAAAAAGTTGTGAGTTGAAGTTTGTGTTCTTTTTATGCGCCTCTTGCTTTACCATTGTTTTCTTAAAAAAGCATGCCAATTTATTGAGGGATCATTTATTTCCGATAACTCCTTATTTCGCATGTGTACATAGTACAGCAGTCTAATTAAATAACGAGTCAATAAATGTAAAGGTACGGTTTTTAAAATACTCTTGAAAGAAGTCTCTTCTGCTCACCAAGGCTGCATTTATTTAATAGAAAAATACAGTAAAAACAGTAATATTGTGAAATATTATTACACTATAAAATAGCTGTTTTCTATTTGAATATATTTTATTCCTGTGATCAAAGCTGAATTTTCAGCATCATTACTCCAGTCTTCACCTTCAGTGTCACATGATCCTTCAGAAATCATTCTGATATGTTGATTTGCTGCTCAAGGAACATGTATTATTATTATCAATGTTGAAAACAGTTGTGCTAATATTTTTGTGAAACCTCAATACATTTCTCATCATCGTTCGATGAACAAAAAGTTCAGCATTTATTCCAAATACATTTTTTGTAACATTATAAATGTCTCCTGTCACTTTTGATCAATTTAATGTGACTTTGCTGAATAAAAGTATTGATAAAAAAAAGTACTGCCCCATAACCTTTGAATGGCACTGTACATACTGCATGCTCCAGAAATTGTGAATATAGTCTTTGAGTTGTAAAGATTCACTCAAAACACAGTAGCTTAACTGAGTCCGGGGTTGTTGAAATGCAAATAAGTGCTTGTATTGCCTGAGTAAAATGTTTATTTGTATGATTTATTAAAACATGGTATCATTTTAATTAGCTAGAAGTGAACAGGTGTTTCCTTTTGTATTATGTTTTGTTTAATAAATGAAAGCAGTTAACAATACATTTGCTTATCACCAGAGGGCCTTATATAATGAGTTGTCGGTTCCTAATTTAGTGTTTAATAAAGTGTTTAAAACCCTTCAGATGTTCTTCAAAACAATGCTGTCACAAAGTCAAAAGTTAAATTTTATTGTTAATTACACATTTCAACGTGAGAAAATGTTTCAAAATTCCCTAAAAATAACATCTCTTTGGAACAATGGATATAATGAACACTTTCACATGGTAGATATTTGACCAGAGAACAAGATCTCACAAATGAGTGTTTCCTTGGGAAAACACATAAGAATTGTGTGCGTATGTATGCATGTATGTATGCGTGTATCAGAAACATAAAGAGCGATAAGTAACTCAACTGTAAGGCTCTTTATATGTTGTTATGAATATAGGCCTACAGAAAAAAGTATGTATAAATAGAACCACCTTGCTTTGACATCATCAGCATGAGGCACTGGGTCACCTGACCTAACCAACTTTCTCTAAACCAATCAGCATACAGCACTGAAACATTCGAAGGCACAACAGAATATATATCGGCATTCCTTTCAATACAAATCTAGAGAAACGCTCAGCTTCAAACTATCGCTGATGGCATTCTCTCTTTACTCATTTCTAGATATTTCTATAGCTTGATCAGTTGGATTGAGAGAGCAGAGATCACAGGTTTGCGCAATGGTTCTCCTGGCTGCAGGTGTGTGTGTGTGTGTGTGTTTGTATCAGGTGCTGGCCGTCCACCTTTCCATCTGTGTGGCGAACTGCAGGACGAAGCTGATGTCGGGCCGCTGGTCGGGATCTGGGTTGATGCACATGCTGACCAGATCTCTGAGCTGAAACACATACAAGGTGTGTATTTACAAGAGATGTTCACATATCTGAAACTGCAAACATTACCATATAGTAGCTGAAAAACAGTAGGTGACGAGAGAAGTACGTCCGAATTTACAGCACTCATAAAAGGCAAAAATTATGACCAAACACTTGCGGCAAGATTCTGAAGTGTGCATCCACTGGACACTTTACTATCCCATGAGGCCATGGGGGAGAGGATTTGTGAACGGCAGTGACGTGATGCAACTGACACTGGTAGGTCACATGATAACATAAAACACGGCGAATGTAGTAAATCCAGATTACATTCATACTATATAGAACATACTCGCAAAGTACAAAATTAGCATCTAGTCAAGAGAGTATGTGATTTCGGATGCAGCCAGTGACTTTGTGTCTCTTCACGCTATGATTGTTGAGATGGGCTGTTAGAAAATCTAGTGAGCTGACAGCATCTTCAAGCATCATAACATTTATATTCAAAAGAATCCTAAACAAATGTATCAGGATTTCCACATAAATACAAAGCAGCAAAAACTGTTTCTTAAGCAACAAATCAGCAAATCAGCAAAACACAATGGAAAAGTCGCGCAGTGAAATGGAAAAACGCGTTCTAAATGTGTGTGTGTGTGAGTGTCGTACCTTCTGGGAGTAGTGCTCTGTAGGGAGAGGTGGGTAATCACACTGTTCGATCTTTTGGCACAATGAGAGCAGGGTCATCTTGTCGCTGTAGAAGGGGCTGTGCAGAGCTGCCATCTGACAGAGACAGAAATATCATTCATGACATTCCTTTAAAGGAAAACATCATTACGACCCTTTGTGTCTTTGCTCGTATTGTTGGAAACTTGCCAGGATTTTTATTTGACTATCACTATCACACTAGTTTCATGTTAACCACTGTGGTTGAACTGAAAAAAAGAATGTGCATTTCAACATTTAATCTGGTGCAATATCTTGCCCTATAGATAGACTATGATTGCACGTGCATTAGTGTAAAACACAATGTTTTATTCATTTATTCAAATTAAGGGACAAATCAATATGATTTTTTTATGGTAATCAGTATGCAACAGCTTGTACTGGATTTTATTGGGAAACCATAAACTAACTTAAATAACAGCACAATGCAAACAATCCACCAAAAATGCATGATATCCACATTTAGAAATATTTAGCAATTTATTTATTAAGAAATTTCTGTTTTAGATATCAGTTCAAATATCAGCTGATGTTCTCCCATGGCATGCCCATTGGCATCATCACAACAACACAAAACATTGTTTTTTTAAAAGGAAGTAATACTTTTAATCAGCAAGGATGCATTAAATTGATCAAAAGTAAAAATATAGAAATGTACAATATTAAAAAAAGATTTTTTTATTCTGAAGAAATCTTTTCAACATGATAATAATAATAAATGTTTCTTGATCAGCAAATCATCATATTAGAATGATTTCTGAAGGATCATGTGACACTGAAGACTGGAGTAATGATGCTGAAAATTCAACCTTGCATCACAGGAATAAATTACATTTTACAAAATATTAAAATAGAAAACAGTTCTTTTCAAATGTAATAATATTTCACAATATTACTGATGTTACTGTATTTTTGATGAAATAAATGCAGCCTGGGTGAGTATAAGTGATGTGTGTATATGTCTATAGGATGCAGATGTGTTTGTGTACCTCATACAGCAAGCAGCCCAAGGACCAGATGTCGGATTTGAAGTTGTATCCGTTCTCATGAATCCTCTCGGGAGACATGTAATATGGAGTTCCAACTGGGAACGACACAGATTCACAATAAGCACATTTGTGTATTTAGAGTATATTGAATTGTCTGGACTGGTTCTGTTATTTCAGTCAGTGTGTGTGTTTGTGTGGATGGTCAGTGTTACCAAGAGAATGTGCAGCAGTGGTTTTGGAGCTAAAGTATCGGCCTAGTCCAAGGTCACCGAGTTTGACCACTCCAGTAGCTGTGATGAAGACGTTAGCTGGTTTTATATCTGAAACACAAACATTGACAGGAGTACAAAAGAAATAGGGGCACACGAATGAAAGAAAGCATGCGTGTCTCTTTTAGAAAGAGAGTTTGTGTGTTTACCTCGATGCATGACTCTGCGGGAGTGCATGTGTTCCAGTGCGCTGCAGAGCTGCACGAAATACTTCCATATCGTTCGTTCGGGAATCAACCTCCGCTTCTTCATAAAATACTACACACATGCCAGGGTTAGTATCGTTAACTAAAGCTTTTCCACATTTTCATTAACTGAAATAAATTAAGCATAAACTTAAAAAGAAAAAAATTAATCAATGTTGCATAAATTTAAGTTGAAGTACTAAAATAATTCAAACTAAATAATATGAATACACTGAAATTTCAGCCGCTGGAAATGATCGGCTTTTACGTTTTTTGGCCAAAAATATAAATCGCCCCGATGCTCAGTGTGTTCAGCACTCAGGTTTCACTCAATTTAATAAAGAATAATAAATTGATATTTAATATTAATATATTTTCTGTCCAATTTTAGTTTTACTTTCAATAAAGGTGTGGTTATTTTATTTTATTGGATTGTATTTTTTAAATTCAGCATCATTAAAATGATTGAATTATTATAAGACTTTTTAATGAAATTCAATCATTTTAATGATGCTGAATTTTAAAAAATACAATCCAATAAAATAAAATAACCACATATGAAAAAACCTAATGCAAAATAAGAAATAAATTTTTTTTTAAATCATTTTCGGTTTCGGTTTTCGGCCCAGAATGTTCATTTCAGTGCATCCCTACTAAATGTAATAAAACAATATAGACATTAAAAAACTAAAAAACTAATACAATTGTCAAAAACACACTAAAACAATAAAAGTACTAAAATTCAAATGAAAACAGAAAATATAACAATTAAATCTAATTAAAGATATGAACAAAAACTATAATAGTGCATCAGTGGTATTAAAGGGGACCTATTATGGACTTTATTAAATTTTAGTTTTTGGGGTCTACTAGATAATATTTGGACATTTAATGTGTCAATGTGTCGAGGTGAGACCGACCTTAATCATCTGGGACAGGTCACCAGCGCCTGCTAACTCCAGAACAATATTCAGCTCGTTGTCTTCAATAAATGAGGCCAGATACTTTATGACATTTGGATGGTTTAGTTGCTGCAATTACAGAATGAATATAAATTATCACAAACTGTCACGTATAGAGACACATGCATAAGTTCAAAAACACATGCTACTAACCCTTAACAAGTCGATCTCTTTAATGCAGTCCTGCCGGGCTTTAGCATCCATCATTTCAAAGATCTGAGAAAACATCATAATTTTACAATATACACCCAGACACACAGCTAAATCTGCACTGGTTTATTAAAAACGCTTGCAGAGCACTTCTGAGAAATCTTGTTTTTCTTATAGTTGTGGAATCTGTTTTCAAAATGGTTGAAAGAACCGTGATTTAAGATGTTGACAGACAGACAGACTGTTAAATCTGTCAACATCTTAAATCACGGTTCATTCATCCATTTTGAAAACAGATTCCACTACTAGATAAAGCAAGATTTCTTAGAGGTCCACTTGAAATTGCTTATTTGCACGGGATTCTGAAGATCAAGTCTGTGGTTGCAATGGAATGCTAGCATACTGGTTACTGGTTAATGCACAGTGTACTGGTTACTGCCTGCTATTTATTAAAAATACTAAATGAAAATAGTATACACAATGTAAAGGTAAAAGTACAATGCCACACTGTCACAAGACCCCACTTACATTGCATGTTTTATTTAATATGTGACATACATTTTTATATATTTCCTTAAATTAATTTTAAATCCAATTTCGTGAAAAAAAAAAAAAACACTTTAAGTGATTAAATGGTGAATAAAAAATAAGAAAATACAAATCATGCTTCATTGCATGTTTAATTTAATTTATAATTTATATTCTTTATATTTATTCACGTTATTATATTATATTTTAATCCAATTTTGTTAACTTTTGGTGATTCATTGGTGAGATTTTGCATAAACATCTGATTAAATGTTGAGTAATAAATGATAAAAATCATTCTTGGTTCATCCATCACACTGGCATTATAAGGTTTAAGCCGAGAGCATTGCATTATGGGGTTCTCTATTCCACACAGTTTTCAAAGGTTATAAATTGCACATTTTGTAAAACTGGATAGATCATCTGAGTATACTATTATGCATACAGATTTAGTATATAAAAAAGAAAAGAAAAAAAAAGTAGTATGCTAAAATGCAATTTCAATGAATGTAAATGTTCACCTGTACTTTCTTTAGTGCCACTTGCCGGTTGTCCAGTAGACATGTGGCTCTATAAACCTCGCTGAACTGACCACGGCCAATCATTTTCTCAATGAGGAAGTTGGACAGATCCGAATAGTATTCATATCCATATCCACAGTCTTCCTGTAGCACAAACAGTAGAGCATGACGCAAGCAACGCTAAGATCATGAGTTTGAATCAAGAACTGATCAAATGTGTACCAATGTATGTCGCTTTGCATAAAAGCATATGCCAAATGCATAAATGTACATGTAAAATGTAATAGCATGTTCCTCTGGCTCTGAGAGACAGACAGAGGAACAGAAAGAGACAGTGTAAGTGAGAGTCAGAGGAGCGTGATAATGTCAGCATTATCAGATTGATGATTCATAAACGCTTCTGTCTGCCGTTGACGAGTGTATTGCCAGCGGTGTGTGTCTGTGTGTCTGTGTGTGTGGTCAGACCTGGTCGTTCTGTACTGGCACCGTGTAATTTTTATTCAGATCTTGAAGGCTGTTTTGCTCCATAATGACATTCCAGACCTACAGGCAAACACAAAGGACATGGAGTCAGTCAAAAGACAGGCATTTGCAACGTCTGCTTTATCAAACATGTTGTTTCCTTTCCAGATGGCTGCTTTGTTTAATTGTAGTTTTTCAGTAACGATGAAAAACAATCTTGAACCGTTGAAAGTCAAACAAAGGCTGAGATCAGACGAGCAGCTGTCAGTGCTTCACAGCGGTGGATTCATGCTAATTTGAGGCGTTTGCTAAGACGAGCATCACTATTACATCTGCTCATACTTAAAAGGATTCGAAGAAACCCTGAACACTAAGTATGGAATTCTGTGGTATAAATCGTCCTGTGCAGTGGATGATTTTTTTTGTGTGTGTTGTGCAGATGATTGATACCTAAACTCAAATGTTTAGACATTTACAATTATAGCCCAGCAAAGGAAAAACAGGTGAAAAGCATAAGCTGAGCCATATTAGACGTTTCATGACATTCAACAGATATTTGTATTTATTTATTTACACAATATGCTCACCAAAGCTTCATTTATTTCATCAGAAATATAATAAACACAGGAATATAGTGAAATAAAATATTATTACAGTTTAAAATAACCGTTTTCCATTTGACTATATTTTAAAATGTAATTTATTCCTGTAATGCAAAGCTGAATTTTAAGCATCATGTGTCCTCAGTGTCACGTGATCCTTCAGAAATAATTATAATATGCTGATTTGCTGCTCAAGAATAATTTCTTATCATTATAAATGTTGAAAAAAGTAATATTATTGTGGAAACCGTGATTTTGTAATAAATATAATTTTTTACTAAATGAACACAAGGAAGAGTCTTGCTTGCTTTTATATCACCAGCAATGCCATCAATAATATACGTGCACTAAGTGCAAATAGCCCGGCTTGTTGGCAGAGGCTATTTACACTAACTCCGCCCACTGACGGAAGACGCTGGATTGTTAGCAATAGCGTAGATAAGGTATGTGGCAGAAAGTTGACGCAAATCGACGTCGCTTTTTGCCAAACTTGATCTACTCCCTTTTCCCCATCACATATCAGATTGGAAATGCATTTATTTTCAATCAAAATTAAGAAAATATTCAAAATGTGGAAATAAAGTGTCTAACGTGTACACTGAGGCATGTAGTGTTTGACTTCTAGAGATGTGCAGAGAAACACATTCCCCTTTTTATCCCGATAGTGTTTCTGATACCTGATTCAATTGCATCTTGTTCTTTTTTTTTCAGCTTGACAGTAACAACCATGCCTAACAGACTAGACCAGTCTCATCTGCCTGATAACTCATATGTTAAAAAAGGAGAGTTTTGGTGTCAGTACTGATCCAGGTATCAGATTAGTGTAACATGAGAAAAGTGAGAAAATAATCCATTGCAAGTATGCTGCGGAGCCATGGGATTTTCTGCATGAGGGTGTGTAGTCTTCAGGGCACATCTTCTCTTCCACACTGTACGACATGACATGTACAAACAAGTCCTGTTTTATTTTAAACAAACTCCAGACAAACCTACTGACCCACATTCACAAATGCACACAAACACAGATTGCGGTGACTGTAACATATTTTGTGCCTTCAAGCCATAATAAAGAGTAATTAGCAGAATAAGCATGTTAATGAATGAGCAAACACGATTTTAAGCGTGCAAGATCATCTAGGCTACTTCAATGTTATGAACAACCTATATATACAGTATATGTATGTATATGGAGTACACCTGTTCAACTGCCTTATAATAACACAAATATCTAATCAGCCAATCACATGGCAGCAACTCAGAACGATCTGCTGAAGTCCAAACTGAGCATCAGAATGGCAAAGAAAAGTGACAATGAATGTGTCATGGTTGTTGGTGCCAGACGGGCTGGTCTGAGTATTTCAGAAACTGCTGATCTACTGGGATTTACAGAGAATGGACCGAAAAAGAGAAAATATCCAGTGAGTAGCAGTTCTGTGGGCAAAAATGCCTTATTGATGCCAGAGGTCAGAGAAGAATGGCCAGACTGGCTTTGCATATCTCGTTACAAACGAGGTCTGCAGAACAGCATCTCTGACTCACAACATATTGAACTTTGAAGCAGACTGGCTTTTTTTCATCATCCACAATGGTAAAACTGGTGCAAATTAGTTAGAAAAGACATGGCACAGTAATACAGAACACACTGTCAACTCTTTGTGAGTAGCTAGAATAGTAGAAAACTATAATCATACTGTAGCTAATCATTTATTGAAATAAGTCACACTACACATATCTCATAAATCACATAAATAATAACATAAAAATCACATAAATAAGCACATATCTTTCTCGTTCAAAGAAGTAAAGAAAACAAAAGTTATTTCCTGCTCCCATAAAATAGAAGAAAAAAAAACAATGAAAGAGAGATTGTGTGGAGCGGAAGGAGACTGAGATCCTGTACCATTTCCTTCAATTCATGTGAAGAAAAATGCAAAGGAAAGAATCTATCTTACCACCTGCAACAGTGCCACTCTTCACACGCGCGCACACACACTCACACTCTCACACACACTCTCCTACTCTCTCTCTCACACTCTCTCTCTCACACACACACACACACACACACACACACACACACACACACACACACACACACACACACACACACACACACACACACACACACACACACACACACACACACACACACACACACACACACACACACACACACACACACACACACACACACACACACACACACACACACACACACACACACACTTGAACAAAGACACATCTGGATGTGCACCACACACCACATTTGCACATGTGTGCTTTCGGTTTGTATTTTCAGATGGGTTAGAGGTAATTCTCAATTTTCTTAGAAGCACTAGAATACTTAGAAACCCGACAAACATCATCATCCTGTTTCTTTCTAATAAGGAATTACATCACAATGGCTATGTTTAAAATGGCATATTACAATACTACTCTTTTATAAATGTATAGGATGTATCCTGTGTCTAGTTTGTGACTTTACTGTATCAGAAAGTTTTTAGTATACACTACGATCAATAAACTGTAAAAACATTTTTTACCAACCTGTTAATTGGTTAAAATCACCATGAAAGCAAAATGGACAATTCTTATTTTTAATGCAATATTGCAGTATTTATTTTAAATGATTTATCTGTGCACATCATTTTCATAATCTTTATTCAAAATAACTTCCCCTCCCTCTTGCAGCATCTCTTCTCTTCTCTGATGATGTGTTTACTGGCGTGAGGGCGGGGCAACCTGTCACTCACATGAGATCCACCAATAGCAAACCACAACCATCCAATGAACCAATCAATTCCCAATGGACAAAAGCAAGTCTCATCCTACATTTATTCTTATGTTTCACTTTAGTTCATATTTATTGCATTATTTTAGTGTCATGTCATGTGTGTGTTACCCTGATGGTGTTTTGTCAACCAACACCATCTCATGTTTTTTTCATTAAATCTATAAGTTGTAAAATATGCAGGCACCAATATAGAATCTTTTAATACTTTCAATTCAATTCAATTAAAAAAATAATTATTTCTGTCCTCACAGATAATTTTCCATAGTAAAGAAAAATAATATACAGAATAACTGAAAAAGGTGTAGGCTGAAGCCTATTATGCCTACCCTTTATACATAATTATCCAATGATAACCTTAACAGTTTGATAAGACTTGAAGCATCGTCACTGTGGGCTTTTAATTTTTTTTAAGTAAAATTAATAGGATTTTTTTGGGGGGGATATTTGTCGATTGATAGACAATCCTACATTTTTAGGATTAAGGATAACAGATTTAAGATTAGTGGTGGTCTGGAGGAAGTGAACTGGGCGAGTTTGAGCTGTCTATCTTCCGCTTACTCTTCTGACTCATGCACTTGCGTTTCCGCTCGATCAAATGCTACAGATCAAACAACTCCACTGTCTCAAATGCAAAAACCCCCATCATATCCACAATCTCACTTCCAAAAAAACCCTGCGCACGCACAGAAACCCACACACACACATGTCTGATGAAGAAAGACCTGCATGATAATAGCATTTGATTTTGTAAAAGAATCCCACATTAATGCATGGTGATCTATCACAAAAAGCAACACGTTTGACATGCCTCGGTGGAAACAACCAAATGTACATTTAGTATTTGAAGTCATTAATTACATGCATATTGAATACAACCTTAACTAATACAATTGTATAATCTAAACATCTTGACATTAAGAGGAAACACTGCAAAAACTTGATGTGTCAAGTAGTGACAGCAGTGTGACAGCCTAAAGTTCATCAGATATAATGTAAATTGGCTTTGTATCAATTTGAACCTAAAATCTTATGAAAAAATACTTTATACCCCTTTTTAAAATATATATGATTATTGATCATTCTTTACAAGTAAAAAAGTATAAAAAAAAACTTTTTTTGTTTTTTATTGTAAGAACATGTCATTGAATGCCTCAGTTTTATTTATCGATTGAAAAATATTTTATGATTTTATTACATAAATATTTCATTTCGGTTCATTGCTAGCATTCAAAAAGTTTTTTTTTTTTTTACATGTTTAACAAGTTTCCTGTAATTGCCATCTTGAATGAGTCATCTTAATAAAAAGGGAGAAAAACGCTACTTTGTGTCCAAAAACACGTGAATGGATACAAACAAACCGCGTGTGTGGGCGGAGTCAAACTGCAGCTTTTCCTTATAAAAAACAAGCGCTATGCAATACCATCAACTGAACATTAAAAGCGACTTATTACCATTATAAATGAGTCGTGATCGCATGCAAGTGTTGATTCAGAGCTGTAAGTAATATTTGCACATATAATCGAAGTTACAGTGTGAAGGTGGGTGTTCCCGTTAAACTAGAGGAGCATTTCAATGTTTCCTGTATACTTGTTAATTTCACTAACACAGTATTTACAGTGCGATACGATCGTTTTGTGTTGATTTATTCTCATTGTTGCTTCTGGAAATATATGAAGGGGCGGAAATAGGCCCTAATATGAAGAAAAACAGATGTATGAACTTTCAAAACAGATCTATTTTCCGCGCAAGAGCAGTAGACGTGAACTAAAGCATATGCAATATTTGCACGTTCCATGTAAATTGAATCCAAAAGAACGAAACAGCCTTGTGTTCATTTAGATTGTGTCTCCTCGTTTTACTGCTTTACAGCGACATTATGCCCCCAATAATAATTTGGTGCTTTCTCTTCTACATGAACACGTTGCGCAACTGTAACCCCTTATTATCGCGAGGCGCGCGAGCGTCACGAGCATCGTGTTTTTAACTAATCGGGTTAAAAGTCACGCAGGAGTTCCACTTACCTCTCCAGAGCGGTGCCTGACACATTTACAAGGCTGAAAAATGTTGCGAAGCCCTTTTGGTCAGTGCCCAGACTCACTAATGTCACGGGCCACGCAAGTTGAGTCACACCCCGCGCATCACATGGCTGACTGTGATCTGTGACTGCAGTAAACCACTTTCTGCAAGGGGGGGATATGTCATTCAGTCTTTTAACCACAACAAGTAGTCCAATAATTATTTCATTTTTACATTACTTATTTTATTTTAAATGTGAACATTTTATTTCAATAATCATTTTTACATTGTTTTATTTTAAATGTGACAGTTATATCACAATAATATAATTTAGCAATAGTACAATACAATATTGTACTATATTACAATTTTATTTTAACCGTGACAATACCACAATAATAATGATGATGATAACAATAATAATAAATTAAATAATTATGTTTATATTATATTAAATGTGACAATACTATCACCACCACCTAATAATAATATTAATAATATCAATAATAATAAATGCAATAATTATTTTTATTGTATATTATGTAGGCTATTTTATTTATATGACATAATAATGCAAGCACTGCTACCTAATAAATAATAATAGTAATAATCATAATAATAAGTATTTATTTTATTGTTATATTATATATTTTATTTAAATGTGAAAAAAAACACCACCTAATAATAATAATGAAATTCAAATTTGTCTTATTTTTACATAAAGATGTTGTCTTTAAAATGAATAACAATAGATTTTAATAGAAAAAAATGAATCAAAATGAAATATAAAAGCTGGATCCTAAGATTCCATATACACTCTTTTCATGAAATATTGACAAAATGCACTGTAATGGAGAAAAATGAATTGTCCTTAGGATGATACCACATATGTATGCTGGGTATTGAATGTCCAGGATTTATATTTATGGTATAGATTGCACATATTATGTGACTTTTAAACATTTGATGGAGCTCTAAAGCCAATATATATCCAAAACCTGATCTTAAAGATGGGTAATTTAGACAAGTTCATATTCATAGTGTCATGATGATAACATTGCTTCAGTATAGCCCCATGTGCAAGAACAGTACGACAGCAAAAACCCCAGACTCTTCATGTGGCTTGTTATGGTTAATGGAAAGTTGACCCACATCTTTCTAGAGTTTGCTTTATCTCCCACCTCTTTCTGTCTCTCACACGCACAAACACACTCACTTTCAACCTGAATAGTTGTCATTCTTGTGGGGAAATTATGAGCAAATACCTTTCAGACACATGTCTGCCTTAACACACTCACAGGCACCATGGCAAAGGTTTGCTGTTGCAGACACGGTTGTGTTTGGCACGCGTTGTGCTGGAGGAAGTGGCAAATATATATTTTTAGTGGCATTAAAAAAGTGACATAAAACTGTAGAGAGTGTGGAGTACTTCTGCTTTTTCATTTTAAGTGCGTGTGTGTGTGTGTGTGTGTGTGTGTGTGTGTGTGTGTGTGTGTGTGTGTGTGTGTGTGTGTGTGTGTGTGTGTGTGTGTGTGTGTGTGTGTGTGGTTATGTGTCTATAGAGGAACTATGAATGGATGGATGTGTGCTTTTTTTTATGATTCTTTCTTAACAATCGTCAGGCATTTCAGTCATTTGAAATTCAGTAGCGCCCCCTCGAGGTCTCAGACAGTAACAAAAAACAGTTACAAAAAGTGTCCAGACGACCAGTCAATACCATGTTATCATGGTATTACTTGGAGCACATGAATACAGCAACACATTTATAGATTACATTTTTTTTTATCCATCATTAAATTGATGAAAAATGACAGTAAAGAAGACATTTATACTGTTACATAAGGTTTCTGTTTTAAATAAATGCTGTTCTTTTAAACTATCTATGCATTAAAGAATCCTGCTTTTTTTTTTATCATAGTTTCCACAAAAATATTCCGCAGCACAACTGTTTTCCACACTAATAATAAGAAATGTTTATTGAGCATCAAATCAGCATATTAGAATGATTTCTGAAGGATCATGTGACACCGAAGACTGGAGTAATGATGCTGGAAATTCAGTTTTTCATCGCAGTAATAAATTACATTTTCAAAACTTTTTAAATGGTAATAATATTTCATAATATAATAATACTAATAATAATTTGTTATAATTTTAGCGCGCTTTTCTCAGCTCTCAAAGTGCTTTACATCTTTACATCTCCTCAACCACCACCAATGTGCAGCATGATCCACCTGGATGCGACGGCAGCCATATTGCGCCAGAACGCAGCTATTACTTACTATTTTACTGTTATTTTATTGTATTTTAAAACCTTACCGACCCCAAAGTTACTGTGTGTGTGTGTGTGTGTGTGTGTGTGTGTGTGTGTGTGTGTGTGTGTGTGTGTGTGTGTGTGTGTGTGTGTGTGTGTGTGTGTGTGTCTGTGTGTGCAAGTATAATCTGCCATTAAAGGCACACATGCGTAAACACAAACCACACACTCACACAAACTTGGTTGCGGGAAACCACAACAAGCATGAAATGTGCAGTATGCAAAAAAATATTTATGCGATGACTATCCATAATTTTACAGAGATCTTAACGAAGAGAAATTCCGGAAAAAATATATTTTTTTGCCATGCAAAACTTAATTAGCAGCTAATAAAAGAGTGCGGTCATGGAAGAAAGACAGCAGCGAATCTCTTTCTCTTTTTGATGTTGTGACTGTGTAACTCGCCAGCACTGGCAGACTTCAGTCTCAGCTCGTAACTGCACAATGCAAACCACAATCACCTCAGCAGGGATCAGGATAATTACCCTGGACAAACTTTACACTCTCACACACGCCACTTATACATATAATCAAGCACCACACACTCCAGTGATGAATAAACAAACATATATTCCCCCAACCTTGTTAATCTTGTTCAGAGAGTTCCAATCAAAGTTACCACATCTGATTTTCTCTGTGTGCATATGGGTGAAGTGTTATGTGTTTATGCTTGTTTTCTATTTTAATATATTAAAAAATGTAGAATTTTCAGCATCATTACTCCAGTCACATGATCGTTCAGAAATCATTCTAATATGCTGATTTGCTGCTCAATAAACATTTCTTCTTCTTATTAGTCTTAATTTTGAAAACTGTTGTCCTGCTTCATATTTTTATGGAAACTATAATACTTTTTTTCAGGATGTTTTGATGAATAGAATGTTCAAAAGAACAGCATTTATTTGAAACAGAAAACCTTTGTAATTATAAATGTTGTCACTTTTGATCAATTCAATGAATCATTGCAATACATCTTACTAATGATGAGACATTTCTAAATAAAACTGAATTAAAAAAATGTTATAACTTTTATTTTCAAGGTGATATGTGGATGCAACTTGCTGACATACAAAACAATGATTTCATGTGACAACAATTTAACATGCGACTGTTTGAAACATTCATGCTTGCATATATTGCATTTTAACAAACTATTTTTTTAAATGCAACAGACTGTATACCATAATATGCAGAATACTGTACACACTTAGCAAGTATTCCATCCCGAAACATCAGCAATAGACATAAGTGTGTCGACTGCTGATGGAGCCTGTGTGCTGGTGCTTCAAAGACTCCAACAGGCATTCACTTTCCTTTAGTTAATGAATAATACCTAACAAATACACTAACTTTAAAGATAATATAGTTTAACAACAATCAAAAACTACTGGTAGAGGAACTCTGAAGAAGTTGGGGAGTGTACATTGTGAATGTCTAATGCTGTTGTGTTTTGTGTTGTGTGTGTGTGTGTGTGTTGAGATGGAGAGGTGCCGGTGTTGGGGCTTGATGGGCTCAAGGATCCGTGAGAAAGCTCAGGTGAAGGCACCGATGGGGACGTGATGGTGGAATTGTCAGAAACATTGTCCACTCCCACGCTCTCCTGATATAGACAGTTTCTCCTGAATTTTGCTCGGGCATTCTGGAACCAAACCTGCAGAAAATAAAGACACCATGAGGATTTGACTCCATTAGGCTAATTTACATATCAGTGAGGGAGGGAATGGTGTGTTTGACTTTGGCTGTGGCTCGATTGAACTGATCGGCGAGATTTGCTGCTTGCAGTCAGTGGAGGAGTTGAAAACGTAGCGTCAAGTTGGACACTTTTTGCTTCCCGCTGTGACACTCATTTGCGTTCCTTATCACGTATGAAGTGGATTAGATGAAATATGTCAAATGCACAAGACATTTCAGATGTTTTCATGTAACAATAGACATTTAATACTTAATGTACTGCTTTATTCTTGTAAATACAGTGCCTGATTGTACAAGAATAAAGTTCAACATAAGTATGTGTAGGTGATTTGTTCCAGAATTTTTTTTTTGTTATGCCGGTTGAAAGATTTTCCCATCCTGATAGCAATCACTACGTTAAGTGGTCTAAATCTATATGACCTGCCTGTGAGCGTATGTATTTCTGACCCCCGCGCACCTGCTCACGCAGACATAACACATCATCAGCGCGTTTCATGCTATGCAGAGTTAGACAGACGTCAGTCACCGAGCAGCGCAACCGAAACAGCAGCCGCGTTTTACAGTTCCTCCTGAACCAAAACAACCAGCTTATGCTGCGTTCACACCATAACTACTGTCATTTGGAAGAGATGGAAACCTGTGACGTTATACTCGGAGCGGTTTGTGACTCAAATGTATGCGTTTCAATGGCAACGTATCAACGGCAAAATGAATCTGCAGCAGTCAGGTGATACAGGTCAGTGCTCTTTAAGTTGTTAATGTTCATTTTTACTGTAATGTTATGTGCTTTGAGATAGGAGGTAGTTTAACGCCGTCTTTCCTCTCGTGACATTTTGCAAACTCTATTTCATATGTTTTGAAGGAGGCATGGCTTTGAAGATGCTCTGAAAGGAAGGTAGGATCTCATGCATTCAAAGCTAGCTTGCTATTGCTAGCCATTCCGAAAATGTCCTACTTTCCCTTTAAATACCAATAAAGTTCGGTATTCCATAGAAGAACCATTTCGGCTTCCTCAAATAACCTTTCAGTCAACAGTTCTTAAAATAACCACTTTTCTTAGTGTAAAGAACATTATAATAATCTAAACTAATAAAAAGAAAAATTTGTGCAATGAAATATTTCCATGGATGTTAAAGATTCTTCATAGAACTATCAATGCCAGTAAAAAACGTAATTTTTTGTGAAATTAACAGAACTTAAGGTGTCACATGACCCATGTTGCAAATTTACTTTGATTAGTGATCTACAAATAATGCAGAATCTCTAATATTTCTTATGCATTTTTCATCATCATTTTTTTTTTATAATATATATTTTTTTATAATAATTTTTTATTTTTAATGCCACATTTTTAAAGTGGTCTCAGAATTTTGGAGCCCACTGTATATCTAACTCAAACAGAAGTAATTTCTGTTCAACTCCTAGTGATGTTTTTCTGACCTGGAGCACACGTTTGGTGAGGCCGGTTTTCTGGGAGAGCTCTTTGAGGTCTTTGGCATCTGGATTGTGGTTGTGGGTGAAGAAGGACTGCATGCTCCGCAGCTGGTGATGCTTGAAAGACGTTCTCATGCGTTTGGACTTTTGACAGCTCACTTTCTCCGACAGGTCCACACCCATATCCCTAGCGTGAGTCACGTCTAGAACACATGCACACACAGTTAATCATCACTGATATGACTCATTGAAACACTAAAAGCCAGGGCATTATAGGGCACAATAGCAAACACTGTTTTCTCAGTTTCATCTTCTGCACACATTTACTTGAGAACAAAGTTCCACAACTATGACGATTTACTCTTAAATAATTTTATAAGAACCGTTTTGTGTAGAACATGATTTACTCAAGTTATTTTATAATATTTATATAGTAATAATTATTACTATTTCATTATTTTTAAATTGTACTCATATTAAAATAACAATTGGATTTTATTTGTTAATGATATTTGTGTATGTATTTTTTCTTTTTATGAGATCTGACTATTTTTGTAATGTTAACATATTGTTTGATAAGAACTATTTACATTTTTATTTTTATAACCCCCAAATTAAATATCTACACTACAGGTCAAATGTATTAAATAAATAAATAAATAAATAAATAAATAATAAAGATAGATAGATAGATAGATAGATAGATAGATAGATAGATAGATAGATAGATAGATAGATTCAATGCAAGGGTAAGTAATTTTTTTCATTATTCAAAAACCACAATGTGTGTGAAGGCTAATGTTTTATGTATTTGAGGAGCCGAGAAGAGTGTCTTAGTCTGGTATTTGCCCTAATCATATCCAATACAGCTTGTGTAAGCAACTCATCTTTTATAACACAAGATTTTGGCCAAATGTATTAAAAGACAGGAAAAACTGAGTGCCCACATAGCTACAATAAACTTTATAACCTGTAAGTTGATGAAAATATTAGTGCTGTCAAATCGATTAATCATGATTAATCACATCTAACATAAAAGACTGTGTTTACATAATGTGTGTGTGTGTGTGTGTGTGTGTGTGTGTGTATATATATATATATATATATATATATATATACATATATAATATGTCTCTGTGTGTGTGCATCTGTGTGTATATACTACACACACACACACACACACACACACACACACACACACACACACACACACACACACACACACACACACACACACACACACACACACACACACACACACACACACACACCCTATACATATATAGTGTAATTATGTATATATATATATATATATATATATATATTATTATTTTTTATTTTTTTTACAGTACAGGCCAAAAGTTTGGACACATTACTATTTTTAATGTTTTTGAAAGAAGTTTCTTCTGCTCATCAAGCCTGCATTTATTTGATCAAAAATACAGAAAAAAAATGTAATATTGTGATATATTATTACAATTTATTGTTTTTCAATTTATTATACTTTAAATTATCATTTATTTCTGTGATGCAAAGCTGAATTTTCAGGATCATTACTCTATCACATAATCCTTTAGAAATCATTCTAATATGATGATTCATTATCAAAGTTGGAAACAGTTCTGCTGCTTAATATTTTTTCATAACCTGTGATACTTTTTTAGGATACTTTGATGAATAAAAAAAAAAAAGAAGCAAATGTTCTAAAAATAGAAATCTTTTGTAACAACAATATACACTACTGGTCAGTAATTTGGGGTAAAAAAAAAAGTTCTTTCTTTTTTTGAAATAAATCAATACTTTTATTCAGCAAGGATGTGTAAAATTGATAAAAAGTGATAGTAAAGAAGATTTATATTATTAGAATTTTTTTTTCTTTTGAATAAATGCAGTTCTTTTTAACCTTTTATTCATCAAATATATTAGGCAGCAGAACTGTTTCCAACACTCATAATAAATCAGAATATTAGAATGATTTCTAAAGGATCATGTGATAGACTGGATGTCACATGTGACACTGAAGACTGGAGTAATGATCCTGAAAATTCAGCTTTGCATCACAGAAATAAATGATACTTTAAAGTATAATAAATTGAAAACCAATTATTTTAAATTGTAATAATATATCACAATATTCAAAAAAAAATCTGTATTTTTGATCAAATAAATGCAGGCTTGATGAGAAACTTCTTTCAAAAACATTAAAAATAGTAATGTTTCCAAACTTATGGCCTGTACTGTATATATATATATATATAGGCTATATATATATACTGTATGTATGTATGTATAATGGACACTCACACACACAGACATATATAATATATATAAATATATGAATATATACACACACATAGCCTATATTATGTAAACACAAAATTTTATGTTAGATGCAATTAATCTCACTTAATCGATTTGACAGCACTAGAAAATATATAAAATTATGCAACAATTATGCTACTCTCTAAAATGCATTACCTGATTTATAAGTACCATGGTCAGCGGCATCAAAATGTTTCCTCTTCCGGGCCCGTCCTCTGCGCACAGGTGTCCCTTCATTGTATGTGCTGCTCTCAGAGTTTAGCTCTATTGGAGACACGTCTGAATAATACAAATCCTTAAGGCATTCCTTCTGTAGCATCATCTCGAAATGTACCCGACAGTACACTGACGTCTCTCTCATCCCGTAGTGATCTCCAGTGAACAGCACTTTGTCGCAGGTGGCACAGGAAAAACAGCTCAAGTGGTACACCAGATCCCTGGCGCGCATCACTATCTCGGCAGCAGAGATTCCCAGGTGACAGCGTGCACATCTTTGTGAAGAAAACCTACTACTTAAGAGAAGACATCATTGCATGGCTTTATTAAGAAACTTTTCACATGTGTGAACTGTGAAAGCTCAGGACAGGGGTGTTGGGGCAAGTTGTCACAGAAAACAAGTTGTTTTAACAAGTTGTTTTGGTTTTCATGAAATTCTGTTTCATAATTAGAATAATTTTTAAGATGTTGCAGACTTTTCCAGGGTATCTGCATGTTTTATGAAGGTAAATGTAAGACTTTTTAAGGACCTTTTTAAGACCAAGTACAATATGTCAGTATGTTCTCCAAATGTGAATGTCTAAGGAGAAACACAATGAGTTGTATTAGCAACACTTTAAAAAAACACCAGATATCCATTACTTTTTTATTCATTTTACAAAAAAATATTCTTAAATCAAGACACAATTTACTTGAGATGCAAAATGATATAAAACATGGTGTCAAAATGAGTCTTTAACAAGAACATGATTAAAACAAGAACAAATAAAAGGGGTCAGATAAATCAGTGTCAAACATGACGCGCCGCTATTGGGGTGAAAGGTCAACGTTTGTTAAATGAACTGCATCTTTTTTCTGGTTGTATAATGGTGGGAATTCAACAACTTAAAAAAAAAAAAGATAAATAAACCTACGCTGAGAAAAATCGCTGTGGTAAAAGCGTGACAACTAAACGCAGTCCAACGAATAAGCAGTGAGTAACAATTTGGTCTAATTTCGATGTTGAATAACAACCAACGTTCAGTTAGTATACATTTATTTTACCTGTAATAGTCCTCCTTACAGTAAATGTCTCCGTGTTTACTGAAGCACGTGAGCTCTGACTCCAGGTCAGCGTGGCACGCGCTACATTTCAAACAGCGCTCGTGCCACCGTCTGTCTGCCGCGAGCAGGTAGAAGCGATCCGAGATCCGCGCGCCACAGCCCGCGCACACTGGTGACTCACAGCCCGGGTCCTGGAACACCATTAAACATTTACCATCGATATCAAACATCCTAAATCTCATTTGTCATATATTTTACAGACATATGTTCTTATTTAAAGAAATGAGTGCCAGGCGTTTGCCTAAACAGCAGAATATTAGCCCATGTGGGATATTCATGAATAGGCCTATTTAAGAAAGACTAATATTTTAAAGACTGATGTATTAGAATAAAATTTGCATCTACAATTATGTAGGAGGCTATACTGTTCATCCAAATACCTGGTGTTATATAAGACAGTAACTTAACCATATTTTATATGTTACAAAAACCTTCTTCCACCTCAGAAACATTGCTAAGCTACGGAACATACTAGCCTAATGTGTTTCTGATGCAGAAAAGCTAGTTCATGCATTCATGACCTCTAGACTAGATTACTGTAATGAATTACTGCATCCTCAATAAACAAGCTACAATTAGTCCAAAATGAAGCTGCTAGAGTTCTTACCAGGTCAAGAAAATATGATCATATAACACCAATTTGATCATCTCTACACTGGTTACCTTTTAAGTTCTGTATCGATTACATTATTATTAAGTATTATTATTAATTATTTTATTATTATTATTGTGTATTGCTACTGACCTATAAGGCCCTATAGATGGTTTGGCTCCTGTGTATTTAACTGATCTTCTATCGCCCTACAATCCATCATGATCTTTAAGGTCACACAACTCTGGGCTTTTGGTTGTACCTAGAATATCCAAGTCCACTAAAGGAGTGAAAGTGTTTTCTCATTTGGCTCCTAAACTCTGGAATAGCCTTCCTGATAATGTTCAGGCTCTAACTCACTCTCCCAGTTTAAATCTATATTAAAGACACATCTCTTTAGCAAGCATTCACATAACGCATCTCATAACCTAGTAGTTATTTCAGATCAAATGCACATGATTATCTTTCGCTTGAAATGTTATGAACAGCAGCTACGCTAATCATTTTCCATTTGCTTTTCTGTCGCTATACCTGGGGATGAATGATCACCTGAAGAGATGACACCAACATCAACTCTGAATCAACATACACAACTGCCAAATGTTCTATGTATACTGATCACAACTTGTAATAACTATGAGACCATTATTTCTGCTGAAATGAATACATGATGTTAGCAAACTGCAGGATTTCATCTTAGAACTGTACATTTTTGTACAACTTGGACAATCACCTCTGATAACAGATCAAAACATGCATTTTCTGTTAAGATGCTTTGAAATGATATTGTGAAAAGCACTATACAAATAAATGTGAATTTAATTTTATTTATTTATTTATATGAATAAATAATGTTTTGAATCTTCCTTTACCATTTACTGTCTGCTATTTGAAACATGATTTAGAATTGATCCTACACCAACCAATACAAATAGATAAATATCAATATCGTTAACTATAATAATAATGAATTTTACTTTTAATATATAGGCCTATTTTAAAATAAAATTGTCACTTTTCATATTAGTGAATAGTCTAAATATTGACTTCTTGTATAAAACTGTAAACAATGTAACTAATAAAATAAAAATGTACAAAATGAACATCAAAATTGCAGGTTTTATAAACTCATTACATTGCTGCAAATTAAACCAATTTAAAAAGTTGTATTTATCTATGTATCACAAGAGAATAAAATTAAAAGCTTACTGATTTGTTTTCCATGTTGATAGTAGCAGCTGATAGCTCCTCTCCTCCAGCACAATATGAATATTTTACCTCCTTTGAGTGGAAAATGATGAGATGTCTCTAAAGAGGAGGTCATCCATGTGCTCAAGGATGTTCGAAATAAATAAACTGCAATCAGAAACTTTGTTTGCGACGACAGCTTCCCGAATCGAAGGAGGATGTTGCGCGGAGATGCAGGTAGAAGCTGCAGGTTGTCACCTGTGCGCGTGCCTGTCTTCATCAATATGCAACCTAGGCTATCCCGGTCATGGAAGTCCAGTTGTCTTTAATTGAAGTCTTGCCGTCTTTAGTTGTCCGTTTCCTTTCGGTAAGAGTGGACGGGGTGTAGTTGCATGCGCGCAGTATCAGGGCTTGTGAAGATCTGTCGCCTTAAACAGACTTTTAAATAATAGGCTAGTCCTGCGCTTAGAGACAGCAGCTTTTGTAATCTCTGTTTTCCCGCGTGCAACTCATCTTACCTGACTGTTTATAATGAAAGTCATTTTAGAAATCAGTTATGAAGAAATAGTCACTTCACGTTAAACAATGATATATATTTTGCTTGTGTGAAAGCTATTCTATTCTATTCTATTCTATTCTATTCTATTCTATTCTATTCTATTCTATTCTATTCTATTCTATTTTGAAACAGGAAAATGTAGTATGCAGTGCAACCCCATGAAAAATATATTTTCCTAAAAAAAAAAATCACTATAGCCTATAGAAATAGGCTGTCATCCAGTCGGAGCTACATTTTTTTTTTTTATTGTGGATAGCTATTTAGGTTAATGGAAATTTTGGATACAAAATTAGGCCAAATAATGTATATTCTGGCAAACAATTTTTTTGCAGGATATAGCCTACTGCAGACATGATTTAATCTTAAAAGTTTTCACAACATTCAGAAACAGTGTTTGTGTGGGTTGGGGTATGGTAAATAGCCTATAGCCTACCATTGATTTAGATTGAAAATCTTTGTTTATGAGAAGTCTAAAGAAAGAAAGAACAATATCATAAACACCACCAGCAACCTGAACTGGAGTTTATTTCACATCAACAGCTCCGTTTGGCAACACCATCATCAAAATACCACTCTAGGATACATTCTCCTTTCATAAAGTGTAGGCTACCACAGTAGTTTTAGACTCTGACTCAGTCACTGCACTCCTTACAACAAAAACATCCACACTGGTCATCTGTCATACAGCTGTAACAGTTGTTATTGCAATTCATTGTTGCAATGCCCAGGCATCATACTACACTCCCTTCTGTGTCAGGAGACTCGTACGTCACGTCTCTGTGGGAAATGTAGTTCGGCGCTCTATCGACTTACAACCGCAGGCACGCCTGAAAAACTACAACTCCCATAATTCACCAAGGCCGTAGTACCGTGATCCGCGCGTGGAGACCATGGCGTTCCTGTGCAGTATGTGACGGGGGTAACGGGAAATATAACTCCGACAGCGGGTTATTGTCACATAAATCTGAGGAAGGGATTGGATTTGAATAAAGGATACAATGGGCTCTCGTATCAAGTAAGCGTCAATGTCTCTCTCCCCTTTTGTGTGACATACAGTGTTGTTATAAATGCGAGTTCTGACCTCCCTAAAAGGCCTGTTTAGACTTGTTGCGACAGAGAGAGATACTTTGCTTTGCGGATTTGGGTGTTTGTTTAGTTATTTGTATGATAAATACAGCACTTAATTATGCTTTCATGTATTATATTACCTGGAGGGTTGTGCATTTTTGCAGTAAGTTACTGGAGACACATGAAGTCCATGAGAGACTGATTGTTTACATGTCCTGCAGGGATGAATTACTGTCCATTTTGTTATGTTAATAAGACATAATTTTCACAGCTTGATAAAAGAAATGCATATAAAATAAAGCAGACACATGTCTTTCAGTGAAGGTTCTGGAGTCTATTACATTGTTTCCAGCTCAGTGACGCTTACTTGCTTTGGTAATTCAATGCATTGTATGAATAAGACATGATAAAGAGCAGTCTGTGGTAACAGTGTTTTTCAGGGTTTAAAATTGGCCCACGATAAGATGTTTTGGAAACAGCATGAAGGACAGAACAAAGTCAGATATAAACATATTTTCGCTCACTAAAAAGCTTCTCTTGTACACATGGAAAAGACAGTAATTCAGTTTGTGAAGTTTGTTAATCTTTCTCTTCATAGTTGTTAGTAGAGGTATTAGATATCCTAAATTAAACAATCATTTCCAGATCATATTTAGGTTATATATAGTTAAGTTGTTGATAATATTCAGTATCCTTATAGAATAGAATAGAATTAGAATTCAACTTTATTGTCATTGCACGTCACAAGTACAAGCAACGAAATGCAGTTTGCATCCATCCAGAAGTGCTTTAGCAAGAATATAGATATATTACAAAATATATATATATTTTAGATATGTTACAATGTACACGGTATGAAGGAATGTTATGAGTGCTATAACTATAAGTATATACAGGCTATAACTGTAGTAAGTGTACAAGCTATGTACAGGCTATGAACAGGTTATACGTATGGATATAAATAAAAGACTATAACAGACTATAAATATACAATATGCAAGTATTAATAACAGCTGTAGAACTATAATTATTGTATTGTATTGTATTATGCATTTGTGTCAAGTATATTTAATCCACATTCTGACCACCATCTAAATTTTAATTATTCCATACCATGGTTTCTGCAATACTTGTAAAATATTTGCAAACATTAAAGGTATAGCCTAGCGGAGGATTTTTTACTTCCGGGTGGATGACCTTTACTATTGGTCCTCCTAATTGTCAATCATTCTGGTGAATCAATCAAACTTATTCAAAAAGTGGAGAGGGCGGGTCTTATCTAAAATTCGGAAAGATCCTCCACTATACCTTTAAAGAAACCGCGCTAAGGCTGTTCGTTTTTTTTTTTTTTTTTTTTTGTGGTCTAGGTTTAATAGACTTTCAGGAACTTAATTTTCATTTCTGATCAGATGAAAAGATTATTTTGTGGTTTCTGTTATGGTAGTCACTAGTCAGATAAGATCCTCTTTTGTTTTCACTACAGTAGACAAGCCTAATTTCTGTAACGTGGTGAATGTGACTATATTCATCTTTAGTTTTAGCTATACAACAAGAGCAAGAGCACATTATTTAGTAATGTGGTCAGCTATGTTGTTGTTACATCTCAAGTCAGTGGAACTGTACTTTTTGGGTTCAAATGGGGAATTTGTTGTAATATCTCAAGGGCAGATTTTTGAATGCAAAATTTTACTGTTGATTTTCTTTTAAAAGCCTTAAGTTAGTCTTCACATTCCTTAGAGTATGTCCATATTTGACCTCTGACCCTTCCTGTGCTATTTATGTTTCAGGGAGAGCCCCGGCTCAACCTTTGAGGTGTACATGGAGGTGGTGCATTCTGGGACGGCTGGCTCTGGTGAGTCCTCTCACTCTGTTTCAGAAATGTGATATACTTCTAAAAATATTCATGTCGCCCACACATACTGTACTTCCTCAGAATGATCTGTTGTATTTCTTTTTAAATAGAATTCTCAGTATCAAGTACGGAAGAGCAAGATAAGAAAATTTGGTTTCATATATTATAAATATACAAGATTAGCCTGGCTGTTAGCCTGGAGTGAGAAGTTTGTAGTGGTCAAATGAGTGAATCTAAAAAACAAAATTAAAGTGTAACTCGCGTCATTTCCTGGTGTGTGATCAGGAATGCAGTCAAAGGCCTGCTGAGTGATTTAGTGCATTGGGAGTGTGTGGGTTCAAGCACTTAAATGAACAAAAGATCCTGGTGTGTATTATCAGTCCACCAGGAAACCTGTTTATAAGGAAACAGGCTGCTATGGTGAGCACTTCTGAGGAAGAACCGGCTTCTACAGTTAAAGTGCCCCTATTATGCTATTTTACAGGCTCCAAATTTTGTTTGGGAGGTCTTATACTGTACAACAGGTTTACATGCATCAAAGGTCAAAAAACAGTTTCATTTTCTCATAATATACATTGCACATCACTACATCTCAATGATTCTCAAACGACTCGATCAGTCTCAGAATCTGTCTCTCTTCAAGAGCAAGCGTTTTGCGGATCCCGCGTTGAACTCTGAGATTTGAGAAGCAGTCGTCAGTGAAAGGACGTGTTTGAGGGCTGGTCAAGTTGTTCGCAGGTGGACAACGTGGGCATTATGCAAATGTCTTATCTAGTGACATAGAACCGTAACGCAGTATGATTCAAATTACAAACGACTCGAATGGATGGTTCAGAGTCGATTCTTTCTTTTGGGAGACAATAACTTTATTTATCGTGCACTTTTGACTTTACAACTTCGCAGAACATTTACATTCACAAACAGCTTTATTATACACTGCATGAAAGGTAATATATTTGAAAAACCATAATAGGGGCACTTTAATGAGTTTGGTGTCATTGAATATTTGAAATGGATTGAGACGAGAGTTGTTTGAGACATTTAGTAGCATGTAAACAAATATATACTATGTATGTTTGGGGCCAGTAAGATTTTTTGACATTTATTTGGTTTTAAGTATCTTATGCTCACAAAGGTTGCATTTATTTGATAAAAAAAAACAAAAAAAAACAAACAAACATTTTGACGTAATTTAAAACATAGCCTAATTTATTCCTATGATGCAAAGTTGAATTTTCAGCATCATTACTCCAGTCTTCAGTGTCACATGATCCTTCAGAAATCATTCTAATATACTGATTTACTGCTCAAGGAACATTTCATAATATTATCAATGTTAAAATGAGTTCAAAATGAGTGCTGCTTAATATTTTTTTGGAATAGAATATAAATTACAAAAGAACATGATTTATTTGAAATAGGAATCTTTTGCAACATCATTTCTATATCTTTAATGTCACTTTTAAATTTGATCTTATGCATCCTTGCTGAGTAAATGTGTTAATTTCTTTCAAAAAAGACAATCTTACTGACCCCAAACTTTTGAATGGTAGTGTGTGTAAAATCAAAGTCCCTTTAAGGCAAGTAATTTTACTCGGTAGGCATCTTTCATATTTGAAATCACCAATAATATCTAACTGTCTCATAAATTTTGTTTGTAAATGCTGACATCATGACAAAAAACTGACTTTTTTTCGCAATGTGCATGCACAGTCATAAGTGCTCGCCTCAGAACACTGACTGTTTCTAAAGCAACAGGAGCTTCTAACTGCAGCTGCAGTGCCATTTGGCTCTTATTCAGAAGATGGGGCTTATTCCGCCATATTGCGCGTTGCACTTTCTCCCATTCATAGTTATATGATTGCACCATCTTTTTATATCTAACGTCTTTGGTAATAATATGTACGTGAGCTGTTTGAGAACTCCCCCAATGCAGACCTCTAGGCGACTGTTGCTTAGTGACCGTATGGTTTGATGAGGGCAGCAGAAGCAAAGCATCTTGGGTGTTTTCTCCTGAGACAAGCCCTCCCATGATGCTCACATCCACACAGTCACATATCCCTCTGAAATCAGTGGAAACCCTTTCAGATCAGCCCAGAAGTGTTGTGTCAGTATCTCAGCCCTTATTTATATTTGACAGTGAAACTTAAGATAACCTAAATATGTCACTATGCAGGGTTTGTTTCATCCTAGTCTGACAATAACTTGTACGGTGCTCAAAGATGCAGTTTGGCTGAAAGTATCTCAAAATCTGCAAGTAATCAAAATTTATGACATTTACTTTCTATACATTTTCATGTTCCTTTTCTTATTGTGTACGGTTCATCGTTTTTACATATTAAACCAAAGAAAATAAATCATTGTGTTTTGAATTCTGCATCTGAAACTATATGATAATAGTGATAAGGTTGGCTTGCAACATGTGGAGACCATGCTTGTATAGAAAACAGCCATTTTTTATCTGTGTATTTGTCTATATATTGTTAATAATATGATTTGTGTGTTCTTCTCAGGACCAGAGGTGCGAAGGAGTTTCCCCGACACATACGCTGACCAGGTTTGCGCCTCATTATTTGCTCTCTCTCTCTGGGGATGTTGGGGTGGGGATCTCATAATTGCTGTTCACCTCAGTGATAATGCAATGAGCACCTGTTCTGGCAGATGGAGTTTAAACCTCTAGAGATTGGGTGTAATTCTCTGAGAGGGTCCATGGTACCAAACACCGTCTTTATGCAGTTTTAACAAACTTGCTTAGGATTCAGACTCAGGTTAACAAAGAGGAAATTAAAGAAAAGATGCGTTTGCTGGATCCAAAATCTGCTTACTCCATATATAGGGAATGATACACTATATAAGGGGACTTAGCAAGCAAATACATATATGCTGATGTAAATACTGTGTGCCTGAGAGTGCTCAGTTTCTATCTCAACTCTCTTATCTGTACTGAGCAGTTTTTTGTACCTGGATAAGATCACTCTTGTATAAATCTATAATAAAGACATTAATAACATTTACTATAGTTGACAAACATGTTACCTTCAGGTGATAACTTTTATTTGGTCATTTGAATTAAATCTTAACAATAGCGTTACCAACAAATTAATAGCAAAAAATGATTTGTTCATAATTAGAATAGTCTTTGTATTAATTAATTTATAATTGTACACAACCGAATCATATGTTTGGGGTCTGAAAGATTTCTTAATGTTTTTAAAATAAGTCTCTTCTCTTCACCAAGGCTGCATTTATTTGATCAATAATGCAGTAAAAACAGTAATATTGTGAAATAATATTACAATTTTGAATAACTGTTTTCTATGTTAATATATTATTTTAATGTAATTTATTCCTGTGATGCAAAGCTGAATTTTCAGCATCATTACTCCAGTCTTCAGTGTCACATGATCCTTCAGAAATCATTCTAACATTTTTATTATTATTATTATCAATGCTGAAAACTGTTTAGTTCAGCTCAGCTTAATTTTTTAGTGTAAACAGTGATGGCTTTTTTTTTTATGAATAGAAAGAACAGCATTTATTTGAAATTTAAATATTTTGTAATGTTATAAATGTGCGTCCTTGCTGAAAAAAATTCTTACTTCCCCAGTCTTTTGAACAGTAGTATAGTATTCAAACAGTAGTATATATATATATATTTTTTTTTTTTTAGAAATATTATAGTTTATCTTTTTTTTTTAAATCAACTGATGATGACTTGTAAAAATAGTGAAATAAAGATTGGAGGAATCATGAAATCTATTATGCATTAAATAGGGAATGGGAAGCGATATCAGACACAGCAACTGGTTTTAAACGTTAATGATGCATTGCCATGACGACATCACCTACTAAAGCTGGTGTGTGTGTGTATAACTGGAACTGAAGTGTGTACCAGTTGTTTGCAATTTCACAGTGTCTCAGCACACACACAGCTTTACTCACCCTGATTGTTGGGTCCAGTGGTCCCAGAGGAAGATCTGGGTGTCAGAAACCAACGGTCCCCTCCTTTTCTATTGTTCCAGGGATAATCCCTAACTCCTGACACAGATGAGGGCAGGAAAACACACACACACACACACACACACACACACACACACACACACACACACACACACACACACACACACACACACACACACACACACACACACACACACACACACACACACACACACACACACACACGTACACACACACACACACGCGCACACACACACACGCACACACACACACACACACACACGTACACACACACACACACACACACACGTACACACACACGTACACACACACACACACACACACACACACACGTACACACACCCCTGGGGGCTCAAGTCCATATGGAGGGGTACCAGAGGGACCGCTCACACACAAGGGTTTGGATACTATGGTAGTCATCTGTACATATTGGCCTTTTGTGTGAATGAAGTTAATAATTATGTTTCAGTGTACAGTACCGGTCAAATATTTGGAATAATTATGATTCATTAATGTCTTTGATAGTAGTCTCTTATGCTCACCAATGCTGCATTTATTTTATTTTACATTTATTTTATTTTATTAATGACTGTTTTTGATTTTAATATATTTCAAAATGTGATTTATTCCTGTAATGCAAAGCTGAATGTTCTTCAGTGTCACATGATCTTTCAGAAATCATTCTAATATGCTGATTTGATGCTCAAGAAACATTTCTTAATTATCAATGTTGAAAACTGGAGTAATATTTTTGGGGGAAACTGTGATGCACTACCATTCAAAAGTTTTGAGTAAGTAATATTTAAAGAAATTAACATGACAGTAAAGACGTTTATAATGTTACAAAGAAATTCCATTTCAAATAAATGTTGTTCTTTCGATTCATTAAATAATTATTTTTAAAAAAGTATTACAGTTTCAAAAATATTAAGCAGCAAAACCAAGAAGAACCATTATTAATAATTGAGCACCAATGATAATTGATAATAATTCACAGCAAAATCAGCATATAAAAAAGGATCATGTGACACTGAAGACTACAGTAATGATGCTGAAAATACAGCTTTACCACCACAGGAATAAATTACATTTTAAAATATATTCAAATAGAAAACAGTCATTTTAAATTGTAATAACATTTCACGATATTACTGTTTTTACTTAATTTTTATTCAAATAAATGCAACCTTGGTGAGCAAAAGAGACTTCTTTCAAAAACATAAAAGAGTTTTTAATTACTCAACTTTTGACTGGTAGTATATGAATTCTTTTTTTTTTTCTCTCAATCTGTTTTCAGGAAACGCTACAGACTATCCCAAAGTTTTGCTTCCCCTTCAATATGGACAGGTAATGTTACATGCAATCTTTAATCGGTTTAGTTATTGAGGAACCTCATTTTTACTCTCTCTTTTGAAGGGCCTCCAGCATCACTGTCTTGTACTAAGTCCAGCTTCTCTTAATCCTTCTTTATACGTTTTGACTCTAATTTTGTCTTTGACCCTGTCTTGTCCTTCAGTATGTCAGTGGGCCACGTGGGGCAGAACTTCACCTTTGTTCTAACGGATATCGAGAGTAAACAGCGCTTTGGTTTCTGTCGCCTCTCATCGGGAGCTCACAGCTGTCACTGCATCCTCAGGTACAAATTGTTGGTTTTGAGAGTACAAGTTTACATTTTCATTTAAAAGAAACAATTTTTGTCATCCACCTCCTGCAGATCAAGTTGATCTAATTGTAGTCTATCTGTCTCTGTTCAGCTACCTGCCCTGGTTTGAGGTGTTTTACAAGCTGTTGAATATCCTGGCTGACTATTCAACCAAAGGACAGGTCAGTGGTGCACGTATGGCAATAAATGTCATATATCATATGTCACTGGGTCTTGTATGCACAATTGTACACACATACATTTAGTTAGCCATGTAAATGAGGATTTCTCACTGATTTCCTACTTTACATTAGGCCTTAATTACAATTCCCTTGAAAAACTGAAACCCTAACCCTAAATTATAGTTTTTTTTCATGAGCAGCGTATTAGTATGATTTCTAAAGGATCATGTGACACTGAAGACTGGTGTAATGATGCTGAAAAATCAGCTTTAAATCACAGGAATAAATGACATTTAAATTATTAATAAATATTATATTACAAATATTTTAAATTGTAATAATAGTTCACAATATTACGGTTTTAAATGCATTTTTGATTAAATAAATGCAGCCTTGGTGAGCATAAGAGACCAATCTTACCAACTTCAAACTTTTGAATGGTAGTGTAAGTCATTTATGAGGATATTTTCAGCTGTTTGACCCTAGAAGTGTAGCAAAGTCACACATGCATGCATGTAAAACTGATGTAGCAATGCTTAGTTAAAGTGATTCAACATCTTATCATTTATTTTTTATTTTTATCTGTGTGTTTTTGTGTTACAGGACAGTCAATGGAGAGAATTGTTAGAGTCTCTACATGTGTTAAACATCCCTGATCCTGGAGTGCCTGTGCATATGAGTGTGGTAATATACAGTAGAGGTCTTCTCGGGTCCCTCGACCTGAATCGACCCAAATCACTTCTTACTCGACCCGACATGCATAAATACTTCTTTTTTTTTTTTAAAGCAAAAGCTGATATAATTAGAGGGTTTGGTAATTTACCCATAGAAGTGTTTATTGACAGAGAAGGAAGAAAGATAATATTGTTATATAATTATTTAATATCTATTTGTTTTAAATAAAAATAATGAAAAACCTGAAACGAATAGTGGAAAGCTGATATATTGTAATAAAATAATTAGAGTCTTCTCAGGTCCATTTGGTTAAAGCACATTTATTTTAAATTACCCAAGACCGGAAGCTACTAATATCAGACCCGACCCGTGTCCAAGGCACTCATCAAAGTTTTGGACCCGAAACCTCGGGTTTTCAGATCCAAGTGGCCCCGTGAAGACCCCTAATATACAGAAATACACATGCTTTCATCAGACAAGATGTTCATAGTACATTAATCTCTTGTATACATCTAATTACATTTCTAATTAGATTTTACAATTCTCTTTCCCTCTCTAGCATTTGTTTTTCACAGTGCCTGATCCTAGGGAATTACCCAGTATACCTGAAAATGTAAGTCTGTCTTATTACCTTGACCAAGTTATCTCAACCCTATTAGTCACAATGGTGACTAATTACAATTTGGACGGGACTTTTTACAAATATTAAAGGATGTCTGAGAATGCACACATTTAAAATGATAAAGCTTGTCTGAAAATGAAATGTATCTGACCGTGACGTCTTCTAACTAGTTGTCATTATGCCATATAACATGTCCAACACATTGAAACTCATGCAATATGTTTTAACTGCTCATATTTTTTTATGATTTTTTTTCTTTATTTGCAGAGAAATCTGACCGAGTATTTCGTAGCAGTGGATGTGAATAACATGCTGCATCTGTACGCTAGCATGCTGTATGAAAGACGAATCCTTATTAGCTGCAGCAAGCTGAGTACTGTGAGCAACATCTCTACCACCATCTCTCTCTATCATTGGTCGCTTCTTTACTCGTTTTAGGGGTATTAATAAACCCCCCCTCTCTCTTTCTCTCTCAGTTAACCGCATGTGTTCATGGTGCAGCAGCCATGTTATATCCCATGTTCTGGCAGCATGTTTACATTCCAGTCCTGCCACAGCATTTAATAGACTATTGCTGGTGAGTACACTCACATTTATTCATCTATACTTATGAAGGGCCTCCCATTTCCATTTATTTTTAAATTAAGCTGCTTAGTACTTCACCTCCATTTTTATATAAATAAGGGCATTATTTGGCTCAGTTATTAACTTTTTTTCTCCATGAGACTTTCCTCACAAGATGTAGAAGGTTTTAATATATTTTAAGGATTTATTAAATACATTTTAATAAATATATCTTACACATTTAATTACAAACAATACATTAACGGTAAGATAGTCGTCAAGATAAGAAGTCACGTATGCTCACCAAGGCTGCATTTATTTGATCAAAAACACAGTAAAAACAGTAATATTGTGAAATATTACTACAATATAAAATGAAATTTATTCCTGTGATGCAAAGCTGAATTTTTCAAAATTTTTGTTTTGATTAATAGACAGCATTTATTTAAAATAGAAATCTTTTGTAAAAATGTAAAATATATTTAAAAAAATAATCATATATTAAATACATTTTAAAAGGCATAACGTTGTCGTTTACTGATGTGTGGTGTTTTTTTTCTTTGTTAGCGCTCCAATGCCATACCTCATCGGCGTACACTCCAGTCTCATGGAGGTATATTTGACCTTATTTTACCTTATTTTACTATAACTGCATATTCATATTTCTCCATGTTGCGGTTATTGGTTTTAGCGTAGCTAAATTCTAGGCTGTATTTAGAAAGTTTTGTGTGTATCTGTGTTTGTTGTCGTAACAGAAGGTGCGAGGTATGGCTTTAGATGATGTGGTACTTCTCAATGTAGACACAAACACTCTTGAAACACCGTTTGATGACCTGCAAAACCTTCCTAATGATGTGGTAAGTAAATAAGCATAAGCACAACCTGCTCAGATCTCCACAAAAGTTGTAAGTGTTTATTTTGATATGACGGGATGATCTGATATAGAAATGTAGGTACTTTACTATAAGGTTTCATTTGTTAACTACATGAACTAACAATGACCAATACTTCTACAGCATTTATTAATCTTAGTTAATGTTAATGTCCACAACATTTACCAATAAAATTTTTGAAATCAAAAGTTGTATCTGTTAACATTAGTTCATTGAAAATTAAATTTTTTGGTTGCATGCAAACCTATTGTAAAAGCCTCTAGAGCAAAATTTTTAAGCAAAACTTTAAAAATAGCATAACAGGAGCCAAATATATTGTAACATGGGTCGCTGTATCAGCTCACATCAGGCACATACTGTGCAGTAATTAGTAAACTTTTTTTTAGAGAAATAAAAACAGGTCGCACCACAACAATTATGTGCACTCGCACAAATGCTCCCAAATATTTTTGAGGTCGCACGGACTAAATTGCGGGAGCATATGCAACCAAAATGGTCGCAATTTCAAGCCTTGCATAATAGGGGCACTTAAATAACTGCTGTAAAAATATATTGCTCATTGTTTGTTTCATAGTTACAGTTAACAACAAATGAGACCATATTGTAAAGTGTTAATGAAATATATTTATAATGATGATATAAGTGATATACGTGTGTGTGTTGTAGGTATCTTCGTTAAAGAACCGCCTAAGAAAAGTTTCCTCAACGACAGGAGACGGGGTGGCCAGGGCGTTTCTGAAGGCGCAGGCAGCTCTGTTCGGTAGTTACAGGAACGCGCTACACATTGAACCGGTGAGAGAGAAAGTTAGTAGTATTGATGTGTTTATGGTTCTGAGTGAAGCTCAGAAATGGTTATAAATGTTGGCTCTGACCATTTGAGGTATGAGGTATTTGTTCAGTTGAATGTGCAAGAATATTCAGGCTAGCTGTGAGACAATGTCCTCTAGTGGACAGTAAATGTAGCTCTCTGAATATAAATGCTCAGGTATAAAGCGGCATGTTTTTCCTTCCCATGTGTCCATATGTTCAGGAGGAGCCAATCACGTTCAGTGAGGAAACGTTCATCACACACAGATCCAGCACAATGAGACAGTTTCTCCAGAACGCTATCCAACTACAGTTCTTTAAACAGGTATTACACATGTTTACCTAGCTATCTGAATGAGAGCATACAATAGACATTTATTGTTTTCATATAAAGCTAATTATGAATATTGCTCCATTTATTTTAGAAGCTTATAAGTTTATCTTTTGTATTATAAAACAACAGCTGTTTTTGTTTTTAGTTCTAAAATGACTAAAACTGAAATACAATTTAATTAAAGCTATATCAGAAATATAAAAAACCCAAACCAAATAAAAATGGCAAAGGCACATAACAAAATTGTGAATACTTAGACTAAAATTTAAATTAAATACAAAAAATTGCTATAATTGTATATAAATAATACTGAAATACCACTGGCTTATTTCTCATACTCATGCTTTACATTTTCTGTATAAATAGCAATTTTAGAATCAAACACAGAGCATTTGTCAACTTAAACTAACTTGCAGGGAATTTTGTCCCCAAAGTATAGCTGAGTTTTATTGTAAGCACTGGATTAATGCACATAGTGAGGCATATTAATGATCATGATTATTAGCAGTGTTGGGGAAAGTTATTTCAGGCTGAGGGAAATGCAAATTCACGTCTGTACAGTAGCTCAAACAAACCTTTCAGCTTTGCTGCCATTCTGGATTGCACAAGAATAGGATGCAGGAGAAGAAAGTTCAACACTTACTTTAGCAATAAAAACAACAAATTAAACACAAATGTGATGTTCAGCTAAAGTCATTTTTGCCTATTGGTATGTTTAAATTGGATCATCGAAGGTTAGCAACAAATACATTGTTTCATAAAGTGAGACTAAATACATAAAGCATACTTGTGTAATTTAGCATATTTAATTATTGCAGGTTTGCGTAATATTCCAAGTTTTTCTTCATTTTGAGAAATGCTGAATCTGTTTTTGTGCAATTGAGTAAATGCATGCTCACATTTAGTCTAGATATAATATAACTATAGATAGATATAACTATATAATATCCATCATGTTAACACAGCACATACAAAGCCTCGGCACTTACTCACTATTTCTCTCAACATGGGGACTGGAGAGCACTCAGTACATAAATCAGGGTTCCCGCGGGGTCTTAAAAAGTCTAAAATTCTGAACTTTAAATTTAAGGCCTTAAAATGTCTTAAAAACAGCCAGATTTTGATCCGTGGTCTTAAATTTCATTTAGTCAGGTCTAAAAAAGGTCTCGCCAGGTTCACATATCGCATATTTTGCGCGCTCAAGTTCGTTCAAATGTAGGCGCGCGCGCTCATAATTGAAGCGACGCACTATGGCAAGCCGTTTTAACATTTAATCATTTAAACCGACTAGTCTCTATTTTCATGCTACTAGTACTTATTTTTTAGATACTAGTATCTATTCCATTAAGTACTAGTACTTATTCATTAGCTACTAGTGCTTATTCTTTAGGCACTAGTGCCTATTCTTTAGATACTAGTGCTTATTCTTTAGGTACTAGTACTTATTTATTAGATACTAGTACTTATTCATTAGTTACTAGTACTTATTATTAGATACTAGTACTTATTCATTAGATACTAGTACCTATTAAATAGATACTAGTACTTATTCATTAGATACTAGTACTTATTCCAATAGTGACTAGTAACTATTCTTTTGTTACTAGTAACAAATACATTTTTTTGCCATTGACTTCTATGGGGATCTGTCATTCAGATATCAACTATTCAGTTCTGACTAGTATGTATTCCAATTGTGACTAGTACATATATATTAGATACTAGTAGTTATTTTTTAGATACTAGTACCTATTACTAGATACTAGTATGTATTCAATAAATACTAGTACTAAGTCATTAGATACTAGTACCTCTTAAATAGATACTAGTACCTATTAAATAGATACTAGTACTTATTCATTAGATACTAGTACTTATTCAATAGATACTAGTACTTATTCATTAGATACTAGTACTTATTCAATAGATACTAGTACTTATTCAATAGATACTAGTACTTATTCATTAGATACTAGTACTTATTCATTAGATACTAGTACCTATTAATTAGATACTAGTACTTATAAATTAGCTACTAGTACTTATTCAATAGATACTAGTAACTATTTATTAGATACTAGTATTTATTCCAAATGTTACTAGTAAGATTTTTTATTTTACTAGTAAGATTTTTAATTGAACTATCCAGTGGCATTTCTGACTAGTCATAACATAAGACGAGTAAAAAAGCAGTTGTGACTAGTAAAATAAAAAATCTTACTAGTAACATTCGGAATAAATACTAGTATCTAATAAATAGGTACTAGTATCTATTGAATACGTACTAGTACCTAAAGAATAAGCACTAGTATCTAAAGAATAGGCACTAGTACCTAAAGAATAAGCACTAGTAGCTAATGAATAAGTACTAGTACTTAATGGAATAGATACTAGTATCTAAAAAATAAGTACTAGTAGCATGAAAATAGAGACTAGTCGGTTTAAATGATTAAATGTTAAAACGGCTTGCCATAGACGCACTCATTTTTTTCCAGGCGCAGCGAGATAAAAAAAATCTCAACTCTTCAGAATGCCGCAAACGCACCGCAGGTCATGTGACAAGAACCAACCAATCAGCTTCGCCCCTTTCCGTAACAACATTGAAAGCTCACTCAACTGGAAGGATGCGGGTGCACCCAAACACTACGGGTGTTTTTCTCTTCTCCGTAAATAAATCTTGAAGCAGAGCTACAGCAAGCGTTTCTCGCCGGGGGAAATCCATTAGCTACTAAAACTTCTTTGTCATTGTGGAGAGCGCAGTGCATGGTTGCATTGCAACGACAGACGCCACGGGAAAATCCGACCGAATTTTACTATTAATAATAAAAGATAAGCTAAAGTGCATTGTAAATGTCAGTAATTTATCTTTTTATAAAAAATGATTTAAAGTCTGAAATATGTGAGGTTTATCTTTTTATAAAAAAAACTTTTTTGTCAAAACTTTATTTGAACTTATACATGTTAGTATATAACATGTTGCAAGACACTTTTAAAATCTGGCTATCATTTTTAATGGTATTATTTTAATGTTTATGTAAACAAAAAGTGCATATTGATGCTAATTTTATTTGTTATTTGCTGGTTTTCGACAGTGTGTAGTATTAGTACTTTTTGAACAGGATTCTGTGATAACCGTGGTCATTTTTGTCACTATAATCATTGAAGTGAAATGTTCATGCCATTTCATCTCTAGTTATGATCAACTATGATCAACTACATTTACATTTACATTTATTCATTTAGCTGACGCTTTTTATCCAAAGCGACTTACAATTACTATATATGTCAGAGGTTGCACGCCTCTGGAGCAACTAGGGGTTAAGTGTCTTGCTCAGGGACACATTGGTGTCTCACAGTGGATTCGAACCCGGGTCTCTCACACCAAAGGCATGTGTCTTATCCATTGCGCCACACCACCCCACTAAAATCAACTAATTATGTGTTTTTTACAGTATAATATGCATAGTACAATTTTCTATAAAAAAAAAATTGATATCTGATTCTGACACGCGTTGTTGGGTGTGGAAGGTTACTAATGTGATTGTTTTATCTGTAAATTAAATTAATGTTTTTTCAATTACTTAATTCATTGAAATAAAATGGATTCTTTGATTTGAATTTTTTTTTTTGGTAGGTCTTAAATTTCAAACTTTATGGTCGTAAAATGTCTTAAAAAGGTCTTAAATTTGACTTGCTGAAACCTGCAAGAACCCTGATAAATGGGAAAACAAAGTAACTTGCGATACTCATATTTTGTTTTAAATTTAAAGTAATGCGGTACCTTACTAGTTACTTGTAAAAGTAATCTGATTATGTAACTCACGTTACTCATAATGTGTTCCAACACTGATTATTATTCATAAAATGTTAACATGTTATTAGTCATAATCAGTTCATTCTTCACTTGTTTTAAATTGATAAAAAAAAAAAAAGTGTTTGTTTTTTATAAAGTGTCATATTGGTTCTTCTCGCAGTGCGAGACGCCTGCATAGAGATAATTACTTTATTTTGTGTGTGCGTGTTTGCAGTTTATAGACGGCCGTCTGGAGCTATTGAACACTGGTGAAGGGTTCAGCGATCAGTTTGAGGAGGAGATCAACATTGGAGAGTATGCTGGTAAGAGACTCACTTTGTCTGTATGGTCACTATACAGCTAATAAGTTCATGTTATTCTATGTTACTGTTTTTTAATTTGCTTGTGTCTGTTAAAAATTTCGGTTACAGGCAGTGATAAGACATATCAGTGGCTTTTCACAGTGAAGGTGAAACTTCTTGATTTTTATTTTTTTTGTGTGGGCTAAAGGTTGAACTGTACTGATACTAATATTTTATTTTGGAGTGAATGTGTATATTTGCTCATATCTGATGATGTCTTTTTCATCTTTCACTTACAGAAGGGCAGTGGGGCCATCTTAAACACGGTGAAGACAAAGGCAAATCCTGCAATGAAGACAGTTTACAAATTTGTATGTATCCATGTGTAAACATTTGCTTCTTTCTCAGCTGTCTCTGTGTGAGTGAATTATTGTTTTCTCCATGAGAGGGGTTTCTCTATGATTTTCTCTATATTTGTATTATTCTCTTATAAATAGTTTCATAATTTTTCTTTCTTTTCATTATGAGAGTTTTCTCTGTTCTGTCTGTGTATAAGAGATCTTCTGATGTTTCCTCTACAGGCCAAAGACCATGCCAAGATGGGCATCAAAGAAGTCAAGAGTAGACTCAAACAAAAGGTGTTCAAACATTCACCCTCACACACAAAAACACAATTATTCATTGTTTTTGCATAAACAAATGTGCATGCATTGTCATTCAAACTCGTTCACTTCCAGGAGCTTGCAGAGAATGGCTACGCAGAAGAGCCTGGCTCCACCAACTTACCCTCCACACACAGCAAAGACTCCCTCACCTGGGACCAGAGACGTCCAATCACAGTTCATTTTGGACAGGTGGGTGTGGGGAATTATTAAAGTTATTTCAGTTAACATGGACATAGTAATTAGGATTCAGTCCATTTAGTCTGTGTTGGATTGTTCATTTTTAGAAAGTGTGTAAGAGAAACCATATTTTTATAGATAAAAGTGTGTGCATGTTTGTATGTTTGGAGCAGACTGATCAGGCACGGCCCCCGCGGCCACAACGCCCCCCTCCCCCCCATCCCTCCAAACTGCAGCGCAGCACACAACCAGTGAGTACATGCCGCTGACCTCTGAGCTGTCACCCTGAGCTCAAATATTCCCCTCTGACCTGGCGTCTGCACTGGAGTTTGTTATATTTGTGTTCTGCAGGACACTGTTTGTGTGCATGCGTGTGTATTCACGTCTGTGTGATCTAACTTCAGCTTCTATTCCACAGATAAATGCTCGTTCACACACATGAATGAGTTTATCATGTGTGTTTGCACTTACTTTCCCACCGCACACTTTTTTTCCTCTGGTTTCAATCTCTTATCAGGGTGTGACACTTACTTTTTTTTTTTTCTGCTTTAAACTGTATTCACTGAAGTGCCTTGAAACGCTCAGCGTTATTCAGTGTGTTGATGTAATTTCCATTGAATTAGGGAGACAGGGCGGAACATAGAGCAGCCCCTCCCCTTTTTTTAAATGGCGAATAGTGTTTTGTTTATATCACAGCTCAGCCTGAGCCGTTGAGCTCAGCAAAGACGAATTTGACAGCTTATGACAGCCACAGTAGATTCCACTTTTAGATTTAATATGAAACTTTTACTAAAGAAAAACTGAACAATCATGCAGAGGATGTGTAGTTTGAAAAGTGTGTAATTTATGTTTGTGCATTGCACCAATGTTATCTCTACTACTCGTCAGTGCTGTTTCTAATGCTGAGTCTGTCTAACTATTTCTCCTCCTAATCTCCTCAATTTTGCTTTAAAATGTAGCATTCTGTGTAGAATTCATATGGGTCTGCAGCGACTTGAGCATGTGATCCGCTCTGTGCTACCGTGTCTCCAGACCGGAGGAGACTGTGTGCGCGAGGCAGTGGTTTGCAAGACACTAATGTGAAACCAGACTTCATTCGCCCCAATGGACACTGTCTGAATCGTTCACTATCCCCTATATAGTGCACTATGTGCCATTCACTATATAGAAAATAGTAAATGTGTGAACGAGTGGCCGATTTAAGCCGCAGCTTCAACGTCTATTTGTAATGTAGGGGGCAGGACACTTTAGATTCTAGAGAGCATTTGATTGGACTGAAAATCTGATGAGAAGCTGAAGTGCAGAGTGATGTCATCAAAATCCTTGATCCATATTGGCGGAAGTGAGAGGCTGTATGTTTTGAAAGCTTACATCCTCTAAATAAAATTTTTTTTGTCATTGTTTTGGAGACAACCATAAGGCTAACATATTCATTCTAAAAGCCACAAACCTTTGATTTCATCTTAAATAATGATGTATATTCTAAGCATTTAATGAATGTAAAGATAAAGTTTATTTTGTAATGAAATACCAATAATAACAAGAAAAAAAAATATTGCAGGACTTTTAATCAAAATACACCGGGACCCTTATTTAATAAATGTCTTTACTGCTTCCAGCTGCTCAATCAAACAAGAGGCAGCTAAAATATGCACTCTTACAACCATCTAAAGCATTACAATACAAACACCATAAAGTAAACATTCTCATAATTCATCGACAATAGATCATAAGCAATCGTTTGAAATAAATACATTGAATGCAAACTGCTCTGAAACCACGGGCCTCTAGAATGCGCAACAGGGCCACGTTATGAACGGGCAGCGCTCACAAATAAATAGTCACCAATAATCACATTAAGCCATATTGCTATTCATCTTTTCCATCCTCAAATTTAAGACCTCCTAAAATGACAATTAGGACTTTTTAAATATATAAGAATTGTTTTTTTACTTTCAACCCATGGGGACCTACTGTTTATTCGCACGTATATTTCTAAATACATTTTACAGTTCGCACACATCTATTTTTAGTCACAAAAGCAAGTGAAATGCTCACACTGTCGAGCCCTGATTCTGGACCTTGAGAGCTAGAGAAGGTGTATTTAAAAATCTTTTCAGCTCATTTTTGCCTCTGAATCATTTTTACTTTTACAGTATAGAGGAAACTGTGAGCCGAATGAATGTGGAAACCTCTACCAATTTGGGATGGTTTAAAAGGCGCTTTACTCGGGCTGCCACTCTTGCCACAGGTCTTGGATTTTGACCTCTGACCTGACAGGAGCAGTTAACCTCTGACCTAACAGTGATTTTACAAGTCCTGAACTTTTTTAGACATTAGGATGCTGTTTGAAACGTGTATTTGCATGTGTTTGCAGGCTCGACCTCCTCGTCCTCTGGTGGTAAAGAGACCACGCAGTAACATTGGGGTAGAGGGAAGCCCTGAACAGTAAGACCTAAATGCTTAACCTTTCTCACATATGCTTTTGCAAAACATAAACAAATAGACAATGGTCTTTTTGCTTCTGTTGGTTTTTATTGCACGGCTGTATGGAATATTTTGCTCCACAACCATGGCATTGAGTGGTCAGATTTTTTTGTTTAATGATCGCTAAACTGTATATTTGTCTGTTCAGAACAATGAACTGGTAGGAAATACAAAGAGCTGGATGAAAGAGAACTTAAAATAGAAGACATGCTATATTGTAGCTATGCTTAGGAAAAAGTAACTTGCAGATTGGTAATAATATATAAATGTAATATTGTAACAGTATGTTGTAGTTTGGCCAATTGTTTTTATTTGTAATTAACTATTAAGGAGAAGCTTTAAGCCAGTCTTAAATTAAAAATAATGAAAAAAATTTAACTCATAAATTTCCCCCCCCTCTTTTTTTATTTGACTAGTATCCATGTAATAAGTGGGATAATGTATAGCCAGCTGATCATTATGCTAAAATAAACTCATTTGGTTTAATACAAGATGCCTCTGCTTTGCATCTGGGTCCTGATTTCCTTTTATTTTGCAATAGTTGCTGGAAATGTTATTTTAGTATAATTTATATACTATTATATTTTGTTCAAATATTTTGATTTAGCTTGTACTTTTACATTTCAGTTTTCCTTTTAATTTTAATGTTTAAAAATTGTATGTACTTTTGTCACTTTGTTATTATTTATTTATTTTTTTTAATAAAAATGTATTGTTTTAATTTTGAATTACGTTTTGGTTTTATTTCAAAATGTTCAATTCAAAGTTTTTTACTCAAAAAGTACATTTTATTTCAATTGACAAATGTTTTTTAATATTTTTAGTTAGCGATAACACTGGTGGCTGGCAGGCTGTACATTATCCCTTAAATACAAATTAGCACAGCAAAAATGTTGTGGTCTTGATTGTGTGATTGCATGTAACACTTGCTCTTTCCTTCTCTCTCTCACTCTTGTGTTCTCTTTCACACTGGGATGGTTGTTTGTGATCTGTGTATTTGTGTGTGGTTACACCTGATACTTGGCTCTCTGTCTCTGCAAATTTGTGTTCATGCTTTCTTTTTTGTTGTTGCTGCTGTGCATCTCTGTATGTGTGCGTGTTGACGCTGTAGTTATGTGCGTCCAACTCGTCACTATACAGTGTTTCTGTGTGAGGACTCTTCGGGTGACGAGCTGTCTCAGGATGACGACTCCATTGCTGCTTTCCCTGAACACTTCATGCTTTCTGCACCTTTTGAATGGTCTCTGTTCAAGTGGTTTTCATTCTTGATTTCTCTAATGTCTATTAGTCTTAAAGTGAATATTTGATGGCCTTTTTACCTACTGTGCCCCCAAAAAGTATTTGGACACACTAAATTTTTTTTAGGATTTCATTGCATTAGATTAGAAAATATCAAACCATGTTGAAGCATTAGATATACTGATACTGTTCAAAACACATTCAAGTCGTCAAACTTAATGGAACATGTAGAAGCGATGTGTAAGTATGAACTGTATCAACTACACACAGGGGTACCTCAGGGTTGGGTGCTTGGCCCCATCCTCTTCTCCAGTGCCCATCTCTTCTCACTAGCCTCCCTGCATAAGTTATTAAAGGTCTACATGATACCCAGGATTAGGTGGTGTGTTTGGTGTTTTAAAGTTTTTTAAATATTTTTGATAGTCAAACTTAGTGTTTGGAGATCAGCTCTGTTTTGCAGACCATATTATGACGACCTCTCACTCATGCAGATTTGTCCATACAGAGCAACAGCAAGATCAAACCTTTTGGATCTGAGCATGCCACACAGCTCCTTGTCCAAACTCTTGCTATCTCTAGACTTGTTTAGACTACTGAAGTGCTCCTCTAGCCAGCCTTAATGCATATGTTATTAAAGATCTGCAAGTAATCCAAAATAGGGCAGAGTATTTGGTCTTCAATCAGTCCCTGAGAGCATGTTTGCCTGTTGTGAGAGCCTGTTGTTATCTAATGCAATGACTTCTATACTTTTAAGTGTGTTTTAATTGTCCAAATGGTTTTTGGGGCCACTGTTCACCATGATATTTAGTAACTCTGCGGCCTGCTAAATGTGTCTTTAATGCTGGCTTAAATCAGTTTTATTGCATGGCTAGATTTTAAAAATGTTATGCCTGTGGCATGCAACAGCTTATTTACACAAAGTGATTTTGATCATTACTGTATGTTGACTATATCTGCCCATTTCAACAGCTTTTCATCTAACATGAAAATTACAATGTGTGTCTGTACTTGTTTGTGCATGTGTTGTGCGTTGCGTGTGCTTGTTTGTGGTGTGGATGTTGTGCACATATGTGTTTTTGTTTGCGTATGTGACTTAGGCCCCAGCCATACAGGTCTCTAAAAGAGGCGGAGCTTGTGGAAGAGGGTGAGGAGGTCGGGGAGCGCTTCCAAGGTAACACTGCTCCGTCCAGCCCTGTGCTACACAAGTTCTCTGACCTGAGCCTGTTGCAGGATGCCTTCCGTAGTCAGCAGGGGGAACCAGAATGTACAGAAACCACAAATACCACAAAACCATCTCTCAGCACACACTCTACAATCAGTTCTGCACGGAGTTTGGAGGAGCTTCGGGCAGACCCACAACATGCCAACTTCAACTACCAGGTTAGACTATGTAAGCACTGAAAAGGTTTGGGAGTGACAGCCACAATTTAATGCACGATAGAATCACCTAAGTCACTGTTGCCCAACCTTGTTCCTGGAGGCAATAAACCTTTTTGTATTCAAACACACCTGATTCAACTCATTAGCTTGTTAGTAGGCTTCAAGACCTGAAATGGATGGGTCAGATAAGGGAGACATCCAAAATGTGTACTGTTGTTGTGTTTCCAGGATCAGGTTTGAGAAACACTGTCCTAAATTATTGTTCCTCTTGCACAGAATACAGAAGACACTCCCCAAATCACAATAATTGATGATGAGAACCATAGCAATGCTTTGTCATCTCACAGCGGTAAACAAGAAGCATTTAATAAACATTTACTGGTCACTACTTGATTGTTTTAGGATTGGATTGCGGTTTTCACTCCTGTTAACACTCTAAACCTTGAAACACTCCAAAGCAACCATATTTATCTGTGTTCATGGCCTCTATCTATCTATAAACTTGTTCTAATTGTTTGTTCTCCAGCGGATGGATCTTAGTTCTGGCGAGCGCACACGCACTCTCCCAGGTCTTAAAACCACCAATCCGTATAGCAAGCTCTGGAGCCAACTGGAGGACCCATCTACGTTGCTTGGCCGAGAGTCACTATCCTGGGAGAGGCCTCTCTCCGTGCCACCCTTGGAACCCCCTGAGGCACGCCCACCCAGCAGAGACAGTTCAAATCCCAGTGGAGAGAAGACTGAGGGGGCTTGTATCACAATCCCTCGTCCCCAAGGTCGGAAAACACCCGAACCGGGTGCAGTGCTGGCACCAGCTGTGACCCTGCTGCGCGGGGTCAAGCAGGTCTGCGAGAAGGAGGGAGGGGGGTCCACTGGAGGGCAGGAGTTTCGGCAAGCGCTGAATATGTCTCCTCACTCCCAAGCACAAACTCAGGCAGACTTGTTGAAGCCAAACGAGGAACAGGGACTGGACTTGCTCAGCTTGTTGGACCCTCTGTGCGGAACAATGAAGAACGAGGCTGCCCCATCCCTCTCTAAACCCCCTATACCTCCTCGACCCAACCCCCCAAACCTGCCCGCCTTCCCCCCTCCAGTGTCACTGAACCCCTTCACCCAAACGTCCCAGTACCCGCCACAAAGGCACTATAGTCCTGTTGCCCCAGGTAACCCTTTCACCACAGCCTACATGCCTTCCCCTGGTGCCAACTACTTCCCCACCTCTGCTCGCCCGTTCTCAGTATATGGTCAGGCATCTGCTGTGGTTGTGACCCCAACAGGAGGGGCGTGGTCAACTGGGCGTGTTCCTCCGTCCTCCAGCAGTAGTGGCTCTCTCTCAAGCCTCTTAGACTCGCCTGCTCCGGCTATTCTTGCCCAGCCTGCGCAAGTCTCCACAGACGCACCCCATGACCCGTTTAGTGAGCTTCTTACCATGGCAACCACACCAACAGTAATGGCCACGCCCCCCCCCAAAAAGGTGGAGGACTTACGGAGAAGGTGGGAAACTTTCGACTAGCTCTGCCCACATATTTCCTCTACTGCTGCTACCAACCAGTGAGGGACTGCAAATTTAGAGCCAGTGGGTATTTAAGACTGCGCCTCCTAGTGGCCTGAAAGCACTGTTGAACATTTTCCTCCAGAGTGTGTTGTGCTTTTTTCGCGCCTAGCTCACTCACTTAGCCTTATGCACACTGATGCTAATGCTGTATTTCCCATAACAACTGGATAAACCGTGTTGCTCCAATAGCACCAATTTTAACACTGAAAAACATATTAGCAGAATAACACTGTATTTTCTGTAGCTAGCAGTGTAGTTCCCATAGGGATCAGACTACAATAATAAAGATACCATACCATAATGACCCACATCCCAACATTAGCGATTAGACTGACATTGCTTTTATGGCAGTAAACTGCACATCCTCTGAACAGTCAGTGCTGTTTTAATAAGAAGTTTATTTTTTAACCATACACATATTTTAATTTAAATCATCATACTCTAACATCCACATTCTTGTGCATACGTATACAAACAATTGTTAAATTGACATTTATAACACACTTGAATACAAATATTGTGTATCCCTAGTAAATTGCATACTACACATTCCACACTACCTACTACATGACACAAGAGCATACGACATTCTGCACCCTAAAATACACATCGCATACTACATGTGGCTGCGGTACCTGCTGTGTACTTCATATTTGCACTACATTACATACGTTATACTACAATGCATACTGCACTACATATTGTGCCCTAGTACAAGCTATATACTACTCGCTGCATAGAGCATAGTGTGTGCAGCACAATGTTAGCGCTCAGAACGGGTCAGAATTAACAGCCCTTCAGAACACAACACTGCCCCTAGAGGTCACTTATTTTAGAGGTCAAAGATGCAGGATGCATTTGATGCATTAGCTCTTGACCAAAAAAAGTGTCATTAAATAAGGTAAACTGATCAAGAGTGTGGTTTTTTTTAGATTAAATATATGGTAAACCCCTTACTGGTACAGGCTTTACCTCTTCCGCTTGCCTGCGTGTCAGTCCAAAAGTGTTAAAATGGGTCTCCTGGAACTGGGTTCTGTTCAGTTTCAAAATAGTTTAGTTTAGATACTAATTGTCCACTTGCTTTGATTTGATGTTGAAATTTGAAATCTTCTTTTATTCTGAGCATCATATAATAGACTTATAGCTTTCATAAAGCGACCAATCAGACCTTTCTTTTTAGCACTACCCGTTCCATCTAATCTGCTACTGCCATGCACTCTGCATTATGGGTATTTATTCGAATGGATCTGTTTTGCGCTATTTAAACATACATACTGCTATAAAGTGTTAAAATGAATCCTAACTCTAAAAGCTGTTTTTCTTGTCATAGACTGTGCCTGTTTATTGGGTTTAGTTTAGCACGATACACAATCTGTGTTGGAGGATCATTGTCATGGCATTTTTTGCTATATTTTTGTCTGAGACTTGCAAGTAGGAGAACACTGTTTGTGCAGATCTTGACATGGAAAAGAATTGTGTACAACCAAATGCTCAAATCCAAAAGAAACATGTTATTTTGTCCATGTCAGGGAACATCAGGGAGTGAATTGGTGTCTCTTCTTCTCTGGTTTTATTGTTGTATTTAAAGATATGAAAATGTTATTTGTGTTATTAAAGTGTTCTTGAACATCTGTATCCACCCTGTAGGGCTGTTAGAAAATTCTGTTAGTTGATTCGTTTGGACAGCCTTTTAATTTGGGCCTTAAAGAGTGAGATTAATTTGGTCCTTGCAAGCGTGTTTGTGTGTGTGTGTGTGTGTGTGTGTGGAAGTTCAGAGCTGTTTTTGCTGAGAGGTTTGTTGTGTATACCTAGTCTTACAGCATGGGTTGTTCAGACAATTTGGTTCCGATATTGACTTTGTTATGAGATGATTTCCACGTTCACTTGGGCTGTCAGGTTGATATATGATTGGTACAGCAAACACTGTCCTTAGTAAATAATTAATACGGAAAGTTTTAAAGAAAATGTTTAGCAGAAATGGATGCTAAAACACAATTGGAAATTTTTACGAGTCACCCTTAAAGAATACACTGACTGTAATGTTTGATAAATGGCAAACTTCACATTATTTACATCAAAATGTGTGCTTGCATATCAAGTGCTAATTTAAAATGGCAAAAGTAGACTTTAAGTTGAAAAAATGATTCGCTGAAAAGTACCTTTACAATTTTGTCTGAAGCAGATGCAGTATTTTTGTTATTTTTTCAGCAACTGTCAGATGAGCTGAATCTGTGATATACACGGTGGTTTAAAAGGCAATATTTAACTGGCAAGTCATTAAAGTGTGTTAAGTGTTATATTTTGTACTGGGTAAAGTGTTGCACATCACTGTACAACAGACAAAGAGGGACGTCCCTGAATGTGACCATGTATTCTGAGAGCGAAAAAATGTCAAACTATAATCTAACATAAAACAGGTTTTGAAAGTATGACTTGGATTTAACAACCATTATACGACCTATTGTATTTTGACAGAATCCTTTGATGTTTGGATATCTCGGATTGAATGGTAGGAGAGAGCGGCTCTTAGCAAAATGGAATTATCGAAATGCATTTCTGATGTGTAAAATACAATTTTCTCTTGGAATGTATCCTAATGTGAACTCATATCCTGTTTATCATTTTGCACTTTTTTTATTTTTATTTGGATGTTATTTTTTTGTGTTTGCCATAATTAAAAAGCACAGTATATTCCTGTGAAAGTTGCGAGCTTGACATTTGTTTTGCTCCCATTTATTTATTTTTAATCATTCTCATTCCCAGTGTTCTTGCACATATTATGTATAATATTTTAGGGGTTTTTAACATGTTAATTAAGTGCTGCTAATTATAAGTAAAAGTGATGACATTATAAAAAGTCAAGCACAAATAATCATAGATCCGACCTTTACTCAATTTACACATTTAAACACAAACACCTTTATTAAACAGTTTTTGCACATTTACACATTAAAAAATATATTCCTATGTTGATGTTGCAGTTTGCACTGTACTTTTTAGTTTTAGTAATTCCTAAGCATACATTTGAAGGAAGCCAGATTGATATACAACAGACCAGAAAACACAAATTATAGCCACAATTTACAACATATACATACAACTTGTAAAATTAATGCAACTTGCATTCACTCAGTTTTTACAGCATTTAGGCATCAGCAAGGATTTGTTATTATGTTCATCTCATCTCTCTTCTTTTTTTTTTTAATCTTCATACACAGGCAGAATTTTATTTTACCACTCATGGCGTTCATGTTTGCATGTGTATTCTAGAGGTAAGTGTGTATAAACATCGAGTTTGGTGTTTGTATCTTTAGTAGTCTCACACTGGTATGCGTATAAACCCCCCCCCCCCCCCCCCATAAAAAATGTGAAGTGCGGTGATTGTCAAACAGTAAAATGTTCACAGTTTTTCCCAATAACGGTCTCAATCAGATTATGCTGCATTCACTGTTTTGTTGGAATGACAATAATTACAAGATTACTGCTCAGATTCTACTTAAAGTTATTTGTCTTGTGACAGCTTAATAGCACCATATGCAGCTTTGTCAATGATAGCAAAAACATTTTAATCACTACATTCATTTATTTCTCTTTGCTGTCTCAAATATTTAATAGTAAAAGTGCAGGTTATTGGCTAAAATAAAATTGCATATCAAATATAAACCTAGTGATATTGCCAACTAACTCGCATTAACTGTAGTCTTTTTGGTTTATATGACAGAAATGTGCTCAACAAAGACAAAGTGAATAGTTTTTAGTAATCATAAATGTGTAATTAGAGTAATTCTGACACAATGTGAATGCAACAATGCTTAAGTTATGCCCCAAAGCAAAATATATATAAGGCCCTGTTTACACCTTGTATTAAGCATTTTCGTCAATCTGATCACAAGTGGACGATGCTAAATACAGGTGTAAACGGGGTCTAAAACATTTTGCGCCTGTTTACTTTCGAACACTTCCAGAGGTAGTCGAAAACGCATTCTTGCGGATTGCTTTTCGTAGTGTAAACACTCATGTTACTTATCGAATGTGTTCGAACAACCACAAAAGGATTTAAACTGTCTCGGCTGAAGAAGACTTCAGTTTGGTTTGAAGACGAAAAACGTAGGCTACCAAACACATCGTTCTTTCCTGATTTCTAACACACATTCACAGCGTTCTGTGTGGTCTTGCGGCTCTCAGAGCAAAAAAGAAAGCTGATGCTCTCCATAGTTTTTCCGCCGTCCCCTTTTGCGTTCATTTGTAAATTGCGCAAACTTATTTCGTCCATTAGATCTGAAAGATCTGAAAAAGCCCATATATTTACCCACCCCAAAAAAAGATCAGGACAGAAGTGGTTGAAAGTGAACAAAAGAGATGGATTAAACACCAAGTGTAAACAGGAATGTGTTTCCCTCGTCTATTGTGATCCGATCGACCAAAACACATCTTAATACCGGGTGTAAACAGGGCCTAAAAGGGTAACTTGTTTGTTGTTCCCCTCCCCTGTAAATGCTAATGTATAGCTAATTATTCACATTGGCATGAATATGAAGCCACATTCCTTAGTGTCAATTATCATATCCAGTGTTGCCTACAGCAGAAATAGTAGCTAGTTAACACAACAGTCTTGCTACAGATATCATACCTTGTACATTCAAATGCTGTGGAAAAAAAGATATATTTTCAAAATGGTGCTCTCTCCATCATTAGCACTACTTTCAGCGTTTATCTTTGAAAGGGATTTGTTAAAGATTTTAAATGCTGTGGAAGTGTGGGGAGAATGTAAACTCCTATTTTTGCCTCTTTACTGTATGACACTGTCAAAGTCATTCTGGCATATAATGCCGTGAGGTAAAGAATCACAACTTTCAAGTTCAACTAGACTTGAGAGAGTTGCTGGATAAATTCCAGAGTTGTTGGTCTCGACAAAATCTATGGTGAAAGATCAACCATATTTAATAACTTCTCATTTTAAATGTTCCTCTTTATTTGTATTACAGTAGATCTTTAGGTTGCTTGTTTGATGTAGCACTTGCTTATTATTGTAGCTCCATAATACTACATGGTCTTGGAAAGGTTGAGTTTAGTTTTATGAAGTGACTCCGATAATATTAGAGCCCCCTTGTCTACATCTGTTTTTGTCACCTTGTCTACATTTCTCAAATTAGACGCTCTTCGGGTGGTACTTTCAGCATGCTATCCATCTCCAGGCGTGCACCTGCAACTTCCTGATGGCTTGGGGAATAAGTTCCTTCTGATTGCCGCTTCCTGCGTGCTGTCATCAACATGAAAATGAGACCAATAGCCACCAAGAGGATACAGCCACATACCAATGGAACCGCAATCGCCAGCCATGGTATATGATCTTGCTGAGCCTGCTTCTGCAGAGAGAGATTCAAATTGTTGTTGTTGTTGGCAGGTATAAAAAGTAACAATCAACACTACTGAACTAGGTTGCATTCTTATTTTCGCTCCTAAATTGTATGCTTATTATTATACTCCGTGTTAACTTACATTTGTTTCACAGAACTGGCCACTGAATCCTGCTGGACACAAACATTGAAACCGGTTCAACCGATCCAGGCACGATCCACCGTTTAGACATGGGCTAGATGCACACTCATCCATTTCTCTTTCACATCTGTGGGGGGGAAAAAATGTGAACACTTAGTCATCTATATCAGTATTTGTATATTCAATTTATTTCTATTGGACAAGGATGTAAGTGTTAATTCCACCTGTCTCCTGTGAATCCTGGAAGGCAAGTGCAGTTTGCCCCCCACTGAGTGTCATCACAAATGCCATCATTTTCACATTCAAAATCCAGTTGACATTTAAGAGGAGGGTAGTTATACCTGATGCACAAGAACACAAACAAACAAATGCTCAAACTCCCAACAGATCAAAACAGTCCCAAACAGATAAGGATGCAGCCTCACTGGTTCATTCAAACTTGAGTAACAAGAAATACCTGTATAAAATGGAAAAATGGATAGTGAACTATTTTTCTTTTTTTCCCACTGGCGGTCATTAGTATTTACAATAGCAAGCAGTTTTGCATTTGGTTGTAATGTGAAGGTCACATTATAATCCTGTTCTCTGTTCAACAGAGTGGAAGGGCGTATGTATTGTAAATGGAGTCTAAGTTATGGCTGAGTCAAGTCTAGGCATTAATGTGTGATCAGTAGGAACTCACTGACAACGTGTTCCGCTGTACTTAGGGGGACAGATACAGGTGTAGTCATTTACTCCATCCACACAGGTTCCCCCGTTCTTACACTTCGATCCTTTGCAGTCGTCTATGTTTTCCGAACATGTAGGTCCAGCATATCCTGGGTGACACAAGCAGTCAAACCCATTAAACTTGTCCTTGCATTTGCCATGGAGACAGGGTCCTGAGACACACTCGTCTGTTTCTTTCTCGCAGGTGATCCCTTCCCAGCCGGGTGAGCACTGGCAGCCAAAAGAATTGAAGAGATCCACACATGTACCACCACGCCTGCAGGGATGAGAGTGGCACACTGGAGTTCCGAAGCACCCTATGTGCACACGCTCATCTTGTCTCCGCCAAAACCGAGATGTTTGGGGTGGTTTGGCATTGTCTACAAATGGAAGATACACCTCACCTACTCTGACAGCACCTAGACATCCTGTGTACGTCTCTGCCAGTGCAACCTCACTTGACAAGTCTTTAAGAAAACTTAAACTACCAGCAAGCACTGGGGCACTGCTACCATCAATGATGCCATCCACCAAAACCAACCACTGTGATGCATCATGCTCTGGGTTGGCCATGGCAACCATCAGGCGATGCCAGGTTCCATCTGCAATGTGTGTCTGTCCAGAGAATTTTACTGGTTCCACACTGTTCTCTGTATGAAGCTCCACATAAATGGCTGAATCCAACAGACCAACCAGCAGAAGTTCCACTCCTCTCCATGCACGAAGTAGCACACCATTTTCCTGTCTTGTACGGAGCTCCATGGTAACATTGGTCACTGGGTCAACTACAGATCCCTTAGCACTGTAGTGTAAGGGTGTGTTGTCAAATGTTGCATTAGCAATGCCTGGTAAGAAAAAAACATTATTTTTTTACATATTTATATTTACTACTTGATTATAAACATTTATACATTAATTATATTTGAATTATATCAAGCAAACAAGAAAATGAAAAATATCAGCTAGGTGTTCAAGATAAGCATACACTCAAAACCATCCGACAGATCCACGCAGCGTCCACCATTTACGCACGGGTCGCTGACACACCAAACTCTGGTTTCACATGTCTTTCCAGTGAAATCCCGTGGACAGGAACAAGTAAAGTCATTCCATGTGACTGTACACTCTCCACCATTCAAGCAAGGCTCCACCTGCAAACCAATTGCACAACGACAGCTCTTTCCAACAGTAATTATCATTGCAGGTCTGATGAAATGAAAACAAAAATGTATGTCTACATACCTTGCATGTGTCATCACTAATGCATCCAGGTAGCACATTTTCTGCATCACTGGAGAAATATATAGTCTCACTGAGGGTACTATTCCAGGGTTCCACTGCCAGATGCACATCGTCTAGTCTCAGGTCCTGCAGGCATCCCTTAAATTGTCCACCCCAATCCGTTGCACCCTCTTCACCTGGAACTCCACCAACATACACCAGGTCTCCCTTCAGAACTTCCATGTCAGGCAGTAAGCCAAGCCTATAGCGCAATCCTCCATGGCTAAAGAATACCAAACCCTCCTGTATGTCCAACTGAAGCAGTGGCTTCTCTCCATTACAGACAAACACTGGTGATGATAGGGTGGGTGACTCCGCTACAGAGGTCACCTGTACTCGTCCCATTTCCAGGTACATAGTAAAATAAGGATAATCTTCCTCTGTCTCCTGAAGGCCTGCCCTTCGTAGCTGAAATAATAATCCACTTGATTTAAGTGATCGTAGGAAGAATGAGACACTAAAGTTCCTGCCAATATCAGACAGCAGTACAAATGGAAGAAAGCTTGTAGAGTGCTCATGGCCAAATGTCCAAGAGGAAAAATCTGGAAAATAAAGAGAAATAGAGACAAAAATCAAGTATGATAATGTGCCAATGTTTTATTATTGTATAAGTTTGGTTTCCTCTACACCAAAACTATGCAATTGCAGTCCTGGAGGGCCACTGTCCTGCAGAGTTTCAGTCCCATCAGAATCAAACACACTTGCCTGTATTTTCTAAGTAATCATCTTGATTAGTTTGTTCAGGTGTGTTTGTATAGGGTTAGAGCTAAACCTGGCAGAACAATTACCCTTCAGCACCAGAGCTGAATATCCCAGCTCTACACATTACTACAAGATCAATGTTTGAGTGTATGAGGATATGCTTATGCACACCTTGGCTGCAGTCATGTCCATAGTGTGGTCTATAACAGTCACAGCGGTAGCTCGTCCAGAGGTCAACACAGTGCCCTTGTTGAGAGCAAGGATGTGGGTCCACCTGGCACCATTCCGTCTTTATACAGCCTAACTCTACACTTTCCTCCTTGTCATCCAGATCATGGGGCAGGACAGGATGGCCATCAATCTGTAGGTCCTCCATACAGCCCAAAAAGCCATGGCCACTCAATGTAAGGTACATGTACTCCTCTGGTACTCCACCCACATATACCTTTGTGAGCGTGTCGTAGTGAAAAAACGTTTCATGATCATCTGGTTGCTTGTCTTCAGCTCTGCATACTTGATTGTCACAGCCTGGACCTTTGACCTGAAGCACAAGTCTGGTATCCTTTTCATCAATGGTGACCATTGCCTCATGCCAACCTCCGTCACTTACAAGCCCTGATAATTGTGCCTCCAGTGACTCTCCCTCCTTAGATATTGCCTTAGCAAGCAGCTCACCCCCAACAATCTCTAAGGATAAGAAGAGCTCATCATTGCCACGAAAGAACAGCAGCATATCCGGCAGAGTGGTTCGGAAGCGCAGACGAACCCCCAGAGGGTGCTCGTGTTCTGTGTCTCTCCTTCTGCGCTCGAGTGGTGGAACCTCAATCAGAAAGAACCTCGGTGAGGAGAAGGAAAATGTGGTTGGTGTAGAACATATGTCATCATAGAAACCAGGAGGACAAAGGCAAGTATGTCCATGTGTGTCTTCATCTAACCACGGCAAGCAGGTGGCGCCATTTTGGCAGTCATGCTCAATGCAACCAAGCAGCTGCACAGTGCATTGGGGACCCCCCCATGGCAGGTGACCTTCCTCAGCTTCTGCACATTGGCACTTGTATTCAGCTACTCCATCTTCACATACACCTCCATTCAGGCAGGGGGCACTCTCACACTCATCTATATTAACCTCACACTCCACGCCTGAGAAAGACAGACCAAAATGAACAATACAGACAAATACACATGCAAACAGTTTCCCATATGCAAACACTAACCTGCAAACCCCTCCGGGCATAGACACGTGTATCCGTTAACCAAATCCTTACAGCTTCCTCCATTGTGACAGGGCTCAGATACACACTCGTTTATGTTCACTGAACAGTTCTCTCCTGGGGAAATAAACAAATAAAACAAATAAACAGCATGACAAAACTCTGTTCAGGTAAAACATTGTGTCATTGCTTGAGTAACCTTCACCACCCATTCAATCACATATTGAGTCACAAAGTAGTTAGGCTCAACTCTGGAACAAGTTCTTAAAATGAAAGCGGTTGCAATGTCTGTGTATTGTTTTACTGTACTGTTTTACATTTACATCTGTTTTTATGTTTCCGGTACCTGTGTATCCTGGTTGGCACTGACAGACGTAACCCACGGCTGTGGCGTAGGTGAACTCCCAGTCCGTTTCCCAGAGTTCTGGATTTGACTTCTCAAAACATTCACCATCGTTCTCACAAGGAGTATCAGCACATTCATCAATATCCACCTCACAGTTATCTCCTTCAAAACCTATACACACATTAACATTGTTTCAGTTTGTTGCAGAGTTAGGGTTAGGGATATAAAGACTTGAAAGACTTGAGTGTGGTTTTGGATAAAGGAGAGCTACCTGGCCAACAGGTACAGTTGTAGTGGTTAATGCCTTCTAGACAAGTAGCTCCATGTTGGCAAGGATGAGATGCACACTCCGGAATATCCTCCTCACAGTGGTCCCCCATAAAACCAGTGCCTTCACATTCACACTCATAACTGCATACAAACACACCAAATCAGACTATTTTAACTTTCAGCATAAAATCTGCTCTGCATTATTGCTTTTTCTGGCCAATAACCAACCACTTAGATAGGAAGAGACTGTCTGACTAACATGTAACATTTGTTTTACTCACAGTGAGTAAGTGAAAAAATAATGGGCAGTGCATGGACATGCCATCTGCATGACTCTTTCAGGCATTCCCACAATTCCAGAGTTCCGTTACCTATCAATAAGGTCGTGGCAGAATCCTCCATTCTGACATGGATCACTCTCACATTCATCGATATTGGTTTCACAGTCGGAACCTTCAAACCCCTGCACACAGTCACAGGTGTACAACCCCACTAGGTCATGACAGGTGGCTCCGTTCTGACATGGATTTGATTCGCATTCATCAATCTCCATCTCACAGTTCACTCCTACAGAGATACAAAACACAATACATGACTTAAAAAAAATCAGATGCCCTATAAAGAACAGCTTGCGACTTGGCAAGTACCAGTTATTAATTGCTGTCAACATCCATGTAGACCAGGAGTGCCCAGTCCTACTTCTGGAGGGCCATAGTCCTGCAGAGTTTAGTTCCAACCAAAACAAATCTGAATCAGCCATTAAGGGTTTACCTGAAACTAGTGTGTTGGAACTAATTTTTGCAGGACCTTTGCCTGTCAGCATTAGGATCGGGCACCCCTGCTTTAGACTATTAGCATACAGTTACAAAATGTGGAAACTTAAAGTTTCAAACAAGTTAATAATATGTTCACCCACACCCACAGATTACCTGTATATCCCAGCAGGCATTCACACAGATACCGGTCTTTCCCATTAATACATGTTCCATTGTTCCTACAAGGTCTCGATGCACACTCATTAATGTCAATCTCACAGTTGTGTCCTTGGTATCCAGGTACACAGAAGCAGTGATACATGTTGGCCCCATCCAGACAGATTGCACCGTTCTGACAGGGATGTGAATCACACTCATCCAGGTCCTCTTCGCAGGTCTCACCACGAAAACCGTCTGAACAAGTGCATTCAAATCCATCCACTATACGTCTACAGGTGCCATTGTTGAGGCAGGGTTCATCAACACAGTCTGTGATGTGACGACTGCAGTCCTCTCCTCCAAAACCAGGTGGGCACAAGCATTTGAAGCCATTCAGCTCATCCACACACTCAGAGAGGGCACCGACACACGGCCCACTTTCACACTCATTGATGTCCTCTGGGCAGGTGTAGTGCTCTGTGCCAGGTTCACTGACACACCCTTCACATTCGGCAAACACACAACCGTCGTACAGCTCCGCACAGTCCCTCCCCATGTACCGTACTCCTTCTCGTGAACACAAACACACATAATCATCCATTGTATCTACGCATGTCGCCCCATTCTGACACGGAGAAGATGCACACAAATCAGATGACCCGGAACAGAATATACCTAGAGAAAGAAAGACATGATTTAATATGGTACCTCTAACTGATGCATATCACCAACGGGAAACCCGATGTAAATTCCAAGTAAAAATGATGTCAGTTTTTTTACCACTGATCATACTTGGGGTTTGGGGCTTGGTGACCTACACAATTTTTTCCAATAGACATGGAATAAAAGAGACATGACTGGAGAGATGTCCTGAAACTTTTTAAGCAATCAGATTTGTGATAGATGTCTATATGTCTTGTCAATAAAATTGGGAAATAAATCCCATAGACCTTGAATAACAAACATATGACATCTAGGGCCCATAATGTCATAGAAAGTTGGAGGTGGGGTCATTTGATTAGGCTGGTAAGCAACCATCTAGCAACTACTAAGCAAACTGCAAAAAAAACAAAACAAACAAAAACAAACAAACATACAGAACACCTTAGCAACCACATAGCATAATTCTAACATAGTGATGATTAATTTTGCATGTGCATTTTCTTCAGAAAACTTGAAAGATTCTGTTGAAAAATGAAAAACAGACATATACCATTCAAGACAAAGGTAATACTGACATCAGTTAATAACAGGCTGTTGATCACAAACCTTAATCCTTGGTAAGGCCGACTGAGCCCGAGGAACAAAGTGAAATAATCTCTTAAAAATCAGCATTGCAAATACCAAGCCCATCTGTGAGGTTGATCATTTGTGAGGTTCAGAATAATTTTTTTTTTTTTTTCTTTAACTTGAGAGATCCCCTGTAATTTGTGACCTAGTGTGTATTGTAAATTGCATATGCATATGAGTTTGTATTTTTTAGATCAGAATGTGGTGCGAAGCATTCATGGGGATTTTCTCGTGCAAATCAACCAATCGCATGAAAGCTCTTTGCGTCATACCAAATTCCTGTTATCTGCATGACCTCGACCCTCAACCCCCACTGCGCATTCAATTCAGATCCATTAGTGTGGCCCACCCATCCTTAACCCTTGTGGGGCCCCTCGTCCCCCTAAACACTCCCCCAACTTCTCTCAACCACTTTGCTGCCCTGGCCCCCTCAGTGTCGCTTTGATCAGACCTTCATCCCAAATATTCATTCAGGCGGAAGATATTAATGAATGGGCAAAAGGAATGAGGTGTTGTGCGTGTGTGTCTGTGTGCACATGTTGAGCATTATGTGTGTAGCAAGGCAGCGTAGCAGAAATGGGGCAGCATTTTGTGAAAATAAGGTGAAGCGTGAAGGGACTATATAGTTCAGAAAGTGTGTATGTGTGTGTCAACTTTTGATATGTTTGTGGGAATCAAATGTCCCCACAAGGGTACAACTTGATTCTTAAACCTTTTTAAGGTCACATTAAAGGGTTAGTTCACCCAAAATTAAAATGATCCCATTAATTACTCACCCTCAATCCATTCTAAGTGTTTATGACTTTCTTCTTTCAGCCAAACACAGCGATATAAAAAAAATATCCTGGCTCTTCCACACTTTATAATGGGAGCGAATAGAGCCTGAGTTTTTGAAGCTCCAAAAAGCGCATCCATCCATCATAAAAGTAATCCATACGGCACCAGGGGGTAATAAAAGGCCTTCTGAAGTGAAATGATGCATTTTTGTAAGTTTGCATCGATTATCTTATTTTCCTATTATTGTAAAGCTACTTTGAAACAATCGGTATTGTTTAAAGCAGTAAATTAATAAACATGACTTAACTTGTCTCGATTTGTGGAGCAACAGTGTTCAGATCATAATCGCAGTGACAAGTAGCCTAGGTTCCCAAAGTCTGACACTTCAAGTGAAAATGCTTCTATTTTTCTAATGTAATACTTTCTTTTTTACATGATAAATTACATAGCAAATTGTACTATATCAGCACAACAATTTTAGTGTAAGACATCATTATGTTCCTTTACACTAAATTGTTCAAAATCAATTTTGTTTCTTTCCAGATATAAATTTGATTTGGATTGGATTGGATTGGATTTCCGGATTGTCAGTTCCAGACTTTTGGACCCACTGCAATGTATTTGCCCAGACACTTTAATCAACATGGAAGTGTTACTTTTAGAACAGAAACATCTTATCAGTCTCAGAACACACAGACTGTTCTTACACAACACAACTGAGAGCTTACACACTGATCTTAGTGTGATCACGCTCACATTTATCTTGCGGCTTACACAACGATCTTAAAGCAAACAAAACGAACAAGTGGATATTTTTAGGAATAATCGCCATGCACACATTATGTTCCCAAAAAACTATTTTAAGAACACTTTGATTTTAGCATGTTTCACTGTGTAGGATGCAGATCCGTCTGACACCCACACATAAGCACTCATTCCCTACCCCCGGCCCAGGAAAACGAGCTCCACTCAGACTGACCCAGAAAGTGTTCAGTTTCCATAGTTACTAGCTAATTTGGCCCTGAGACGAAGAGATTCTGACCTCTGTGACCTCAGATCCACCTCCCCTCTCGTCTCCTCTCCTTTTATTTTCCATCTTTCTCACCATCTTAGATCTCTTTAAAGCTAATGTCATTTCCTGTCAGTATAGTGTGATAAGTAAAGAAGATTTCCCAGCTCACGCTGCCATGAAGGGTCACTAAGCCAGATGGAGCATAATGATGCCCGTCAGAAGCGTCCAGTCCACTGACGGCAGACATACATGAAGTGCCTCTTCTAGTTTTCTTTTTTTACTTACTCCTTCCTGTCACAGAAGGACACTGATTATCTGCTTTCTGTTTAGCCCTCTGCTAACCTGTGTTGTACTGTTTACAGGAAATTAAAGTGGATTAAACGGTCTGTACCTCATTTAGCTTATGTACTCTCACAAAAAACACGTGTGCTTGAACACTCACTGACTGAACCTTTAATTCACAATATCTGTGTTGTCTGCTCACATGTTAGACCTTAAATTTCATCATAATTTCAGATGAAATATTTGTACTTTCTGTCGAGAAAGTTCGAGTAGGCCAAAGTCTTCACATACTGAGCTGAACGTAATCCTCTCAGAGTGGTGTGTGTAAAACAGGACAGCTTTAGGTTAGTCTACACTGCTAAGCCAGACAGCTTCTGTAACCTTAGAATCCAGTTCTCTGCCACCTTGTGCCAGCAAGAGATTCCAGAGAGTGATTATTTTTCATTAGCATTACCATCTGTCCGATTTAAATAGTGCTGGTTATTTTAGACACCTTTTTGTTCAAAAGCAACAAGGGGTTGCCCATATTTTAATGGCCTATCTATCGATCTAGTCTATCTATCTACTTTCATTCAGCAAGGATGAATTCAATTGATCAAAACTGACAGTAAAGACATTTTGTAATGTTACAAATAATATATATTTCAAATAAATGCTGTTCTTTTGAACGTTCTATTCATAAAATAATAAAATAATGAATCAAAGTATCCACAAAAGTGATAAGCAGCTAAAATTGTTGATAATATATTGACATTGATAATAATAAGAAATGTTTCTTGAGCAGCAAATTAGCATATCGGAATGATTTCTGAAGGATCATGTGACCCTGAAGACTGAAAACTGGAGTAATGATGCTGAAAATTCAGCTTTGCATCACAGGAATGAATTACATTTTAAAACATTTAAATAGAAAACCGTTATTTTAATTTCTAATAATGTTTCAGAATATTACTGTATTTTTTATCAATTATGCAGCCTTTACCCACTACACTACTGCAACAATATCTGTCTGCTACAAATGTGAGCTTGTCACCTTTTGATCTGGTCATGTTCCATTCATATTCATACAGTATTTGTATTCTCTTAAATGTGATCTCGCTGGAATGTGGACAGCACCCAGATGTGACGCGTTTAGGTTCGAGGTGGAGACAGGCTGTAGTGGTTCTGATTATACAGACTTTAACATTGAGGTTTCACAGAGATCTGAGAGTCTTTGGCATCCTACGGCAGACGGAGACATTCTCCTGACATCTGTCTTGAGCACTACGGCTTACTTGTGTTTAAGGTTATCTGTGTGAGGCCGCTGGAAGAATGTTAGCCATGCATGTTCTCAGAGTTAAACTGCAAACACTGATACTGACTGTCAATCAAGGAGAACTCCTCCCCTTTTGTTTACATCACTGTCAATCATCCCTGTTTGTCTTACTTCCTGCTGTGAGGGGGCGTGATTGGTTAGTTTTACAATTTTAGGGGTTACAGATTGTTTTAGAGGGGTCAGGTGGGGAAACGGCATCTGTATGTGTGTGTAACACCAGTGTTATTCTAGTATAATTAAGATACTATTGTAGTTTTTATTACTATTTTGAATTAGTTTTTATTTGTATATTTGAAATTTAGGTCAAGTTTTAGTTATTTTGTTGTGTGTTTTTGTCATACATACAGTATATACAGTATATGTTTATTTAATTTAATTATTTGTTCATTTCTTTTATTTTTTTTAAATGGTTGTAGTTTTAGTTTCAGTTAACCCTGTAACACACTGTATGGATCTTGGAGGTAAGAGATCAACTGTCTATACAATGGCTGTGAAATTTGTCAGGGTTAGTGGCCCAGTCAGATGGGGAGATCATCTGATTGAGATAACACTCTCTTAATATGCATCTGTCCAGAGATATGAGTGGGAACGGATGGGTTACAGAGAGAATGACAGTAAGAGGGCAGCTGGGACGTGTGTGTGATGTGTGACAGGACTTTGTGATAACCTGTGGTCTGGTTATTTTCACAGGCGCTGGAGAGGTGTGTGCAAGTTTATTTGTACTCATTCATGCTTGATTCTCTCATGTGAACCTAAAATGAAGAATTCTAACATTAAGAATCAATCTTTTCAGACTAAATATATAGTTTTGATTCATTGTGATTATTAGAGTATTAATAGTTGTTCTTAGCATCAATATGAACTCAGACTTAGCACGTCTGTCATTAGCTCTAGTCTCAGATGCTAATTGGCTAATTAGCTTTATTCCACCCTGCATCTAAACCTAGACACAACGTTTTAACCTTTAAGACTTTATAGGTGATGCTTTTGAGTGTTACGCCTCATGAGCATCAACACAAGGCTTTTGGCATTAGTTCTGAGGGATATTAGCTTATTATGTCAAGTAAATCAAAAAGCAAAACATAATATTAGAATTTAAAAGATTTCAGTTTTATCAACCATATTTGTGGCATATTTATATGTTATAGCAGACACTGCTTAAGTAAACCTGGTCAGCGTCTGGAGTGTTTAAATGCAGAAATGTGAAGCTTGATTTTTTGTAAGAGCACACAAGTGAATTATTTTGTAAAAACTTTTTATTAAGCAGCTATTATTTGCAAGTAAATTGTCTAAATTGTCCTTTTTTTATGTTAGATACGATTAATCGTGATTAATTGATTTATTTACAGTATATATATACCCAAAGCATTAATTTAACCCTCTAAATATACAATACACTGAAAAAAAATATTCGTTGAATTTTATAAAAAATGTTATCGTTGCACACAATTGATTTTAGCTACATTTAAACAAATGCATTAAGTTGAACTAAAATTGATTAAGTTCAACTTAATGCATTTGTTTAAATGTAGCTAAAATCAATTGTGTGACACGATACAATTTTTTATTAAATTCAACGAATCATTTGGTTTGAGCATTAATCCACACAAAAGCATGTCAATGTTTGCATCAACACCTATAATATACTAGATCTTGACCAAAAATGTATGCACCTTTTTATGGAAATAACATCACAACATTTATTTCCATCAAGAGGTGTATCTATGTTTGGTCAAGATATTGTATTGACAATGCAAGAGTCCAGCACTCTGTAAAGTCTCCTCCACCACATCCCAAAGACTTTCACTGAATTTAAGGTCTGGATTCAGAGGTGCCAATTCATGTGTGGAAATGGTTCTTCATGCTCCCTCTCAACCATCCTTTCACAATTTGAGCCTGATACTGTCATCCTGGAATATGGCCAAGATGTGTCTTCCTACATGGGTGTTTAAGAAATGAAAAGCTACACACTCCATCAACTAGGGTTAGAAGAACTGTTGCCCAACATATAACATGCTAGAAACATAATAATCACAGCAATAATGATCCAATCATAGACTCTTACGTATTTGCCTTTTTAAATCCAAACAGCAACTTGTTTTTTTTGTGTTTTTTTTGTTTTTTTTTGCAGTGTATATTACACTCTATTACCCAAAGCATTCATTGAACCTTCTATATAGGTGATATTTTTGAGCACTGATCAACAGAAATACGTTATTTGTTAATGGTAGCATCAACGCAAGCTCCTCTAGCTATAGGCTCACTTTTATTAGCAGAATCTTGACTGTGAGAATGCAGTGGACTTTGTCATGTGAATTTATTCTTCCCTGTCAGTGTTCTTGTTAGGATTAGGGTTGGGGGCAGGGTCCATTGTAAACATTTTCATTGAAAAAGTCATGTGAATTCCAGGATCTCCCTTGTTTCCCTAAGCGCTTGATGTTACATTTGCATGCGTGATTTGACATGAACTATCAGCTCAGTCAGGACATTAGACCAGTTTCACTGTTCATCTCGCTGAATTTCCCCATTGACTCCCATTAGTCTATGCAAATACACCACAGATGCAGTGTTGTAATTGTATACAACACTTAACACGTAAACAGCAGGATCTGTGAGTCAGAACAATGAGTTTTGACTAAGCAAAGTGTATTTAATGTAAGTGCCAACCTTGCATTTCAATTTTATATAACACTTAGAACCAAAACTAACATTGACCAGAGCAATAAGTTATTACAGGCATTGCTATTACTGTAAAATTGCAAAAAATGTAAAAAACTTTAAAAAAATTATGCATAATTACATGCAACTAACCCTAAACCAAACCCTAATCCTAACCCTGCAGTAAATACATAGCCTATAGTTTATTACTCAGTACTAAAATGTATACTTGCTTTTATATAGGCTACAACCATTAATACTTTAGACTCAAAACTTTAGATTTGTTATTATCCTGGATATGATCATCATAGAGTTAAATACTCAGAGACAGCTTGACCGTGCAGTCAGATGAAAGAGCATTAAGCCTACAGGACGCAAAAGTAAACAGAGCTTGTTAAAAGTGCTTAACGCAGATTCCACCCGCACACAACGTCCAAATGACTCAGCCCTGGTGTCATGGCAACGGGAAACAATGGAACCCACCCCCCAAGTTTTTCTGCTTCAGACAGAGGCCTGAGAGCGGGGCAGAATCAGACTGGATGGATGGAGGGAGGGAAAATAGATGGGTAACCTCCCCCATACACCCGTCTACCATGCACCAATCATATCCACCCCAGACAGAAGGAGGGAGGCGAGTAACACTCCAGTGCACATCTTTGGGAGTCCCAGATAACAGAAAATGACCACAACACTAATGTGAGAAACAGTGGCAGGAATTCTGTGTCAGTATAAAACAGAAGAAAAGAAAAAATGCTGAGTTGTTTCAAACCCAACCGTTGGGTTTCAAAATAAAATGAAAAACCAACAGGTTGAAACAACCCAGCATTTTTTTTTAGAGTGTAGAAGATATGATATCTAATAAATAACAAAATGAACACCAAGGGCTTACCATGCAGTTTTTTTTTTTAAATCACCATGATGCTAGATTTTTGTTGGTGGTTGCTAGGGTGTTCTGAGTGGCTGCTTACAGGTACAAGTCCCCCCCCTCCTCATGCTTTTGTCTCCTAATATCATTACAAAACACTTATTACTAATACATTTGTTTTTATTTTTTATAGTGTGGATAAAAGTACATTTACTTGCTTTCATCTGCCTTTGTAAAAAGTAAACTTTCCCCAAAAAATCAAAGTACCAGTAGAGCCACATCCAACCTGTTGCTTTTGACTCTAGCAGAGATATATATGATTAAACTTGGTCTTTCTTAGAATAAAACACACTTAAGTGAGCAAATATTAGCAAAACATCACATTCTATTTCTATCCCTGATTATATGAAAGCTATTCTCAACAGCTTTTAATGATCAGTGTCCCATTTTTTTGCCTCTTGTAAGAAGTTCCTTCTTTCATTGTTCAGGCTTTCCAAGTAAAAGTTATCTTATGTTCTATAAATAAATGAAAATTAATACTATATCTTGTTTTCTAGGCATTGAGACAGAAGGAGAGAGAGAACTTACCCCATTTGAACATCATCATGGTCAGTAAAAATGTCCCGGGGCATTTCAGAAGCACTTTCCTGATATCCATGGTGACGTGAGACAATCCAAACATACCAAACTAGCTTAATGTCTCTTTGAGTCCTTCATAGTGGAGCAACCTTCAAATTAAACCGTCTTCGGGAACATCAAACGTCGGAGTTCCCGCATGATCCTGAAGCTGGAAGTCTGCTCTGTTGAAATTCTCTTTGGTCTCTTAATTCCTATAAGCGTCAGGGTGTGTCGTTGATATAAAGTTCCTCTGTCCAGCATCAGAACGGTCAGGCTGAGAGCAGTGCCACATTGTACGTGTAGTAATGAGACTAACTCTCTCACCCAATCCCACTGCGGCTTACCACACTAATCACACTGAGAGGGGAGGGGCTGGAAAACCTGAAGTGGACTTCAGCACCAGGACTCCTCTGTGTGTGATGGCTTTGCTTAGCTACACTTTGGGAACAGAATGGAACTAATTCAGACAAAACAGGACACAAGGACATTCAGGGATGTCCTCAAGGATAAACATGATTCATAAAACTAAAAATGTTTTAATAACAATGATAACAGTAGCACTTTATTTTACAGTCCTGTTCCGTTACAATAACTGGGTTATAACTAGATAATAACCCTGAACCTACCCTAAAACCTAACCTTAACCCATATAGTTATCTTATATTACCAGTACTTTCATGTGTAACTACACTGTAAGTACACATACTGTAAAATAAAGTGTAACCATGATAAGAGCTTAAAGGGATAGTTCACCCATAGTTCACCTCTTCTGATGAACACAAAATAAGATATTTTGAAGAATGTCAGTAACCAAACAGTTGATGTGCCCCATTTTTTCTCTCCACACTATGGAAGTCAATGGGGTCCATCAACCATCAACAATGGTTACCCATATTCTTCGAAATATCTTATTTTGTGTTTAGGAGAAGACAGAAACTCATACAGGTTTGGAACATCTTGTGGGTGAGTAAATGATGACACAAAGTCATTTAAGAAAATGTGTGTATTTGTGGGCAAGTCATTTTGTGTGTGTGCATGTGTGTGTGATGAAACATAAAACCAACAAAATAAAATGTTTCTATTCTGTGTTGTTTCTTATTTATTGTAAAAAGTAAGTTTACTATGATTTATGAATGTCTTTTATTAGTTAAATGTTCTACACTTTTCCAGGTGGACAGCAGACGGCTCAGGTCAGTGTTATTTTATATATATATATATATATATATATATATATATATATATATATATATATATATATATATATATATATATTATTTTAGTATTAAACACAATGTATTATTTTGAATGGGTGTTTATAAAAAAAAATCACATTTCCTTTTAATTTTAGTTTGTTTTAGTAATTTTTTATATGCTTTTGTCATAGTTATTCATTTTTGGTAACACTTTACAATAAGGTTCCATTTGTTAACACTGGATAACTATGTTACTTAACATAAACTAGCAATGAAAAATACTTCTAACACATTTATTAATCTTAGTTAATGTTAATGTCAACATTTATTAATACATTTTTAATATTGTATAATTAATATTGTTTAATGAACCTGTTAATATTAACGAACAATGAATGCTAACAGTTTACATAACAAACAGTTTACATAACAAATTAACATAAAAAAAACAATAATAATGTAACGAATGTACTGCTCATTGTCAGTTAATGTTAGTTAGCACTTTTAATAGGGACCTTATTGTAAAGTTTTACCAAATTTTAAAAAATTACTGATATTTCAAACTAACCACACTAATGTGAAGTAGGACATTTGGATTTTGTTTTGTTAGAAAATACTGAGCCCAGCTGGATATTTTCTTTCACAAATCAAGACAATCACAAAAGCTTTCCTAAGTGATTCCCTGCTGATTTTTTCAAACCGTGCATAATGAGCTGCTGAGATCATATATCCTGCTGAGTTCAGCGATCACATTTGCTTTAGTCATTCAAGGCTGCATTTCTTTATACTTACTAAACCCACAACTACCTGTTTTTATGAACTACTCAACTTGTTGATCCAGCACTATATTTGGATTGAACTTCTCCTTATTGGTTGTTTGAAGAGTTTGACTTAAACCCAATTAATTAATTAAAACACACACACACACACACACACACACACACACACACACACACACACACACACACACACACACACACACACACACACACACACACACACACACACACACACACACACACACACACACACACACACACACACACACACACACACACACACACACACACACACACACACACACACTAGCATGGTGTTGTTTGGGTTCATTTTCTGGTGGACTGCCAGTCACTGTGATGCAAGTTGTTATTGGTGTGTGCTGTGAGAAGTTTTAAATAGTGTTTTGAAACAAACTCCACTAAGCTTCTTGCCTTATAGTATTAGTTTAGAAAAAAAATAACTGCAGGCATTTAAAAAATGCAGCCATATAAAACATTATATTAAATATGTAATCATAACAGCCTGCCATTATCGCAAAATATAAACCCGACAGAGCGATCAGGACCCTGGTGCGAAGTGAAATGGTCTTGTATCACCATGTTGGGGTTTATTTAGCAATAATGACTGCAATATTATCCCACTTACAGCACTACATGACTGCTTACTAAATAAATATGGGTAACACTTTATTTCGATAGTCCACTTTAGACATTCTACTAGTAACATTGCAACTTCAAGTCAACTAACTGTCATTTGAGTATTAGTAGACTATATGCTTAATATCTGCTAACACTTTATTTTGATGATCCCCAACAGATATTCTACTGACTATAAGTAACTTGGCAACTACAAGACAACTTATTCTACTAACCCAAACCCTAACACCTAACCTTAACCTTACAGTCTACAGACAGTCTACTAATACTCTAATGAGAGTTAGTTGACATGCAGTTGCAAAGTTACTTATAGTTAGTAGAATGTCTAAAGTGGACTAGAAATAAAATGGAACCTAAATATGCAATAAAATTAGCAAAGCCGCTTGTTATAATCTTTATTTTCATGATATGATATAAAATATCATGTGTGAGTGTCTGCACAAGTTCTTGTAATGTTCATTCAAACTTAGAAAACTATATTTACTGATCATAAAAACACTGATTCTGTTCCTCCCACACTCATTTCATTTATCTGTGACTCATCACACATTTTGTTTACAAGATGAAATTTCCATAGTGTTTTGTTCTCTGATCCAGGAATAGCATGAGGTGTCCTATCTGTGAATGCGTATCTACATTTCACCGGATGCAAAATTTTGCTTTAAAACCTGTGACAGTGTGTCACTGCTGGCCTTGAGATACGGACAGAGACTTCTCACACTCATTCACATACATCTCCATGTCTCTTACAATGCTTAAAGGGTGAGTCATCATTTACTCACTCTCATATCATTCTCATATCATCCCTTAAGACTTTTCTTTTCTTCGAAACCCAAATCAAGATATTTTTTGATGCAATCTGAGAAATTTCTGTCCCTTTATTGAAAATGTATTTCTGATATTACGTCCAGCACTCAAATATGGTAAACAGAAGCTCAAGAATGCTTGCTCGATGCGTGGGAACAAACCTCATGTATACATGTGATCATATAAAGCAATCTTATAGGTTTGGAATGACATAAGTGTAACTGATGACAGAATATTTTTAAATGCAACATCATAAGCCTAAAACATCATCTCTGTGCTACAAGAGGAAGTCGTGAAAAATCCATAAATGGTGTTAATTAAAACATATTGAGCATCATGCTGATTTAGCATCTCACTCAATCCTTATGGTTTCAGAAAACTTGTACTAGGGCACACATTTAATGCACATTTATGATATTTTTTGTCTTTTTTGGAGCTTGAGAGGCCGGGTGCCCATGCGCTTTCATGGAAGAAAGAATTTAGAAAAGAAAGTCATACAGGTTTGGAATGATATGACAGTGTAATGAGAACATTTTTGCCTGAACTATCCCTTAAAATTGATACCTAGTCAGAGATGTTCTTTAGTGTTTCTATTTTTATACTGTGCTGCTCTTCTTATCCAAACCACTCTGTGCTCTCATTGATATTTGTGAGATACTAGTGAGATTTGTGCTTTTATCTACAGCATTCTGTTCTTTATATAACTTTCAGATCTAAAGCCAACTGGTGTTTAAACAGAACAAATAAATTAAAATTGTAGATACATTTGAGTTTGACATGGTCTCACGTTTGCCAGGACGTGTTGTGGGTGACCCGAGTTCAAGTATTCCTTGTGTCATTTCTTGATCCCACCACTGCCCGTCTTCCCGTTGTTTCCTTTCCCAGTTTAGCCATACGGTTACTATAAGTCCCAAAGCCCCAACGTACAATGTAGAGCAGGTTAATGTGGAAGTTATTCAATAACACTTAACATAACATAATCTTCAGTTCCCCAAATACAAAGTACTGATTTAAGTGGATAAAATGGTCAAGGGTCCAGTGATCTGACTGGTTAGCAGCTATACTGGATCTAGGCATGAACTGGATTTAAGTGGCTCAGCAAATTGGATCTTTATGCCAGGCAGGTTTGAGAAAACAAGATTGTAGCTTGCTGCATCATTGTCACTGAGCCTGCCTGTCTACTTAAGTATTATTACAAGACAAACATAAAGAAAAACGGTAACACTTTACAATAAGGTTCATTAGTTAACATGAACTAAGAATGAACAATACTTCTTCAGCATTTATTAATCTTAGCTAATATTCATTTTCAACATTTACTTATACATTATTTAAATCAAAGGTTGTATTTGTTAACATTAGTTAATGTACCGTAAACTAACATGAACAAACAATTAACTGCTGTATTTTTATTAACTAACATTAACAAAGATTAATAAATACTGTAACAAATGTATTGCTTATTGTTAGTTAATACATAGTGTTAACTAATGAACCTTATTGTAAAGTGTAAAAAGTTTCGAAAAGCATCACTAGAAATGTGTTGTTTGAAACCGTAATGTTACCTACAAACACAAAAGAAAAATCATATTTAACATTTTATAAATATAATATTTCCCACTCTTGATCAACGTTTGCTGATATATTTGTAGTTGAGGGGTCTATATGTAAATATGATGCAGTAGTAACCTAACTGAAAAGATGCATTTCATTTGTTTAATTTCAGTTACTCATGAGCTCAGCTGCAGCTTCCCCATATGGAACTTTAATAAGATTAAGATGCACTAAAATGACAATGCTATTCAGACTGCTCATTCGCCAGCAGAAACCTAATCAACAGCCCCTAAACGACCATGGGGTCTTCAAACGGCACATATGGCAGGCTCAAAAGAGTCCCAGCCTCATTGCTGTAAGACCCCCGAGATGTAACGCTAAGAACACTAATAAACAGTAATCTGTAGCAGTCTGCATAAGAGTGACACATGCACACCACGCTTATAACCGCAAGGCTTAGTACAGAAGAATGACTGTGATTGGATTATGAGTCGTAAATCTTTTTGACAGCACACAGACCATGAGCCCTTAACTGCACTGTCACAATGTAATGACCTCAAACTCTTCATACAGATAGTCTTAGTCAATTTATATCCTTTTAATGCAGCATATAACTACAGGCATCTTTGATTTTACAAGCCACCGTTTCTGTTTTTCTGTACATGACCTTAAAGTTGTATTTGAAATGTGTATATATATATATATATATATATATATATATACAGTACAGGCCAAAAGTTTGGAAACATTACTATTTTTAATGTTTTTGAAAGAAGTTTCTTCTGCTCATCAAGCCTGCATTTATTTGATCAAAAATACCAAAAAAAAAATGTAATATTGTGATATATTAATTTAAAATAATTGGTTTTCAATTTATTATACTTTAAATTATCATTTATTTCTGTGAAGCAAAGCTGAATTTTCAGGATCATTACTCCAGTCTTCAGTGTCTCATGTGACATCCAGTCTATCACATGATCCTTTAGAAATCATTCTAATATTCTGATTTATTATGAGTGTTGGAAACAGTTCTGCTGCCTAATATATTTGATGAATAAAAGGTTAAAAAGAACTGCATTTATAAAAATAAAAAAATCTTCTTTACTATCACTTTTTATCAATTTAACACATCCTTGCTGAATAAAAGTATTGATTTATTTCAAAAAAAAGAAAGAAAAAAAATTACTGACCCCAAATTACTGACCAGTAGTGTATATTGTTGTTACAAAAGATTTCTATTTTTAAAACATTTGCTTTTTTTTTATTCTTTTTTTTTTTTTACTTTTTATTCATCAAAGTATCCTAAAAAAGTAAAAATAATTCAAAAAAAAATATTAAGCAGCAGAACTGTTTCCAACTTTGATAATGAATCATCATATTAGAATGATTTCTAAAGGATCATGTGTTAGACTGGAGTAATGATCCTGAAAATTCAGCTTTGCTTCACAGAAATAAATGATAATTTAAAGTATAATAAATTGAAAACCAGTTATTTAAAATTGTAATAATATATCACAATATAATTTTTTTTTTTCTGTATTTTTGATCAAATAAATGCAGGCTTGATGAGCAGAAGAAACTTCTTTCAAAAACATTAAAAATAGAAATGTTTCCAAAGTTTTGGCCTGTACTGTATATATATATATATATATATATATATATATATGTATATGTATATGTATATGTATATATATATATATATATGTATATGTATATATATATATATATATATATATATATATATATATATATATATATATTCAAGATTTCAAGATTAAAAACATTTTAACTATTTTTTTATGTGCTTTCTGGTTTTCCACAAGTAATACATTTATAGTGGCATGTTGAAATAAATGTAAACAATATTAAAGTGATTATATGATTAGTGTAATAATTTGCTCTCTCTCACACTCACACTCACACTCACACTCACACAAAATGTAGTGGCCTTTAGGAGTAGATACTGCAAACTCCCAGCAGAGGGAACTATACAGCACAGTTCCACAGTCCACAACCATTGTGTTTTGAAGTAAAAAATAAAATAAAAAAATAATAAAGCTAAAAACCTATAGAGTGCATGAATATGATGTTATACAAACATTTTCTTGTTAATAAAAGGATGTGAATGTTTTGTGTGAACCTTGTTTTGTAGGAAGCTGGTCACAAATCAAGTGCAACGCCCCGCCTGGGAGGCAGCGGACTTTGAAATCTTTCGCTGTAAAATGAAAGTAAAGGGAGAAGGAAATTTAGAATGAAAGAAGTGAGATTGTAGGAAGCTATTCGTCACTTTCAAGAAGACGCGGTGGTGTAATGAATGAATCTCAGAGTCTCAGAATGAATTCGCATGTTTCTGAAGATCACAGGTAAGACTCTGGTTAAACCAGAATGTTTAGATCATTGTCAAGCCAAGCATGTTTAAGTTATTTTTTCATTTTACTTTTGTTAAGGTGTTTTAACTCGCATCTTGTGTTCACAGTGCTGTCAAGAAGCCTTGTGTATTTGAGCCATACAGGAAGCATAAAAACATAGGCAAATGTCTAATAATCAGTAATGAGCACTTCCCTGGTGAGTATTATCAGCCTGAACTATAAAGTTGTTTAATCTCTGATCTGCTTAAGCCTTACAGTAGGCTATTTGGAACTGTTCTTTGATACATATCTGCCCTTTTGAATGGCTACAATAATTTTAAAGTTGAATTTAACTCTAGGAAGAAAACAATTATATACAGAACCTTAAAGGGTTATGTCAGGCACTTCATATAGGCTATAGAACATTTTAAGGTTCCCATCATGGGATCATTTTATGGATTATGTTTTAATGAATACATTTTTGTTTGAATCTATTTTTTTTATTTTAAATTAGAAATCTAATAAACACACTTTATCACTACAAAGAATAACCTCTTAAGCACAAAAGTATTATGTAATCATTTAAGACAATTCTCCTTATATTGAAACTTTTTGGCATAAAGTGTTCTTTAAAATTAAGTCAAGAAACCTATACTGTAGTGTAACTAATCTGAATTTCAACTTAAGTGTTAACTTTACCTCTAACCTTGATTCTTGCTGACTCCAGCTCTTCTGTTTTGAGTTCTAATCCCACAGTGGTTTACAGTCTTGAGTTTCTATTCATGTGATTTTTTAGCACGCTAGTCCGGTGTTGTGGCATTTCACAGAGTATCCGTTCCTGAAAAAAAACCTCTGGATTTTTCTAAAAACTGTTTAGTGATAATGAATGGTTGTTTGTAAATTATATCTCCGTACACGGTTACATATGAAATAAATAAATAGTGATGAGTTTAAATGTTTCAGAAAAAAAAAAAAAGAAGCGGTCTCTGAGTTATTGGGTTTGAATCAGCCTAATGGATCCCACACTGATTCAGTGAGTGATTCATTAATTTGACTCATTCATTGAATTTAAAGTCATCGGGTGCGTTTGCAGACCTATAACATCAAAGTACCACGATGACATCGCCAATGACATCAAAGTCAACATTTGATGTCATACACCGATCGGTCTGTGCAGTGCAGCTTTAATTCAAACACACCTATTCTTTTCAGTCATTTTCAACTTTCTCAAAAGCTCTAAAAGAATCAATGGAATTGGTAGAAATGAAACTTAAACCAAAAATATTAAATTCCCTATACATCTATTCCATAGTTATGCCTTTTTGTTCCAGACTCACCACGTTTGCATAGGAAGGGCGGTTCAGTAGATGAACGCTTACTGTCGAGCACATTCAAGTCCCTCGGTTTTCAAGTTCAGGTGGAGAAGAACCTTTCAGCAAATGAAATGATTAATGTGCTGAGAAAAGGTACAGTACAACGTCATTTTCAGTGTTCAGGATGGGTCATAATGCCTGTATTCACTTATAAATATGCCCTAGTATCCAAGGAGAACCACGCAGACAATTCCTGCTTTGTGTGTGTACTGATGAGCCACGGAGAGGAAGGAACAATCCTTGGATCGGATGAGTGCTGGATCCATGTCAAAACTCTGACCTCTCTCGTGACTTCTGACCTCTGCCCTAGTCTGCGGGACAAGCCGAAACTTTTCTTCCTACAGGTAACAGCCGCCTGCAAAGGAGAGGGAGAGAGAAGCATTTCATAACATTTTGTCTGTGGCTCACTAATGTGTTATTGGTTTGATTCCATATTCAGGCCTGCAGGGGAATGGAATTTGACCCTGGTGTCGAGGCAGACAGTGAAGAAGCACCGGGGGAATTTTTGGGAATATCGGACGTTCCCGAGGCAGATTTTCTCTGCTGTTATTCCACAGTGGAAGGTTTGCATTGCACTGACAGACAGTGGCATAGTTGATTGCTTTTATTTTCTTTTTAAACACTTTCAACAAATGCATTTGAAAGCATATTTGTTTCTCTACAGGGTACTACTCGTGGAGAAATCCAGAAACAGGCTCTGTATTTATCGGTGAACTTTGCGAGATGTTAAAGGACTGTCATCTAGAGATTATTCAGATTCTCACAAGAGTAAACCATCGTGTGGCTTTTCACTTCCAGTCTCACACCACAGACCTGGATACACACTTGAAGAGACAAATGCCGTGCTTTGCCTCCAGACTGACCAAGGATTTTTATCTTCATGTGGCAGAGAAGAAAAAGAAATCATATAAATAAAAAAATGATAATTTTCAATCACTGGCAGCAAGTCAGTGATGTGGTTTGCAAGGAGAGGCAGCACTTTATTAATATGTTAGTCCTCATACGCAAATGCACTTCATTATTAAATATGTTAATCAAATGATGTACAAGATGGCAGATCTGAAAAACAGTCTAAGCACATGCAGTGAATTAAATACTTCAGGATGAACTTCATTCATTTGTTTTTTTCTCTCTCTTTTTTCTTTCCAAAAAAAAAAAAAAAATGGGTGCAAACCAAAATATGACATTATTCATAAGAGGCAAGTGAATATCTGATGACAGATGCTAGACTTATGTATATTTCACTCTTTTTTGGATTATTCATATCATGGTCTTTAAAATATAATGACTGTATAGAGACAGTATTTTTTCATAGGAAAAGTTTGAAAGTCTGGCTCTGGGACAATGGTGAAACAATGAAATCTATACATAAAAGGCACTTGATTTACATGGTAAAAATAAATAAAGTTTTATGTGACCTTGATAGCAAAAGAAAAGAGGCCTGTTAGCTTTAAAAGAAATCAAGCCATGACACATAAAGTGTCCGCACTAAAGAACCCTTATGTCTTTTAGTTGGAATAACTAAAAGTGAAAGACAACTTTTGAATAAGGGTCAAGTAAAGTAGAATTATTGACACTTGATGAAGGGTAGTTTTCCCACCCGGTGGAGAAAGAGAAAAGGCAAAACAAAACCAGGCAAAGCATAACAAGGCAAGAGTGTCATCATTGCCTGATAAAACCCATCAAGGAACCATAAAATAATATAAGGAGCATAGATAACCATTGTCATAGTAGTTATTAGAATAAGACAAAACACTCTTCTTTTTATGTGGTTTTCCTCCTTTCTCTCTCTCCCGGTCCTGACTGCTTCAGAGCTCTGAGAACAGCCACAAGACAAAACAACTGGATGGCGAGGAAAAGGATCTGCTGTGCCAACATGTAATAGCCTAGAAGTAAAGCTCAATCAAGGAGAACCAAGTTATAATAAGAACCACACAGGCGCCAAATTGCCATCCAGGCAATAACAGAACACGTCTCTATATCTGAGAGGTTTGAACTTCAGAAAGGTTACAGGATGAACCACTGCCAGGTAACGCTCAACACACATCAGACACTGAAACAGAGGACGACCATGATAAGTCCTTTAAGAATAGTCCACACTATCAATGAAATTTAAAATTTATACCTGAGAAGACAGATGAGAAAATACAGACAGAGAAGAATCTCACAAACAGAGAGCTTGAGAATGAAGAACTCTGCTGAAAGTCCATTGTCTGTTCCTGTTACTATAGTAGGCTAAGCCATATCACATAGGAGTTGGTAGGAAAACTCAACAACAAACTTATGTATATCCAGTATTCATGAGAATAAAGGTCCACTGCAGTGTTATTGAAGTGATCAGAAGAATTTAATCCATCAGTGGGGGAGATCTCAAAGGAGACGTTCATATTCACTATGCATAAAACAACAACAACAACAAAATAACTGTTAGTAAACTGTGTTAAGTATAGGCTACTTAAGAAAAAGTCACTTATTTTTCCAGTAAATGTAATGAACTCTTTATTAGGAATACATTAGGCCTACAGTAGGCTACTGTACAGTTCTTATTAAAATATTGTCTTATTCTTAACACGCATGCGCACGAGTCTTTGAAGTTTATCCGTTTGCAGATTCGACAAATAGCTGTAACTGAATTAAAAATGCTGAATTAAAATATGCGCATGATTTAAATTCATAACATATAGGCCTACAGAATATAGAATACGAAATGTTTGTCGAGTAAAAAACACTTCTCACCGTTCAACTCGAATTTCTCAACGTTGACGCGTCTTCATGTTCTCCGGTAATGGCGTAACGTTAGGCCTACTGTGCGTGGACTGGCATGACATTCTTCAACTTTATGATTGTGAAGTGCGTTAAGGTAAGCTTTTTGATCGCGATTTAAAAAAAATAAATATCATATCTATATTTTCTGATTAGACCAACTGAGACATTATTTATGGAAATAAAAATCCGTATAGCAGATTTGTAACTATTTTGTGTTGTGAACACAGACTGTAAAAAAATAGGTTGTGAATCAACGTCATGTTGGCGTGCGCGTGAGTGTTCCGAGACAAATGAATTCAAATCAAAAGGCGATTGCTCTTTCCAGTGTTTGTCTGCTTCTTTTGGCAGAGGTATACCAGTAGCCTACATTTTCCTACTGTTGATATCTTGTAGAGAATGTTTATGGTACCACCTGTATGGAAAACAAAGTGCAGCTAATTGTTTTTATTAGGAAAAAAAATTATTCATTTGAAATTCATCATTACCCATCACCATTGTTTGCATTTCTGTTTGATTTATAAATGAAAAAAGCAAAGTTTGTATGCCTTTATTTTCTCTCTAGCTTTATTTTTCTATGTGGTTCTTTGTTTGGCCTATACTGTACATTAAAGGTATATTGCCGGTTACTCTATTACTAAAGATGAAAATGAGACAAACAAAGCATTAGGTGTCAGGTATACAAAAATCATCCCTTAGAAAGGATAGCATACTATATTAAATAATACTGCGGTAAACATTTTACCTAATGTATTAACATAAATTAAACAATCACGTTTTTTTTTTCTTGCACTATAGATTACAAGATGAACCAGGTGTTGAAATTTATGAAGACCTTGGTTTCAATAGATTACAGGTAAATCGTCAGTTCTACCATTATTAATGCATTTGTGTGTCCTAAAGCAGGTGTTTTCAAATATGGTAACCCCCTCGAAAAAACCCCCCTTTACTACAATATAAAAGCAATGTATGAAGATCCATTATATGGTTTGAAAAAATATATATATTTAAAATACATTGTTTGCTAAATAATTGGCTCTTATATTGTCATACATATACATAAAATACATATATTTATTCTATTGCAGATTTGTTTTTATTTATTTTTGTTAGAATAGGATGTGGATGGAATAGAATAACCACAATTAGAATAACCACAATAACAAAGGGCACTTGTTTTTAGTGCACTACACAAACAATGAACACGACATGTTATGACATTCTTTACCCAGCAGCCAAAAATTGAGTTAAAAATTACTATCAACTATGGAGACCTACAAAAGGGCAGTTTGCCAACCCTGTGAATGAAGAGAAGTGGCTGCACAAAACCAGGCAGAAAGAAACATGTAAGAGTCATTGATTCCAGTTCCTTGCTGGCAGGAATTGACAGAATATATTGTAATGCTGTGATTGAACTGGGAACGTAAGTGATTACTAAAGTCACAGTAGTTATTAGAATGAGATAAAACGCTCTTCTCTTCATGTGGTTTTCCACCTCTCTCTCTCTCCCTCTTTCTCCAGGTCCGGGCTGCTTCAGAGCTCTGAGAACAGCCAAACAGCAGAAGAGGTTTATGGAGAGGAAGATTATGAAGTGTGACAGGTACAGGCATTTAAAAATGGGCATATAACATGGGTTTACAAGTTCCAGAGACAACACACAACATATAGTGATCATTATCCAGGTAACAGCAGAGCATGCGACTTTGTATCTGAGAGGTTTGTACTTCAGAAAGGTTACAGGATGAACCACTGCTATGTAACGCTCAATACACATCAGACACTGAAAGAAACGGGCAGTGATGGTAAATCCTGATAAAAACATCATAATAGTCCATAGCCTTGTAAATACATTACCAAGCACAGCATTCAGTGAGCGCAGACACAACATAATCTCACAAACAGAGATGTTCAGAGTGAAGAATTCAGATGCAATTCCTCTTCCTGTCCCTGTGACAATGAGCCACAGAATATAGGAGTGTGTTGGAAGACCAAACAGGATATTGATGACATGTAATACAACATCATAGGGTGAAATGTAATAATATTTGTAAAAATCGGTTATGTTGCATGCCCCGTTTGTCGGAGGTGCTTCATTCGAGATGTTCATTGTGTAACTGTCTTTGCATTCACCTGAACAAAAAATAAGTAATAAAATCAGACTTTAATCTGCAGAAAACAACATATTATTCTAGAATGTAAAACATTAAAAACTTTTAATTTACAAAAATGACAAATGTTGTAAACGCCTATCTTGACCCAGCATCTGAGATTAAGGTTTCATTAATTAGAATATATATATATATATAAGTATTAGTTTAATATTTTTTATATATAATGCATTTTATTATATTATATTATATTCACATATAAACCTCTAGCAGATTTAGCATTTGATCATATTAAGTCTTAAGATATGTAATCTAACTATAGGTTTTACACTTTTATCATATCATATTTTGTTTGTAAATGCTGTTATTATAGAAATAACATTTTGAAGAAAGATAGTTGGTTACCGGAATAGTAATAGTCAAATCTCTCCACTCTCTCACATGAAATTTTCGGCTGTCGAGGAAGGTGATCAGTGCAGTTCTCACTCTGAATCCACAACGCTGCATATGTTATTTGTATTACTGTATGCAAATTTCAATATGCATATGGTGATTTATGAGTGTTAACATCATAGATCATAGAACTGTGAACATAAAACTATTTGATGCTGTGATCACATGACTTTGGAAGATGTCAGGACTAAAAAGTGAGATATAGGCACAGAAATAGAAGCTTTGCCACTGAAATGCATATGCAAAACCACAAACAAACACCTTTTTTTTTGCACCTTAAAAACATGCATATATTTCTTTAATACACAACAATATCAGGACAATATAGCTCTTTATAAAGTAAATAAATTGATGAATAAGTGAGTACACTCTTAGAAAAATGTTTCAGTGGGGTTCTATATAGATGAAATACCCATACTTGGGATTTGTCCTCTGCATTTAACCCATCCAACACACATTAGGAGCAGTGAACACACACTGCAAACCGTGAACACACACACCAAGAGCAGTGGGCAGCCATTTACTACGGCGCCCGGGGAGCGATTCGGAGTCAGGTGCCTGCCGGTATTAAGAATCGAACCCGCAACCATCGGGTTACCAGTCTGACTCTAACCATTAGGCCACGACTGCCCACAGATTGACGGCCCTGGACCCTCAAAATGAGCACACCCATATCCTGTGGCATGCACTGCTGGGATATGAACCCAGCAGTGAACCCTAGGGTTCTTGACTTCATTTTAAACAATCTTTTATGGCAAAAGGGTTCTATAAGAATTGTATCTTAAAAGATTGCATAATGTTTTTATACTTAATGGGTTATTTAATTTGTTTTCTAGTGATGCAGTTTATTTATGAGCTGCTTTATTCATAAAAATGTAATTAAAAAAATAAAATAATATTAATAACTATTTAAAACTAAATCCATAAAATGACCCCATTAATATGGTAACCCCTTTAAAGTTCTATATAGAACAATTTCTTCTAAGAGTGTACATTTAAATATATAAAAATATAGTTATGTAAATTAAATATAACATCTATCGTTCTATCTAAATATCTGTTCATACCTGTTGGCAAACACATTTTCATGCCATTTATATCATAGAGGGAAGATTGACATTTATGGCAGCTCCATGGAAATCCGAGCATAGGACTTTTGTTTTATTGAGAAGAACAAACAATGAACATGACATGACATCTGTTACCCACCAACCACATTTTGTGCAGTTCTGTTTAAATAGTAAGGTAATAAATGACCAGGGTTATGTCAATTACCGAGACCTACAGAAGGGCAGTTTGCCAACTCTGTGAATGTAGAGAAAAGGATGAACAAAACCAGGTAGCAAAAAAAATGTAAGACTCAATGAATCAAGTTCTTGAATTTTCTGCATTGGCAGAATATGTTGTAAAGCCACAAATAAACTCGGAACATGCATGAGTAATAAACTCCCAGTAGATATTAGAATGATATGAAATGCTCTTCTCTTTATGTGGTTTTCCTCCTCTCTCTCTCTCCCTCTCTCTCCTGGTCCTGACTGCTTCAGAGCTCTGAGAACAGCCACACAGCAGAACAGGTTTATGGAGATGAAGAATAAAAACTGTATTATGTAAAAGTATGTATAAATTACCATAAAACAGGTGCGTGTAAACAGAGAAAACACACAATAGAAAGCAATCATAAGCCAGGTCAAAATGGAACATGCAACTTTGTATCTGAGAGGTTTGAACTTCAGAAAGGTTACAGGATGAACCACTGCCAGGTAACGCTCAACACACATCAGACAATGAAAGAAACGACCGGTGATGACAAATCCAGTTAAAAATAACACAAAGTTCCTGAGACTTGGAAATATATTGAGCATTGAAGAAAACAATGAGCGCAGACATAACATAATCTCACAAACGGAGATGTTCAGAGTGAAGAATTCAGATGCAATTCCTCTTCCTGTCCCTGTGACAATGAGCCATACAATGTAGGAGTGTGTAGGAAGACCAAGCAGGAATTGGATGGCATATATCGCAGCGTCATAGGGCAGTTTAGCTCCCTGCATACTGGTTGTGTTACATGTTGGAATTTCTTCAGTTTCCATTGTGAAGTTCATCATGTTACTGACTGGGTTTGAACCTGCACAAAATATAAATTTGGACAACCAAGAAGAGTCACAGTCATGTTCATCAGAAACTGGTTCAGATTCATGTGATTTGGTGAAAAAACGCATTAGTGAAAGAAAATAATCATTTGCTGTACAGCAATTATTCTCACAATGTACATTACTATTGTCTGATCCACATAAGAACATAAGTTGTATAATAACGCAAACCAACAATGGGTTATTACAATATTTATCCTGGGAGTGCAAGTTAGCAATAAACCACAATTAACATAAAGTAGGGTTATGCATTTTAAAATATACCCTGATCAAGCAGTTTGAACCTCCTCTATTGTTAATATCGCCATGTTCAATAAATAATAAACAAACAAGATCTTAAATATTTTCAATTTAGTGGCTTTCCCATCTGTACCTGCGATTACCATAGCACGAGTCTCTTTCAAACACCCCTGAAAGCAATCAACTATATATTTAAAAACATACTGTCAGGATTCTGCTTTTACCACTTTGTGATAAGATATAATAAACAGCATCTACACATTTAAGACATATTTCCAAAACATTAATTCATCAAAAGTTACCTGAGTTTCAATGGATCAAATCTTCAAACTCTACCTTGTAAGATGAACAATGCAGTTCTGACTCCAGATTTCACAATACTGAATGTGTTGGCAATGAATGCAGCGATAAATAGGCAAATATTATGCATGAGCTGACATCCAGTTAAAAAGACTTGTGATGTTTTGATTGAGTGTCATATTATATTAGAGTACTGGGGCCGTATGTATAAAGCCACTAAAATGTTAGTTTCAAGTCTGTCAAAATTCTAAGAATGATGTCATTTTACTCTTATTCCTAAACTTAAAGGAGAAGTTCACTTTTGAAAAAACTTTTGCTGATAATTTACTCACCCCCATGTCATCCAAGATGTCCATGTCTTTCTTTCTTCAGTCGAAAAGAAATTAAGGTTTTTGATGAAAACATTCCAGGATTTTTCCACATATTATGGATTCCATTGGGACCCAAACGGTTCAAGGTCCAAATGACAGTTTCATTGCCGCTTCAAAGGGCTTTAAACGATACCAGACGATGAATAAGGGTCTTATCTAGCGAAACGATCGGTCATTTCAAAAATAAAATAAAAAGTTGACGTTTTATAAGCACAAATGTTCGCCTTGCTCTGTTCTGTGATGCGCGTTCGTGACGTCACGTAATACGCAATTACGTTGAAAAGGTCAAGTTTGATGTGTTTACAAATGTGCGGAAGGAGGACCATATAAACATTTTCAAATGTATTTGTGTCAGTTTATCGTTTAAAATGCCCATTTCGTGTGCGCATCCTGAGTGTTTTAATATTAAAAAGCCAAAAAGAACATTTTCTTCAATTTTTCAAGCGTGACCTTTTCAACGTAATTGCGTATTACGTGACGTCACGAACGCGCATCACAGAACAGAGCAAGCCGAACATTTGTGCTTATAAAACGTCAACTTTTTATTTTATTTTTGAAATGACCGATCGTTTCGCTAGATAAGACCCTTATTCATCGTCTGGTATCGTTTAAAGCCCTTTGAAGCGGCAATGAAACTGTCATTTGGACCTTGAACCGTTTGGGTCCCAATGGAATCCATAATATGTGAAAAAATCCTGGAATGTTTTCATCAAAAACCTTAATTTCTTTTCGACTGAAGAAAGAAAGACATGGACATCTTGGATGACATGGGGGTGAGTAAATTATCAGCAAAAGTTTTTTTAAAAGTGAACTTCTCCTTTAAGAATAAGTGTGATTCATAAAGGTTCCTAAGTGTTAAGACTTGGTCTCAGCTCGTAAATTATTTGAGAGAGCTGGAGAGGTCTCCTAACCTAAAAAAGTTGAATCATCAAGGTATTCTTTTTGTAACTTACCTTTAAGAAATTTTATAGCAATGAAATGGAATGAAGGTAATAATTATCTTTATGGCGACTGGAAAAATACAGCAGTGCACCTGTGATGAGTCGGTGACCCTTCAGTCCACATTTAGCAGGCTCGAATAGCACTATTGTGGCACTAACCACACCAAATATACAGTAGTGGCCAAAAGTGATTTTTAATGACCATACAAGTTTGTTTAAACCACCAAATGATGAGGAAAATATTTTTATATTTTTATATTTTAAACATTTAAAATATGAGGGAAGAACAAAACACTAAACTTAGTGAAGGTATTTATCTGACAAAATGATTTCAAGTCACCTTTATTTCTACAGTGCTTTTTACTTGTTTCAAATCAGCTTTACTGAGATAACAGGAAAATAATGCAACAAAGTTAGTCTTGGCTGTACAGCAGCTCTAGAAGAAAATAGTGTCATTGTCCAGCTCAGTGTTGTAAGTTCAGTGTTGATTAATTTCTACCTGAAAGACTCGGGAGGCAAAATGACGTAACAAAGTATAAATTTGTTAACAGCCCAGCAAGCAAGTATTGTGTTATAAAGTATTTTGGTGTAGGCCCTCTCCGTAGCTCGCAATCCGAGGGTAACAGAATCTGCATTTCCTGCCTGAAGACGAAGGCAGGGGCGCAGCCGACCCCCGGGGAGGTATGGGTTAGGGTTAGGGTTAGAGTTAGAGTGAGAGACCCCCTGTGAGGTATGGGAAGGGACCATCCTGGTGGTGGTGGGGAGGATGGAGGTGAATGTTGGTGTCAGCGTCTGCGAACTCAGACATGTGTAAGAACCGATCTTTTATACTACAAGTAGAACACGATTGGATAGATGAGAAAGTGATGTAACAATTTAGTCTTCCTGGCAGAACTTACGCTAAAGCTTTCATTTCCATTGTAAAAAATCATTAGTTATCTATTTAGTTATTTTATCTATACAGCCGCTCTGGAGTAAACAATGATGCCATCGTCCAGCTCAGTTCAGTTCTCATATAATGCAGTCAATGCAGGCAGATCAATAATATTGTTGAATATGAAGTGACAAAAAGGGCATACTACAGCTACAGGTTTTAGAAAAACTAAAAACCTCACAGGAGAAAAAAAAAATCATACATTGTCTGCAACATAAAAGTATTTTGCATGATGGAATATGCAGAAATTTATTAATATTTCATTGTCTTCTCTTGTTTTTTCATGTGTTCATAATTTCTTTGTATGACAGCCTGGCTAAAAATTATGTCTGTACAATTTAGAACGTTTGTGTTATCACAAATAAACAATTGACTCCAGGCACAACTACACAATACGCTTACAAAATACTTTAACACATTTTTAATACTATTTGAATAAAGGGTGAATCTGACAATTTTCCTTTGCCTCACTTTTCCACGTGTTTTTTTTTTTTTCATTCAGACCTTCAATGTTAATACTTTCAGTGGCGGTTCTACATTGAATTACACCCTGGGCGAGACCCCTTTCGAGCGCCCCCCTCCCCCCCAAATATAATTTTTGTTACCCCATTGGCAGATAATGTTTTGCTTGTTTTAAGCAAAAACTCAATTTTTATTTATTTCCCCAGAAAACAAGACTTAATATCTTATGTAATTTTACTACTTTAGTAAAATAACGTTATGCATCTTTATTTAAGAAATGTTTGATATTTGGACTAGAAACAATACAAAAATACTAAGTAAGAAAAGCATTTTTGCAGTGTAATAACTGAACTTGCAACAGTTTTGTTGCAAAGAACAATATTATGGTGAAATTAGATCTCGTGTTTGAGTTAAAAACGAATTATTGTTAAGCATAGCAAGAATCATAGAAAAAAGGCTAACAAATAAGAGTTTTACCCACCAATTAATATTGCCTCTTCATTCATGACATGGATACCGTAATCATATAGAGTAAACATAGTTGCACTGCATACCTTTATCTTTCGCTCGTTTCTAAATTGGGCACCTGATGGCTTTGACCTTTCTTGTCCATCTCTTATTTGGCCCTCGACATCGACAATCAACAGATCCCCTGATCCCCCCATATAACTGTCACTCACGCTCACGAGTCACGACCAGAAGTCAAGACTAAACCAATTCACCTTGGTGGTGGTGACCAAGTAATCGTTTTGTATTACCTATTTTTATTAGCCATTCAGACCATTCAGAAAAACAAAAATGTGCAGGAAATATAGAGGCCCGTATTTATAATATTATGAATGAAATGTGCGTTATCTGGAAGAAAGTCGAGGTGTGACTGATAACTTCGATAACTATATGGATCCCCCCCCTTGTCCGTTCCATTTGGGAGAGACCCAGAGGTGAACTGTCATCCGCGCCCGCGCCTCCGCGCCCCCTCCCCTTTCCCCTTCTCAAACAAACAGCTTCTGTGCACAGCATCTTCTCAGCAAGCAGGGGCGCAAATTTGGCAATTCCCCACACAGTGAAATGATAGATAATAGAAAACCGCTTCGCGGCGCAGATTTGTATTTTTTTTTCTGCTCGTGCCGGCGGTGCCGCCCCCCCAAAAATGCCGCCCCGGGCGATTGCCCGGTTCGCCCGTGCCTAAAACCGCTACTGAATACTTTATTAGTAGACTAAGGTGATTTTTTGAACTTTTCTGTTCTTGTTATTTCTGCTGAATCACCATAGCATGAAACCAACAACACGTACTGATCTTCCACTTGCTTTAATCACCTTTACACTCACCTTGCGATAGCTACACACGGAGTAAAGCCCGTCAAAATCTAGTGCAGTTGTTTCAGCATGCATTTTGGAGTTGAAACAACATTTATACTAGTTCAGGTTGAAAGTAGACAAAAGAGACGAATTAAAATACCATGTGTAAACAGGAACGTCTTGTTATCCGATCGACCAAAACACATTTTAACACCAGGTGTAAACAGGGCCACAGTCCATATATCTGACTCTGTGAGTTATCGAAACCTTACATGAAAACCTAATGGAATAACAACCAATCAGGGATTAAAGACTCCTTTATTCAGATTGAAATAAGCATACCTTTTTAATATCCAGAAATAAGGCTAACCACAATAAATAAGCAAATACAATAAATGCAAAAATTTTAATATAAAAAAAACAAACAAACTTGCATGCGATTAACAGAGGTGGGAGAGTTTAACAGAGGTGGGAGAGTTTCCCAGAACGGTGCAGATACAGAATAGGCTGCACAAAACCACCCAGAATAAAAAAAGCAAAACTAACAGGCAAGACAACTAAAAACTCTTGTTGTATCAGAATACAGATGATTGATGAGATGATGAAAGGGGCATATATGATTACCATTGTCACAGTAGTTATCAAAATAAGATAAAACGCTCTTCTCTTCATGTGGTTTTCCTCCTCTCTCTCTCTCCCTCTCTCTCCTGGTCCTGACTGCTTCAGAGCTCTGAGAACAGCCACACAGCAGAACAACTGGATGGAGAGGAAGAGGAGGAACTGCAGAAGGACGAACCATGTAAATGCATAAATGTTGTTTGAGAGAAAGATAAACATAGAGGACAAACAGGAGCCAACACCCAAAAGCCAGACAACAACAGAACAGACACATTTATATCGAAATAACTTGTACTTCAGAAAGGTTACAGGATGAACCACTGCCAGGTAACGCTCAACACAGATCAGACACTGAAACAGAGGGCGAATGGTGATGGCTAGTCCAAGTGAAAGTCTCTGTATTGTCACAAAAACGTGAAGTCTTTCTGACAGCAGAAAGGCCAAAGAAGACAGAGAGAAAAAGATCTCACAAACATTGAGATTGAAGTTGAAAAATTCTGATGCAACTCCATTTCTTCCCCTGATAATAAGCCACATAACATAGGAGTATGTAGGTACACCGGAGAATAGATTAAAGCATAGCACAATAATCCTCAGACCATCCATTGATGAGGATGTTTGTGTTGTGATGTTGCTGTACTGAACCTCAGGTGAGGTGGAGTTTCCATTGGAGTCATTCATTTGCTCTGACGACTGGATGAAACGATCAAAATATCAGCCAAATCACAACCATCAACAAAAGAAACAAGCTATACTGTGCACAAACATATCTCGCATTAAAAAATGATATAGTAAATACCATAAAGTATGTTAAAAAGTCCACCATTCGAAATATAATTCAATTATAAGCATGGCATTTTCAGCTGAGTTCAAATGATTATAATTCTCAAGCAAATATAAAGCTCATTCTCCAAATTACTAATGTTTACAATTGTTCAAACAAAATAATTTACGGATAAAACAATGATAAATGTGTAACAAATACATCTTAACCCCATTTTACATAATAGCTAATCTAATCTTGCCTATAATTCTTATAGTCTGACTGCTAACCACAGAGACATTAATAGGCCTATATTATTCAAGTGGGGACAACACTATATAAATAATATAAATATAGATATAGATATATTTATTTTAAAAAGGACTTCACCTGAAGAGTGAATGTTGTCTTTCTGGATCACCATAAATCTCTAAACTGCCTTGGATATTTATGTAGTCGCGAGGATATATGAGCTACATATTACATAAAAAACAAATAGTTAAAATATTTGTATAGAATAGACAAACCTATACATTTTACATACTGTAAATGTGGAAAATTCACATTTGAAAGTTTCTGATACATATTTACATTAATGCAAATCATCTTGTGGCATGAAATGAAATCGCTCCAAGGTTCTTTTCGGACATGTAAACATTTTATTATCGGAGCTGAATGTCAACCAATATAGAACAACAATAAAAATGTTTTAACTAGCGCTAGAGCAAGCACTGTAAAGTTCATACCTCACCATAAAACAAAAATGACCTTAAAATTATTTTTTTTTTAAATATAGAAATAAAAAAAGAAGCAAATGTTTAATAAATATGAATCCTTATTTTGTTTATGTTGTACATATAAGTGGTCTTCTTTTCAGAAATGAATGTGGTGACATTGCTGTACATATTTGGTGTTTTATGTGACATGCAGCTTTGAAATCCATCTACAAAACACAGAACAGACATTTATGTCTTCAGGTGACAAACTTTTTATTCATTTTCTTGTTTTCTCCCTTAATATGCGACATGTCTGTCAGTGAGATTAGATATTGTTTAAGGATTTAAACCATTGTGATATCTGTATCATATTCCCTGGAATTCTAGAGAGTTCCCGAATTGCAATTCAATTACAAAACTTTCATAAACTAAATTCATACAGAGACCTCCTTTCCTTTTAGTATAATTTGCATAGAAAACAATGCAGCTTGTTTGTATGTTTTCACAAAGACAGAGTGTAAATGAAAGTTTATTTAAAGCATTGAAGGGATAGTTCACCCAAAAATGAAAATTCTGTCATCATTTACTCACCCTCAAGTTGTTTCAAACCTGTATGAATTTCTTTTTTCTGCTGAACACAAAAGAAGATATTTTGAAAAATGTCTGTAACCAAACAGTTGATGGACCCCATTGACTTCCATAGTAGGAAAAAAAAATACTATGGAAGTCAATGGGGTCCATCAACTGTTTGGTTACAGACATTTTTCAAAATATCTTCTTTTGTGTTCAGCAGAAAAAAGAAATTCATACAGGTTTGAAACAACTTGAGGGTGAGTAAATGATGACAGAATTTTCATTTTTGGGTGAACTATCCCTTTAAAACATTCACTTGTTCAAGAACAGAGACAGAAGAGTTTCCCAACCCTGTGCAGATAAAGAACAGGTTGCACAAAACCAGCCAGAAGGAAACAACAACGACCAAGAAACCAGATCAGTGAAACTCTTTGCTCTTCTTCCTGTTGCAGAACATTGAGGAATCCAGTGAAAACAAAAGGTACAAACATGACAACCAAGGTAACAGTAGATATTAGAATGAGATGAAATGCTTTTCTCTTTATGCTGTTTTTCTCCTCCCTCTCTCTCCCTCTCTCTCCTGGTCCTGACTGCTTCAGAGCTCTGAGAACAGCCACAAGACAAAACAACTGGATGGAGAGGAAGAGGAGGAGCTGCAGCAAGAAGAACCATATATATGTCTTCTGATTAGATAATATTTGTATGGTCATAGCAGCCAAACAGGATCCAAGAGTGGTTATCCAGACCGCAGTGCAGCAGATCACTCTATATCTGAGAGGTTTGAACTTCAGAAAGGTTACAGGATGAACCACTGCCAGGTAACGCTCAACACAGATCAGACAATGAAACAGAGGACGACCAGTGATGCATAGTCCTTGTAAAAACCGATGTAGTAACTCTAGACTCTGGAATGTTTGTGAAAGAAAAATAAAAAAACCTAGAGAGTAAATTATCTCGCAAACTGTGAGATTGACATAGAAGATTTCTGATGGAATTCTTCTTCCTCGTGCAATAAGCCACAAAACATAGGAGTGTGTAGGAACCCCGAACAGTAGATTAAAGCATAGCAAACCAGTCTTGAGACCCTTCACTAATAAAGCTTCATTGTTTATGAAATAGGTGGAAGGATGAACCTCGGTCGAGTTGAAGTTCTCAGTGGAGACGTTCATGCTCAGTGCCTCTCTAATCAATAAATGATTGTGCAATTGTAATCTACAAAGTAGACAGAGAGAAAACGTCAGACGTGACGATAAAAGGTGAGACTGAATAAATCAAATCAGTCATTCAGTCACACCCATCTACATTGTGTATATATATGTGTAGATTTGAGAGAATATGTCAGCACATTTTATTCAAGAAAGAAGTCAAGTTCAGTGATTATGTGTTTGAGACTCAGATTCATAAAACCCTCGTAATTTTTTCTTTTACTATCTGTCCTTTGAATGCATTTCAATAATGTGTTAAATCTGAATGGTCAAACAAATCAAATTAGAAACATTTTCTACGATAGCTAATCAATCTAAACTTTTCGAGATTTAAAGAGTGTGTTACCTGCAGTGTGAAGTCACTCCAGAAAGTTCTGCACAGTGCATGAATAAATATATAAGAGCATGGTTATATAAACACTTCACATGTGACATGCAAATTAGGGTTATAGTCTACACATTAGGTGCAAAAAAAGACACATTTTAGAATCCCTGAAAATGTTGTAATTATCTATAAATAAACATTTTCAGTGGTTTGGTGTAGAGAAAATTACCAAAAGATAATGACAATTTGAGACAGAGTTTTAGCCTAATAAAATACCAAACTGACGTGTAATGATAACAAACTTTAATTTGAAAACAAAACATTCAAACTAGAATCTATAAACCAATGGATGACTAATTCTGAGTAACAGATTATATTGTCACAATTTTATTTTCACAAAGACAGAGTGTAAACTAAAGGTTGAACACCCTCAGGTGTTAAAAGTACATATGTGACCCTGGACCACAAAACCAGTCGCATGGGTATATTTGTGGCCATTAATAGCCAACAATACATTGTATGGGTCAAAATTATCTATTTTTCTTTTATGCCAAAATCATTTCCTACCTTAAATATATAAAAAATGTATTTTTGTGAGTGGATGCAGCAAAATTGGCAACAACTTTAAAGGCGATTTTCTCAATATTTAGATTTTTTTGCACCCTCAGATTCCAGATTTTATCTCAACCAAATATTGTCCTATAAACCATACATCAATGGAAGGCTTATTTTATTTATTCAGCTTTCAGGTGATGTATAAATCTCAATAAAAAAAAATAAAAAAAATTACCCATAAGATTGGTTTTGTGGTCACATATACTTAACAGTCCAAATTCTACAATTACATAAAGAACATTCAAAAGCTGAATATTAATTCTGACCATTTTGTTTTGGGTTTATTTAGCTAAAATGACCAACTCACTATAATACTGTATATTAATTAATAATAGCTTCAGTGACAGAATGGTCTATATAAAACATTCACTTTTTCACTTTATGAAGAACAGAGACAGAAGAGTTTCCCAACCCTGTGCAGATAAAGAACAGGTTGCACAAAACCAGCCAGAATGAAACAAGAAGGACCAAGAAACCAGATCAGTGAAACTCCTTGCTGCTCTTGCTCTTGAAGAGCAGTCGTGAATCCAGCGATAACGAATGGTACAAACATCACAACCAAGGTAACAGCAGTTATTAGAATGAGATGAAACGCTCTTCTCTTCATGTGGTTTTCCTCCTTTCTCTCTCTCCCTATCTCTCCTGGTCCTGACTGCTTCAGAGCTCTGAGAACAGCCACAAGACAAAACAACTGGATGGAGAGGAAGAGGAGGAACTGCAGCGAGAAGAACCATATATATGTCTTCAGATTAGATAATATTTGTATGGTCATAGCAGCCAAACAGGATCCAAGAGTGGTTATCCAGACCGCAGTGCAGCAGATCACTCTATATCTGAGAGGTTTGAACTTCAGAAAGGTTACAGGATGAACCACTGCCAGGTAACGCTCAACACAGATCAAACAATGAAACAGAGGACGACCAGTGATGCCTAGTCCTTGTAAAAACAGATATAGTAACTCTAGACTTGGTAATATTTGTGTAAAAAAAATAAAAGAGTAAATTATCTCGCAAACTGTGAGATTGACATTGAAGATTTCTGATGGAATTCTTCTTCCTCGTGCAATAAGCCACAAAACATAGGAGTGTGTAGGAACCCCGAACAGTAGATTAAAGCATAGCAAACCAGTCCTGAAACCCGTCAGTATTAAAAGTTCTTGTATTATGGTGGAAGGATGAAACTCAGTTGAGTTGAAGTTCTCAGTGGAGACGTTCATGCTCAGTGCCTTTCTAATCAATAAATGATTGTGCAATTGTAATCTACAAAGTAGACAGAGAGAAAAATTTAAGTAAGTGTCAGATGAGACGATAAAGGGTGATATTGAATGAATCAAATCACACTCATTCAGTCACACCCATCTACATTTTGTATAATATATAATGTTTAAATTTGAGAGTATATGTCAGCAGCACATTTTATTCAAGAAAGATGTCAAGGTCTATGATTATGCGTTAGAGGCTCAGGTTCATAAAAACCCTGGTAATTTTTTTCTTTTAGTTCTTTAAATGCATTTCACTAATGTGTTAAATCTGAATGGTCAAACAAATCAGACTCAGACACATTTTCTACGATAGCTAATCAATCTAAACTAATCGAGATTTAAAGAGTGTGTTACCTGCAGTGTGAAGTCACTCCAGAAAGCTCTGCACAGTGTTCTGTATGATTAAATATATAAGAGCATGGTTATATAAACACTTCACATGTGACATGCAAATTAAGGTGCAAAAAGAAATATATTAGAATTACAGAAAAGTCTTTCCAACATTTAAAGTTTTTCTTTTTTCTGGTAATGTAGTTTATTTATTTCTATAGCACAATAAAACAACTGTCGCTAACCATTGTATTGTACAAAAGTTGCAAAAACAACACCAATCAAAACAATCAAATAACATACAAAGACATTTACATACAGAAAAATACAAGCTCAAAAAGACTCACATATTATAAGCCTTCTCTAAAAGGTATTATTTGAGTTTTGTCTTAAACAGAGATTATGTAGCGATTACCATTATAGATAACAAATAACTATTCCACAATTTGGGGCCGACTATGGCAAAAGCCCGGTCTCCCTTTCTTTTTAACCGTGATCAGGGAACCTTCAACAGATTCTGATTTGATGACCTTGAACATCTAGAAGATATGTTAACAGTCACAAGTTCAGATAAATAAGAAGGTGCCAACCCATTTAAAACCTTAAAAACAAAGAGTAAAATCTTAAACTCTATTCTAAAACACACCGGCCATCAATGCAGAGAGAGCAAGACGGGGGTAATGTGCTCATTTTTACGTGCCAGTGAGAAGTCTAGGAGCTGCATTTTGTACTATTTGCAAATGGTTCATATAGGATTGATTATTACATACATAAATTGAATTGCAATAGTCAAGAAGAGAAGATATAAATGCATGTATTACTCTCTCAAACTCAGTATGGGTTAAAAAAAAATGTAACATTAGTCTTAGCTGGAAAAAGCACGATTTGACTATACTGCATTTACCTGCTTATCAAATGACAGGGCAGAGTCAAAGACTACACCCATGTTTTTAACAGGTGGCTTTACATAAGCTAAGCTGCCCAACACTTGATTTAAGCTGCCAGAGACCACTAATGGTGCAAACACAATTGCCTCAGTCTTACTCTCATTGAGATTAAAATAATTATTGGACATCAATGCCAATGTCTGACAAACAGAACAAACTGAACAAACATAAGGATATCATGATCAACCGTATCAAAGGCTACACTCAAATCCAATAGCAGAAGTATTAGTTCCCAGCATCAACAGATAATAAAATGTAATTTGATCCTCTTAAAAGAGCCTAATACTAAGATTTATTCCTGTATTCAAATTTGGTAAATATATACAAATATAAATAAAAAATGTCAGTGGTTTGATGTAGAGAAAGTACCAAAAGATAATGACAAATTGAGACTAGGTTTTTGAGTCTGAGTTTTAGCCTAATAAAATATCAAACTAAAGTATGAATACATAAAATGCAAATACATTCATATAAAAAGTTTAATTTAATTGAATGTACATAGAAAACAACACAGTTTGTTTGTATATGAATTTTCTTGAACATTTCTTGAACATTTCTGTACATAAAAAAAACAAAAAAACAAAAAAAAAAACATTAAAGCAGAAAAGGTTTACACAAACCTTCATTTTAAACCAAAACATGCAAACTAGAATCTATAAAGCAGTTTATAAAACAATGGATGAATTCACTTATTCTCAGTTACAGATGATATTGTTACTTTCACAAATTTATTTTCAATTTTATTCTGACCATTTTGTCTTGGGTTTATTTAGCTAAAATGACCAACTCACTAACATATGAATTAATAATAGGTTCAGTGACAGCATGTTCTGTATAAAACATTCACTTTTTCACTTCATGAAGAAGAGACAGAAGAGTTTCCCAACCCTGTGCAGATAAAGAACAGGTTGCACAAAACCAGCCAGAATGAAACAACTAAGACCAAGACACCAGATCAGTGAAACTCCTTGCTGTTGCAGAACATTGAGGAATCCAGTGATAACGAATGGTACAAACATGACAACCAAGGTAACAGTAGTTATTAGAATGAGATGAAACGCTCTTCTCTTCATGTGGTTTTCCTCCTTTCTCTCTCTCCCTATCTCTCCTGGTCCTGACTGCTTCAGAGCTCTGAGAACAGCCACAAGACAAAACAACTGGATGGAGAGGAAGAGGAGGAACTGCAGCAAGAAGAACCATGAATATGTCTTCAGATTAGATAATATTTGTATGGTCATAGCAGCCAAACAGGATCCAAGAGTGGTTATCCAGACCACAGTGCAGCAGATCACTCTATATCTGAGAGGTTTGAACTTCAGAAAGGTTACAGGATGAACCACTGCCAGGTAACGCTCAACACAGATCAGACACTGAAACAGAGGACGACCAGTGACGCCTAGTCCTTGTAAAAACCGATGTAGTAACTCTAGACTCTGGAATGTTTGTGAAAGAAAAAGAAAAAAACCTAGAGAGTAAATTATCTCGCAAACTGTGAGATTGACATAGAAGATTTCTGATGGAATTCTTCTTCCTCGTGCAATAAGCCACAAAACATAGGAGTGTGTAGGAACCCCGAACAGTAGATTAAAGCATAGCAAACCAGTCTTGAGACCCTTCACTAATAAAGCTTCATTGTTTATGAAATAGGTGGAAGGATGAACCTCGGTTGAGTTGAAGTTCTCAGTGGAGACGTTCATGCTCTGTGCCTCTCTAATCAATAAAAAATGTTGCAATTGTAATCTACAAAGTAGACAGAGAAAAAACGTCAGACGTGACGATAAAAGGTGAGACTGAATAAATCAAATCAGTCATTCAGTCACACCCATCTACATTGTGTATATATATGTGTAGATTTGAGAGTATATGTCAGCACATTTTATGTGTTTGAGACTCAGATTCATAAAACCCTCGTAATTTTTTTCTTTTACTATCGGTCCTTTGAATGCATTTCAGCAATGTGTTAAAACTTAATGGTCAAACAAATCAAATTAGAAACATTTTCTACGATAGCTAATCAATCTAAACTTTTCGAGATTTAAAGAGTGTGTTACCTGCAGTGTGAAGTCACTCCAGAAAGTTCTGCACAGTGCATGAATAAATATATAAGAGCATGGTTATATAAACACTTCACATGTGACATGCAAATTAGGGTTATAGTCTACACATTAGATGCAAAAAGACACATTTCAGAATCCCTGAAAATTTTGTAATTATCTATAGATAAACATTTTCAGTGGTTTGGTGTAGAGAAAATTACCAAAAGATAATGACAATTTGAGACAGAGTTTTAGCCTAATAAAATACCAAACTGACGTGTAATGATAACAAACTTTAATTTGAAAACAAAACATTCAAACTAGAATCTATAAACCAATGGATGACTTATTCTCAGTAACAGATCATACTATCACAATTTTATTTTCACAAAGACGGAGTGTAAATTAAAGGTTGAACACCCTCAGGTGTTAAAAGTACATATGTGACCCTGGATCACAAAACCAGTCATGAATCGCACGGGTATATTTATGGCCATTAATAGCCAACAATACATTGTATGGGTCAAAATTATCGATTTTTCTTTTATGCCAAAAATGCATGATCCATGAAGATATTTAGTCAATTTCCTACCTTAAATATATCAAAAATGTATTTTTGTGAGTGGATGCAGCAAAATCGGCAACAGAAATGGACAACTTTAAAGGCGATTTTCTCAATATTTCGATTTTTCTGTACCCTCAGATTCCAGATTTTCAAATAGTTGTATCTCGACCAAATATTGTCCTATCAAACCATACATCAATGGAAGGCTTATTTATTCAGGTTGATGTATAAATCTCAATTTAAAAAAAAATACCCATAAGATTGGTTTTGTGGTCCAGGGTCACATTATACTTAACAGTCCAAATTCTACAATTACATAAAGAACATTCAAAAGCTGAATATTTATTCTGACCATTTTGTTTTGGGTTTATTTAGCTAAAATGAACAACTCACTATAATACTGTATATTAATTAATAGCTTCAGTGACAGAATTTTCTGCATAAAACATTCACTTTTTCACTTTATGAAGAACAGAGACAGAAGAGTTTCCCAACCCTGTGCAGATAAAGAACAGGTTGCACAAAACCAGCCAGAATGAAACAAGAAGGACCAAGAAACCAGATCAGTGGATCTCCTTGCTCTTGCAGAACAGTCGTGAATCCAGTGATAACGAAAGGTACAAACATGATAACCAAGGTAACAGTAGTTATTAGAATGAGATGAAACGCTCTTCTCTTCATGTGGTTTTCCTCCTTTCTCTCTCTCCCTCTCTCTCCTGGTCCTGACTGCTTCAGAGCTCTGAGAACAGCCACAAGACAAAACAACTGGATGGAGAGGAAGAGGATGAACTGCAGTGAGAAGAACCATATATATGTCTTTAGATTAGATAATATTTGTATGGCAGCCAAACAGGATCCAAGAGTGGTTATCCAGACCGCAGTGCAGCAGATCACTCTATATCTGAGAGGTTTGAACTTCAGAAAGGTTACAGGATGAACCACTGCCAGGTAACGCTCAACACAGATCAAACAATGAAACAGAGGACGACCAGTGATGCCTAGTCCTCGTAAAAACGGATATAGTAACTCTAGACTTGGTAATATTTGTGTAAAAAAAATAAAAGAGTAAATTATCTCGCAAACTGTGAGATTGACATTGAAGATTTCTGATGGAATTCTTCTTCCTCGTGCAATAAGCCACAAAACATAGGAGTGAGTAGGAACCCCGAACAGTAGATTAAAGCATAGCAAACCAGTCCTGAAACCCGTCAGTATTAAAAGTTCTTGTATTATGGTGGAAGGATGAAACTCAGTTGAGTTGAAGTTCTCAGTGGAGACGTTCATGCTCAGTGCCTTTCTAATCAATAAATGATTGTGCAATTGTAATCTACAAAGTAGACAGAGAGAAAAATATAAGTAAGTGTCAGACGAGACGATAAAGGGTGATATTGAATGAATCAAATCACACTCATTCAGTCACACCCATCTACATTTTGTATATAATGTGTCAATTTGAGAGTATATGTCAGCACATTTTATTCAAGAAAGATGTCAAGGTCTATGATTATGCGTTAGAGGCTCAGGTTCATAAAAACCCTGGTAATTTTTTTCTTTTACTTCTTTGAATGCATTTCACTAATGTGTTAAATATGAATGGTCAAACAAATCAGACTCAGACACATTTTCTACGATAGCTAATCAATCTAAACTAATCGAGATTTAAAGAGTGTGTTACCTACAGTGTGAAGTCACTCCAGAAAGCTCTGCACAGTGTTCTGTATGATTAAAGAGCATGTAGGATAAGAGCATGGTTATATAAACACTTCAATTCAATTCAATTCAATAAATTTATTGCCATGTCAACAAGTTGATAGGAATTTGTCTTGGTACAACTCTCAGACATAAATAACCTAAAAGACAAACATCATAAGTACAAAAAAAAAAACAGACAATGTTCAGCAACAATACCCAGCAAACAGTAGGACATTAGACCAAAACCCCGCAGAAAAAAGACAATACCCCTCGGCAGAGAAAGTGCACAGTGCATACAGTTGATAGAGTGCTGCTACCAGTCAGTGCAAGTTCAGATGTCGGATAGCCAGAGGGTAAGTGCTGTCTCTAAAACGTGATGTGGAGGTCTTAATGCTCCTATATCTTCTTCCTGATGGAAGGAGATTAAAGAGATGGTAAGCAGGGTGAGAGTGGTCCGCTGTTCACATGTGACATGCAAATTAAGGAGCAAAAAGAAATATATTAGAATTCCAGAAAAGTCTTTCCAACATTTAAAGTGTTATTATTTCTATAGCACAATAAAACAACTGTCGCTAACCATTGTATTGTACAATAGTTGCAAAAACAACACCAATCAAAACAATAAAATAACATACAAAGACATTTACATATAGAAAAAAACCTTCAACAGATTCTGATTTGATGACCTTGAACATCTAGCAGATATGTTAACAGTCACAAGTTCAGATAAATAAGAAGGTGCCAACCCATTTAAAACCTTAAAAACAAAGAGTAAAATCTTAAACTCTATTCTAAAACACACCGGCCATCAATGCAGAGAGAGCAAGACAGGGGTAATGTGCTCCTTTTTACGTGCCAGTGAGAAGTCTAGGAGCTGCATTTTGTACTATTTGCAAATGGTTCATATAGGATTGATTATTACATACATAAATTGAATTGCAATAGTCAAGAAGAGAAGATATAAATGCATGTATTACTCTCTCAAACTCAGTATGGGTTAAAAAAAAATGTAACATTAGTCTTAGCTGGAAAAAGCACGATTTGACTATACTGCATTTACCTGCTTATCAAATGACAGGGCAGAGTCAAAGACTACACCCATGTTTTTAACAGGTGGCTTTACATAAGCTAAGCTGCCCAACACTTGATTTAAGCTGCCAGAGACCACTAATGGTGCAAACACAATTGCCTCAGTCTTACTCTCATTGAGATTAAAATAATTATTGGACATCAATGCCAATGTCTGACAAACAGAACAAACTGAACAAACATAAGGATATCATGATAACCTCGGTTGAGTTGAAGTTCTCAGTGGAGACGTTCATGCTCTGTGCCTCTCTAATCAATAAATGATTGTGCAATTGTAATCTACAAAAGAAAAAAAAAACATCAGAGAAAACAAGAAGTGATAGACAAGACAATAAAGGATGAGATTGAATCAAATCACACTTATTCAGTCATAACTATCTACATTGTATATATAATGTGTACATTTGAGAGTATATGTCAGAACATTTTATTCACGGAAGATGTCAAGTTCAATGTTTATGTATAAGAGTTCATGGCTCAGGTTCATAAAAAAACTAATAATTTTTCTTTTAACTGAATCTGAATGGTCAAACAAATAACATTTGAAACATTTTATACGATATCTAATCAATCAAAACTAATCGAGATTTAAAGAGTGTGTTACCTACAGTGTGAAGTCACTCCAGAAAGCTCTGCATGGGGTTCTGTATGATAACAAATATAAGAGCATGGTTACATAAACACTTCATGTGGCATTCAAATTAGGGTTATCACCTGCGCAAAAAGATTAAGAAACCCCTAGAAAACAGTAAAACAACAACAACAAAAAAAACAACAACATAGGAACATTGTGTGTACATTTAAGATAGGCTACTTAATTTATTATTCCAATATCCAAATGTGATTCTAATCCACAGAAAAAAAGGGCTTCTGTTTTTGACGTGCTTTCTTTACATTTGAACACATTTTAAAAAAGGACATGCATTAGCTGAATAAATGTTAGCCAATACGAACATATTTATAGAAAACAGTTGACAATGAATAGACTGGAGTCCAATAATAGCAAAACGAATCACTTATTCTAAAAATAATAAGTTAGACGAATCCGATATATAATGACGGCTGTGTTAACAGTAAACGTCCGTCATTTAACGAATTTGAAAAAAACACACGGATGGATAATACAGAATACTTTCTGACATTTTGACAGAAAAAAACACATGCAAGAAGAAAATTTAAACTTAGCCCGTCAATTTTCATTTACTATATTTTCTCTCTCTGTGCGTGCGCGTCCGTGTTTGTGATAGAAATCGCGCGCAGCACTGATACAACGGTAGGCTACTTTTTAATCCATAAGTAGCCTAACTAACGTGCATACAAAATAAATATGTAACATAATTAGGTAGCCTACTTGAGTTATTATTAATAGTAACACAATAACGTAACACATAGGCTACGTTTCTCAACACTGAATGAATAAATAAACGCCTGTTTCTCCAGACTCGCGCTTATCAGAACAAATCACAACACTTTAATAATCACTAAGCTATAGCGATTTAAAATTTATTTAGATTTATTGTTCAGCATTTTTTGAGCATTTTATCATTTGCATGGCTGAATGATGTCTTCCTCATTTATCTGAGTGACCATGAATGACGGAGTAGGCTATTAGCCTATATAATAAAATATACCGGGAATATTTTAGGGTAGACTGAGTACAGTTGTGACACTTTTTGCGTTTAGATTTTTCACACAAAAATAGATACTGAAAAGAAGTGAATTTCCACATGACATGCCACATGACATTTCATTAGCTTGCAGAATATAAGATATTATCAATCAATAATACCCACAAGTAGTTTATATTTTCCACAGTTAGCTCATAAAAATAAGGTGCTTTTTGTCTCAACTTTGTCTCAACTGTACCCATACAGGTACAGTTGAGACAGTACCATGGTACAGTTGAGACACCCATTTTTAATGATGTAAAGGTAACTAACCATTCATTGTAAATATAAAAAATAAAGACAAATAATGAAAATAACAATTGGGCAACATTTTTGTTTATTCATCCATTTATATTCATTCATTTTATTTAAATTAGCACTGGTTAAAATTTTTAAAGCAGGGACAAGATATGTAACAATATTTATTAATAATTCACCCCTACACAAAAGCACGGCCCGTTCAGTGACACACACTCATTCACGGCCCACATCAATAAAACCGGCTCACGCCGCGTGTGTTTTAAACGTAGGAAATGTGCCCACTGTGCAGTGCTCACCCCTAGTCACAAACACTGGTTGCTTTGTGACACACACTCACTCAGAGCCCCCATCAATAAACACGAAATGTGTTCTGTGTGTAGAGAGCGCGAGCAAACACTGTATGCTATGTGTCACACACACACAGCGGCCAGAGCCCAGATACCATTCTATCTCTAGCTTTAAGTATGAAAGCATGGGAAATGATCCCGGGCGTGTCAGAATGGGCACTGAACACTATAAAGCGAGACTATTCGCTGCAGTTCGCTCGCAGACCCCCGCGCTTTCGAGCCAGGGTCGAAACAACGGTGAAAGACGAAGTAGCACATCTACTTCATGCCAAGATAGCGAAACTGCTGAAAAAAGGGGCTATAGAAACTGTCCCTCTGATGCAGAGCGAATCAGGTTTCTACAGCAGGTATTTCCTTGTCCCCCTTGTCTCAGACCCATCCTAGATCTCAGGCGCTTGAACAAAGCCCTCATGCAGAGATCGTTCAAAATGCTCACGACCAGACAAATCCTCGCGCAAATCCGCCCGAGGGACTGGTTTATCTCAGTGGATCTGAAGGATGCCTATTTTCAGATTCAAATAACGCCCCATCACAGGCCTTTCTTGCGATTCGCCTTCGAGGGCCAGAGCTATCAGTACACCGTCCTGCCGTTCGGTCTATCTTTAGCACCCCATACATTCAAGTGCATGGACGCGGCGTTCACCCCCCTGAGATAACAGGGGATGCGAATACTGAACTATTTGGACGACTGGCTAATTCTAGCCCAGTCAGAGCTGATATTACACCAGGGCTTTATTACTCAGCCATTTGCAAGATTTGGGTCTCCAAGTCAACTGGACCAAGAGCTTGCTGTCTCCCAGCCAGAAAATGTCCTTTCTGTGAACAGATTTAGACTCTGTGTCAATGACAGCGCGGCTGACGTCACAGCGCGCGCTGCGGATACAACGCTCAGCAGCGTCTTTCAGGGTCGGCAGTATTCTCCCTCTCAAAAGCTTTCAGAGGATAATGGGCCTTATGGCTTCGGCCTCGGCAGTGCTTCGGCTGGGCTTACTTTACATGCACCCTCTCCAGCACTGGCTGAAAATGCGGGTCCCGCTTCGAGCATGGACCTCTGGCTGTATTCGCCTCAGGGTGACCCAGAACTGTGTTACAGCACTGGAGCCCTGGAAGGTGTCAGACTGGTACCAGTCAGGCGTGGATCTGGGAACGATCTCGAAACGGAAAGTAATCTCGACAGACGCCTCCAACTCAGGTTGGGGCGCCCTCTACGAGGGCAGGACGGTCTTCGGCCTGTGGGCAGCCCAGGAAGGGTGCTTACACATAAACTGTCTAGAGATGAAAGCGGTCGAGAACGCCTTGGGGCATTTTCTCCCCTTCTTAAATGGCCACAATGTCCTAGTCCGCACAGACAACATGGCGGTGGTGTCCTACATAAACCGCCAGGGCGGTCTCAGATCACGGAGCCTCCACACACTGGCAGAACGCCTCCTCGTGTGGTCTCAGCACAACCTGCGCTCGCTAATAGCGGCGCATGTGCCGGGCTGTCGGAACGTGGGTCCGGACATGCTGTCCAGAGACAACGTTCCCCCAGGGGAATGGTCCCTGCACCCTCAGGTAGTCCAGGTACTATGGGACACCTTCGGCAGAGCGGAAATCGATCTCTTCGCGTCGTCAGAGAACGCGCACTGCCCAATATTTTTCACAAAGTACAGGGACGCGCTGGCCCGCAACTGGCCCAGCCGCCCGCTCTATGCGTTCCCCCGATCGCGCTGTTACCACAGGTAATCAAGCGAATCAGGGAGAACAAATGCTCTGTGCTCCTCGTGGCACCGCTCTGGAGGAACCAAGTTTGGTTCCCGGAGTTGATGCAGTTAGCGAGCACGGCCCCGTGGCTTATCCCGGTGAGGAAGGATCTCCTCTCCCAGGCCAGGGGCGCGATCTGGCACCCGCGCCCCGACTTATGGGCCCTGCATGTATAGGCCATCAACAGGTACCCGCTGATCTCCCAGTAGGAGTGCTAAACACGATTACACAGGCTAGAGCGCCCTCTACTAGACGGCTCTACGCTTCTAAGTGGTCAGTGTTTTCCGGCTGGTGCTCGGCTCAAAACCTAGATCCACAACGCTGTGGCGTTACGGAGGTTCTCTCCTTCCTACAAGAGCTTTTGGACGAGGGCAGGTCCCCCTCCACGCTCAAAGTGTATGTCGCAGCCATAGCAGCGTTTACGAAACCCATGCATGGCCAGTCATTGGGATGGAACGATCTCATCATCCGCTTCCTTAGAGGGGCTAGGAGACTAAACCCTCCTCGACCCACTCTGGTTCCTGTCTGGGACCTTTCCACGGTCCTAGACGCTATGAAGGGCGACCCCTTCGAACCACTACAGTCTGTGGATCTGCGGTGTCTCTCGTTCAAAACCGCTTTCCTCATGGCTCTCGCCAAGCGAGTGGGTGACCTGCACACGCTCTCTGTGAGCGCTACGTGCACTGAGTTTGGGCCTAATGACTCTAAAGTCATTCTCAAACCAAGACATTGCTATGTCCCCAAAGTGCTCTCCACTCCCCTCAGAGCGCAAGTTATTTCCCTGTCAGCTCTCCCAGGATCTGATAGTGAGAACGACGTAAATCTTCTTTGCCCGGTCAGGGCGCTAAGAATATACGTTGAACGGTCTGCCGCTTTCAGGCAGTCAGAACAGCTCTTTGTTTCTTTCGGTGGCCGCTCTAAAGGGCTAGCCACCTCGAAACAGAGCCTTTCCAGATGGTTAGTCGACGCTAACGCTCTGGCTTATAAGTCTAAAGGCCTTCGGTGCCCTTTAGGCATTAGAGCCCATTCCACCAGAGGCATGGCCTCTTCATGAGCCTGTTCCAGTGGGGTTTCACTCCAGGATATTTGTATGGCGGCAGGCTGGGCCTCTCCGTCTACATTTATAAGGTTTTACAACCTGGAAGTTCCTGCCCTACAGGCTAAGCTGTTGTCAGTCTAAAACGTATCTGACTGACAGACTGTATTAATTATTTTATCACGCAGTTCAGGCTGACTTACGTCCATCCTGACTGTTAAACTGTGCTAAGCACCCATTCTATTAAAGCATATATATTAAAGCATATATATGACCATGTTATATTCTTAGGCCCACTCCTCGTTGGTCTAGATATTACCCACTATCATATGTACCCCGGGCACATGCCCTTGGGACTATGTGTGGACGACCCTAGCACGCACAGCGTTTTACATTGGGTTCCCGTAGCGTAAGCTAGCTTACGCAACACGAGAGTACTCTCGTAAGAGAACACTCTCGGTTACTAACGTAACCTCAGTTCTCTCTAGATGAGGGAATGAGTGTTGTGTAACCCTGCCGTGCTTGTGCTACGTTCTGGTTTCGCTTCAGTATGAAAAACCAAAGAACACCCTATCTTGACTCAGCTTATATAGACATAAGCCACGGCCATTCTGGCAGGTGCCAGAATTGGTGCTTACGTCACGAACAGTCCCTCGATAGGTTGCAGCAGTTGCTGCAGAGCAATCAATAGGCGCGCCAGCCGCCTTGCCTAGGTCTGCTCTGTGCAGCAATGCGTTTTAAATTAATGCAAAATTAAGGATAATTTTTTGGCTTCAGTAATCTCGAGAAAAGGGATTTTCCCGTAGCATAAGCTAGCTTACGCAACACTCGTTCCCTCATCTAGAGAGAACCGAGGTTACGTTAGTAACCGAGAGCGTTATTATACACTGAACAACTAAACAGTGTGTGACCTAATAGAACTCTATCGGGGGTACAGTTGATACACGTGTGTCTCAACTGTCCCCCGCTGGCCACCTCACACATTTCTCTAGATTTTGCAATTACCTTGCATGACACAATACCATGAAATATGCCTGTTTTTAGGGCACAGAATAACGTTTGTGCTGATACCAGTTACGTTTAACAGTCACATAAGGATAATAAGCTATTCGAGTGCATGGTGAAGTGAACGTCATACCTAAGAAAAAAAAACGTTTCCCTGTATCTTCGGATCGGAGATGCGTCCGTTGTTCAAATTTCCCACGATCAAAAAGGACACTAATACGCATTTGCACAGCAAAAATCACAACTTGTGCTTGCTGCGAACGTAAGTTATTTAAGGTGTCTCAACATGTATCAACTGTACACAGTCTACCCTACAATTTCTGCTCAGGAAACTGAGTTTCCATGGAAAACTTTTCATTATTTATATCTTAGCAGTTGATTTAAGAAGTGTTTAAAATGCAGTATGCAGTTTATTAACGAGACCTGATTGCTTGAGAATTACTGGAATTTGACTTGTGAATGTAAATGTTTTTTTTAAATTCAAATTTGAAATTTAAATACATAAATTTTATGTATATTCATTTAGTTTTTTTGCTTTCATTTTCAGTTGAATGTTTCTTTTCTGAATGTTCTCTGAATGTCCAAAACATCCAGTTTTTAAAAATGTTTCAAAGATGATTATCTTTTTTATGCAAACAGTGAATAAATTCCATTTTGCAAACATTATGTGAACATTACTTTTGAATGTGATATATATTCCGATGATATATTTGGCTGATCACACTACCCTCTGCAGGGCTTTACAATGGAGGGCAGTGCAATTCCTTTGAGGCTCCAATGAGGGTTACAGTGCGGAATATCTCACCAGGTGAAAGATCCTCACGAGGTTCCCACTCCTCAGTAGCGCCGTTGCCATCAGTGCCGCCGCTGGAGCCGCCCCGTGCGGTTCCGGTAGTCTCCTTCGGGGCGCCACCTGACGATGCGATGTCTATCGCTGCATCGGAGGGAGAGCGGTCATCCTCAGGTGACGACTCGGCGGGTCTACCCCCTTCGGGTGTGGTGGCTGCGGCCGAGCTGGATCCTGAGTTGGCCGCTATGCTTGCCCGGGCGGCCGCGAAGGTCGGGCTCGTGTGGAACCCTCCACCGTGTCCTGATCCTTCGCGGCTTGATGATTGGTGTATCGGGGCGGCCTGCGCTGGTTCTCAGCGTCCCGCTCCGGTCCCATTCTTCCCGGAAGTGCATGAGGAGTTGATGAAGTCATGGACGGCACCTCTGACTGCCAGACATAGACCGACTCATTCCTCCTCCCTCACCACCCTGGATGGTGGAGCGGTGAAGGGATACGAGGGAATCCCCCCAGTGGAGCGATCAGTAGCGATGCAGTTGTGTCCGAAGGTCGCTTCCACTTGGCGGGGTGCCCCTTCACTCCCCTCCCGCGCCTGTAGATTCTCTTCCGGTCTGACCGCGAAGGCCTACACGGCGTGTGGAGAAGCCGCTTCCGCCCTGGATGCCATGGCGTTGCTTCAGGTTCACCAGGCCAAAGCACTTCATGACATGCAGCAGGGTGGTCCCGACCCAGGGGTGCTGCAGGAGCTGCGTGTGGCGACGGACTTCGCCCTACGGGCGACGAAAGTCACCGCACGTTCTCTGGGACGGGCGATGTCCACTTTGGTGGTCCAGGAGCGCCACCTTTGGCTTACCCTCGCGGATATGCGGGATTCAGAGAAAGCCAGGTTTCTGAATGCCCCCGTATCCCGAGGGGGCCTTTTCGGCGACGCGGTGGGGGACTTCGCCCAAGAGTTCTCCACCACCCAGAAGCAGTCTGAGGCGCTTCGGCATGTCCTGCCCAGAAAGCGGACTGCTGCTGGTCCGTCTTCTGCGGCCGAGGAACCTCAGACTGCTCGTCGCCGAGGGCGCCCTCCTGCAGCCCCCTCTGCTCCTCCTCCTGGGCAGCAGTCTAACCCCAGGAGGCGGGGTGCCGGTCGCAAGAGGGCTCCCCCGCCCGCTCAGCCGTCTTCGACCCCCAAGAAGAACACCAAGGGGAAGAAGCGTTCCTGAGACGGGCGACCCGGAGGACCGAACAGCTGCTCTTCAGGAGGGGGCCTCTGCTCCTCTCCTTCCCCCGGGGGAGGGCCGGGTGGAGAATCCTGTGTTTGTTTTTTCTGTTCCGCCGCCGACCAGCCGGTCGGTGGTACCCAAAACTTCATTAAAAGAGCAGTTTCTTCCTCCTCTGGGTCCTTCACGGTTGGGTCTGCTGAACAAGCAGTCTCTCTCCGCAGTTTGCGCCACCCTCGGGTCTCGCCACTCTCAGTCCCCTCTCCCCAGCTCTCAGATAGCAGTGGCGCCACCTCGGTCACGCCACTCCTGTCTGCCGCTGGGCGGGAAGGCGTCAAGGCCAGCAGCCGCCCTCGGGGCCCGCTGCTTGTCTCCTCCCCTTCTCTCGCCAGGCGACAGCCCGCAGCAGAACACTCTCGGGTCTTCTCTGCCGTCTGTCCCTCGGTGGAAGCAGGTAGGTGTTGTTCAAGTACACACTCAGACCCCGCTCTCGGCCGCTACAATGCCACCGGAGCCGTGTCCCTGCCTTCCGCCTCGCTGCCCCTCCGCGGGTACGCCGGCGGTGCGGGTGGGCTCGTTGCGGCAGTTTCTCGGAGCCTGGCTAGCGCTCCCGAGGCCGTTGCACTGGCTCATTCGCACCATCCGGCTCGACTATGCAATTCAGTTTGCACGCCGGCCTCCCAAGTTCAGGGGCATCCACTTCACCCGTGTGCGTCCAGTGGATGCTCCTGTCTTGCGAAAAGAGATCGACGCCCTGCTGGCGAAGGACGCGATCGAGCCGGTCCCTCCAGCCGATATGAGGTCAGGGTTTTACAGCCCTTACTTCATTGTACCCAAGAAAGGCGGTGGGTTACGGCCAATCCTGGACCTGCGTGTATTGAATCGGGCCCTGCACAAGCTCCCGTTCAAGATGCTCACGCAGAAACGCATTTTCGAATGCATCCGTCCCCAGGATTGGTTTGCAGCGATCGACCTGAAGGACGCGTACTTTCATGTCTCGATTCTTCCCCGACACAGACCATTTCTTCGGTTTGCTTTCGAGGCGTTGCGGACCGCCGGCACCAGGTCTGCTACCTTCAGTAAGGAGTTGTTAGTAGACTGGGTGCCTTTTCCAGTGGTCCCTGCGGCGACCCATGATTCCCACGTGCAGTTCAGCCGTGTCTTCCCCTTGACAGACTCGTTCTGTCGTCCCTGTTGAGTACGCTCCTCACTCCTCCGGACTGGGACTACCTTCAAGGACTGCCATATGTTTCACTACCCTACGTGGTTAGTACATGTGTGTATTTGAGGGCCTTCCTCTGGGCTGCCTCAGCTTCCGCAGTGTTCCCCCCCCTTATTTTCCTTGGGGACGGGCACGCTTTCCCAGTGTTATCCAATATCCACTGATTGGGTCTTGCGGAACAGCAGTGTGATTCCCTAGCTAGCTCCCGCAAAATTTTTGGAAACTGCTGCAGGGTAGCTTAGCTGGGCGCTGGAAGGGGCCAGCACAATGGCGTTTTGGTAGGGATCCCAATTCGTCAGGGGAACTACCCCGTCCTCCGCGAAGGTACAGCAACATGGCGACGGGACGAGGCGTCTCCGTTCCCTGGACTCAGGGAACGAGGGTTACCATACGTAACCGAGACGTTCCCTTTCGTCAGCAGGGTACTCCGACGCCTCGTCCCGTCGCCATGTTGCTGTACCTTCGCGGAGGACTGGACACTGTTCGGCTCCTCAGCGAAAAGCATTGCGCAATGTTTACTTCCGCCTTTTATACCCGCGCTGGTAGGCGGGCCGCGGAATGCAAATATTGCATGCCAATTCAGTTTCTCTTCATTGGCTCGTTGTTAACTCTCTCGAAGGCAATTGGCTCCCTAGCGTGATCCCAATTCGTCAGGGGAACTCCCCCGACGAGGCGTCTCCATTCCCTGGACTCAGGGAACGAGGGTTACCATACGTAACCGAGACGTTTTATAATCACTGAGGTACCAAATGCGAGGTATTTAGGGGGGTTCGGGGGGATGCTTCCCCTGAGAAAAATTTGATTTCTCTGATCTACATATGTGCATTTTAAGATGTTTTGAAGGCCCAAAAAATTGGATAACAACAGCTTTAAAACCATGTGCGGGTAGCTGTTTATTTTCCACACTTCATCAGCATCACACTCTTTTTCTCTTTGTTTTTATCTTGCTCTGTCTTTTCCCCTCCTAAAGCTGAGCTTTGACTGATATAGGCTTTTCATTTTTGTCTGTCAGTGAAGAAAGTAAACATAGGGTCAACTGATAGGTTGATTTATGAATCATTTTCTCAGACAAAGCTACCAGGAAAGCTAGGTAACTAAGTTTATTAAATTCATTCACAATATGTACACATTCATTATTGATCTAGGCCTAATACATGGCCGTAGACAGGGCTTTATAATTAAAGAGGTCATAAATTTGAGGTTGTTATGGGGTTAAACATTTTTATTTCTCTGATATGTGCATTTCAAGACGTTTGAAGGCCAAAAAAGGATAAGAAATAGATTTAAAACCTGCTCTCTCCTCATCTCCATCACTCTGTCTTTTTCTCTGTCTCCTCATCTTGCCCTGTCTCTTCCCCTCCTAAAGCTGAACTTTTTTAATTTACTGAAGGCTACAAATTGTATTATATTAATTCTCAACATGTACACATGCATTATTAATCTTGTGCCTATGAAAACGGCTTTGTTAATGTTTCTTGTCCCCTCACAATGACATAATTACACGTTATATAGGCCTATTTTCAGCTCAAAATGGCGAAATTAGACAAAAGTTTATTAGTTTTCTCATTATTTTTGTCATTCGTTTAACATTTATGACCTAAAAAACTGTCAAATATAAAATGTTTAGTTTAGCTACTTACAGCTTCTTAACTCGCACTTGACCGTAAACTGAAGCGTCAGTCGTGCTGCTAAAATTCCATGTAAAATTCTCGCTCAGCAGCTTCTGTGAACATAAAGCCCGCCTACTTTGATTTGATTGGTCATCTCAAATATTCTGACACTGACGAGAAGTGAAAGACCAATGAGGCTCAGATGAACAAACACACACACACACGCGCGCCTCTGTTTCTGACCTGCGCTCTGCTTGGCGCTGCTGCCGACTGAAGATGAAGAACATTATTGAACCTTGTCAAAGACAAATATATATATATATATATATATATTTTTTTTAGAATAACAACATTTCTTACTCCAAGTTTTAGGGGTGCTGAGCTCCTTTTTAGGGGTGCTGAAGCACCCCTAAAAAGGGGCTAGCCTCGCCCATGACTGTGCTATTGCTAACTGTAATTGTTCCTTTTGGGATCTCAAGATTAATATTCTTTTACAAAAAGATGTTACGGAAGTGAGTGTGTTTAGCTTGTATTGTTTTGTGTTGGGTGGTACCTGCTTTTCTTTTTCTCCAGCGAGTTGGAAAACTGCCCTTCTTCAAACATCCCTAACACCTCTCACTCCTTTAAAACATTTAAATATTGTCAAGATGTTACAAATTATATGTTTGCTGTTATGGATTTCACTGTGGCCTGGTTTCACAGACAGGGCTTAGATTAAGCCAGGATTAGGACTTAGTTCTATTAGGACATTTAAGTAACTTTTTATAAATGTGCCTTGGAAAATAATATTACTGGTGTACATCTTGATGTAACAGACGTAGGCCAGTAAGAGCTGTGCGTGTAAACCTCACTCCCCTGGCCCCCATGATGCTAGCATTTGCTGTCTTTAGCGTCTTTGCTAGCCTGCCTCCCACACTGGAGACACCGGTTCGAATCCTGCTCAGACTGGGTCTAGTAAGACCTGCTACTTTGGTGCAGTGACCCGGATGGGAGTGAGGTTTAGGCGGGTGAGTGTAACGTAGGCCAGTAAGAGCAGTGTGTGTAAATCTCACTCCCCTGGCTTCAAGAGGTGTGCTAACGACTGATGCTAGAGGCTGCGGTCTTTAGTGTCCTTGTTAGAGTGGCCGTTTACCTCGCCAGAGACCCCGGTTTGAATCCCGATCGGAGAGGGTTGAGTAGGACCGGTTACATTTGGTGCTGTTGACCTGGATGGAAGTGAGGTTTAGGGGGGTGACTTAGGCCAGTAAGAGCTGTGCTTGTAAACCTCACTCCCCTGATCTCAAGAGGTGCCTCGGTTCAAATCCCTCTTGGAGCGGGTCGAGTAGGCCCAGTTACATTGAAACAAAACAATGGCACTGACATATTGTAAGGTAAGTCAGTGCAAGTTGCTTTGCAATTTAGTCTGGAACTAGCTTAAGCCTTGTCAGTGAAACTGGGGGCATAAGTTTAAGACAGAATACATCATTTAGTCTAGGCTTTGCATACAGAAGATTAAATACAGCAATGTGCAATGGATAATTCAAGGTGCAGATGAGGTAAGGGAATTTAGGTAATAAAAATAAATAAAGAATTTACAGCTCATACAATGTGGCGATTTCGTATGAATTCGAAGTTAATGAATCGTACGAAAATGCAGGCTCAGTTGAGTGAGCGCGGATGGACGTGTTTGACACATGCACACTAGTGGACCCTTCTATTTGAGCATTTTAGTATATTCTTTATAGCCTTGTTCAACTGGCGGCAGCTCTCAAGCTGCACGATGATGATCATGTACTCCAGCATGATTTGAGAATATCAACAGAAAATAGAAAATAGGACTTTTTATAGCCTATAGAATTAGAGCACATGGTTTTGTAAGAGTAGGCTACTAAATCACGTTACAAACACACTAGCACTTTATATAAATCAGACCAATCTATTAATTATAGTAGCTGTGTTCAGTTAAAGGAAAATGAAAGGATTAGTTCACCTAAAATTGAAAATTAAGTTATAAATGATTCACCCTTTTGTTGTTCTAATGCCGTATGCCCTTCTTTTTTTTATGGACCACAAAAGGAGAATAAAAAAAAATCGTCCATATAAATGCAGTGAATAGAGACCAAGATCAAGCTATTTAAAAAAAAAGCTGAAGTATCACAGATTGATCCTATGCGACATGTGCCATTTATTCCAAAAGATCAAGGGGTACAGTAAACGATAGAGTTTGGTGAAATAAAATTCAGGGCCAGATTTACTAACAGCTTGCGCCAGTGCAAACCCTCTTTTGGCGTTAAAAAACTACTGTCATGATTTACTAAAGACACATAGTGAAAAATTAGTTTATTTATTTGTTTGTATGTTTATTTGTGCAAAATGGTATTTTGTAGAATGGTTCACACATGCAAAATTGGTTGATAACATGCAATTAAGGAGCCTATAGTTAACAATCACTTGTTTACAAAGTGCCATGGGAAGTCAAGCTATCTTTGCTCAAAATTTTCATATACCGAACATGTTAATTCCCCGTCATCTCTTATATCTGAAAGACAGGTTTTTCCTAATAATTGTTTTGTGGTCCATAAAAGAAAGAACAGCAAATGACAACACCAGGGTGAATACATTATGATTTAATGTGAACCTTCCCTTTAAATCTATTGCTCCGTATTGAGGAACAGAGAAAATATCATCTGACCTAAATTTGCATGCCAGGACCAAATGGTGATAAATTATGAGAGATGTGAAAGAATTTCTCAGTCCAAAAGAGCTACTTCACAATACTGTGTGTCCCGCTGGAATTTTTACCAGTTGATTTTTGTGTTTTCATAGTCTTATCTCAAAAGTTATGTTAAAAGTTACTGTTGTATTATATAAAATGAGACTTGATTTTTGAAGAATTACTGGAAACTGACTTGTCAAGGTAATAAACTCCCCTTTATAATATAGTTAATTTTAAAATGAAATATTAAATTATTATTTATTAATTATTAATTATTTTTAACAGTTAAACAGTTTTCATCATATAACAAAGCCATTTTACACAAAATAAGTAGGCAGTGAAACATGCTTATATGTACAAACCTATCTATATATATATATATATATATATATATATATATATATATGAAGACTTCAGATGCAAAAGCCTCTAAGTGTCATCTGATCATTTTTATCAAGCTTGTATGTTTATGTTCAGTTTTTTTTCATTTTAATGGCAATGAAAATGACCTATTAATTGTCATCAAAGTGAAATTACTTGAAATACGAGCTGAAAAATGAAAAATGCTAATTTTAGAAGAAAATTTTAGATGGCACTTAGAGGCTTTTGCATCTGAAGTCTTCATATATATATATATATATGTGTGTGTGTGTATGAACACTAATGACGTTTCATAACAACGTTTGATACTAATTAAGAGAATGTGTATTTAGAGGGAAGTACAGAGAGATGAACTACTCTGCTGTGGATCCCACATTTGAGGTTTTTCCATCAACTAACCTCACTGCACATAAAAACACACCAATGGACACTATGACGATTTGTGTGATGATCTTCAGTCTTCTGTTTGGTCTTCGCACACACTCCTATGTTATATGGCTCATCATTACAGAAACAGGAAACAGAGTTGCATCAGAGTTCATTATGCTCAATCTCTCTGTTTGTGAGATGATTTTCTGTCTGTCTCCCTTCTACGCCGGGCGCACGAGTGCTCTCGTCCTAAGTTGTGCCTGAGACAGCTTTACGGGGACAGGCAGGGTTCGTTGCGGCATAGTGGGTATTCATTCCCCAAAAAGTCATCATCAACGCAGTGTGAGTTCCATAGAAAGGGAACTCTTCTGCCATTGTTCCTCATAATACCTGCTAATGTGAAATTTTCCTGTTTGATTTGTCCCTCACTGTTCTGTTTATTTCGAAATGTTCAGCACTGCAAACTGATCTTGTTGTTCATAAAAACCTCATTAAGCTAGTTGAGTGAATGTCCAAAGTGTGCAGAGACAAAGACACTCAAAAGGAGATTTCATTTATTGAACATTTTGGTCACTCTATAATCCTCTTTAAGTTTATGAGTTGCATGTGTGGCAGGGTAAAGGAGCTTGTTTATTGGTTTATTAGAGGATGGGGAGAGGACCAATGAGGTGAGAGCAGCGCGAGTATTTAAAGACCTTTATTTTGACATCTGTTTACGTGGCTTGCTGATTCCGGGCTTTCTCCCCCCTGGCATTTCCTGTCCCACTCCAGGTTATCTCCAGGTATGTTAAGGCTAGCAGTGTTTTGGTAATGGTGTGGATCGCTCTCTTGTAATCTGTATTATTTATAGTTTGATTTGTAGCATTACTGGTGGTGTAGGCATTGAATGGTGGCTGTATGCAGTCTCAGCTAACATAGCAAATGTGTGTGTGCTGGCCGGCGGACTGAACTGCGGCGGATTGAGTACCCATATATCGGGCATTTGGGCGGTGTTTATCTGTTCATCTAAACGTAAGTATCTCTTTCCCATTTTCCCTGGGGATTTCATAGACTTAATGTGTCCTGTTTGGTTAAAGGGAAAGAGATTTACTGCTCGTGCTAACGGTGTGTGAGTGTTGACTGGCAGATTGGTATGCGAGCATTGTGAGTAACCATACACGGAGCGCGTGAGTGACGTCATCTAAAATTGTAAGTAGCGTATTCCCTTCTTATTTCAGCTGTTATAGATCGAGTCTAACGTTTAGTGTTTTATGACTTAAAGGAAACTTCCTCATCTGTAAACTCTATCTGGTGGGAGGACGTTAAGGAGATGCCGCTGCTGTTTTGCTTATGTGGTTTATTATTTTGATTCTTTATAGTTTCTTTTGTTTTTTTGGGGTTACAGTTGTTTTGTCTCATTGTGTGGTATTAACTTTGTAACTACGGCGTGTGAACTATCACTAGTAGTCATTATGTCTAGTGATTTTCCTTAACATTATTTCAGACTAATCCGGGTTTTCTTGTGTCATAATTCATTTATGTGTGGTGCTGGATTCTGTTCCGCCAACTAAGCACTGCTCCTCGTTAGCCTCACTTGTGAGGAGGTTGGAGTGCTTTTGATGTGACACCTTTGTGTATGTTATTGTGTGTTTTGGTATAAATGTTCTTTAATCAATTGACCATCTTTTGTGTGTCTCCAGGAGCCAGTGTAGTCGTGGTGGAGCAGGGGAGGCCGGTTGTCGTGATCTAGAGGCACGCATGTCACAGTGTGTGATTTACATTGACACGATTTCTTTGCAGTGCTTTGCAGTCTGATTTGGGGTGAGTTTAGGGAGGGTTGGATGACCTCTCGATTGCGCCCGGCCTGCCTTGTCCCTGAGAAACCTGGCTCTGAAGAGAAATGTTCTATACCATGTGATTTTAAGAATAAATGTGATGTTTTAAATACAATAAAATATATTTTGTATTGTGACCCTGGTCTCACTGGTTTAAGTCTTTGCCCTCAGTGAGTAATACTTACCTGTGTGTCCTCCGTTGAGGTATTTCCCTGGTTCTCCACCAGGGTGGCGTAGTCTGGTACAAACTTATCGTGGTTTCTAAATCTCTTGCTTATAATAACGCCACATTTTGGCGTAGTCGGCAGGATTTACCTAGTAGGGCAGGGACTTTTAGGTGAGACTTGGGTGTAATTGTGTCTGTTTTGATTTTTTTTTGTTTTTTTCCTATAGGCAAAACAGCAGTGTGCATACATCGCAAAACTGTATTACTTTTTCGTGGCTTTTTCTCTTTTAGGGTGAGTATAGTTGACGATCATGGAGGAGGAAATGCAGGAGTTGCGAGAGTTAGTGGCACAGTTGAGAGCAGACAATGATCGGTTGCGTCGTGAGAGTGAGCAGGTCCCAGGTGAGTTACCGGGCCCCAGCACTACTCCTGTTGTAGCCACTGCGGCTGTGTCAGGCCCTCCCCAGCCAGTGTCAATCGATACCGTGGTGCCGGAGCGTTTTGTTTTTGTCCCTAGGGACAGACGGTGTCCAAAATTTTGTGGCAGATCCGGCACCGGTATTGATGAGTGGGTGGAGGAGGCCGAGGCCTGCATGCGTGCTCGTTATTTATCAAAGATTGATAAAGCGTTCTTTCTTTTTGACCATTTGGAGGGTGAAGCACGGGAAGAGATTAGACATCGTCCTAGTGAGGACCGGGGAGATCCAGATAGGATTATTAGGATTTTGCGCGAGTTGTATGGTTGCTCTCAATCGTATGTGGCACTTCAAGAAGCTTTCTTCTCCAGGAGGCAACAGGAGGGGGAATCTCTGTTAGAGTTTTCCCTTGCTTTGATGTCTCTTCTGGAGAAGGTTAAACTGCAATCACCCAACGCTATCCCTAACGCTGAAATTGTGTTGCGTGACCAGTTTGTTGAGTATGTCGCTGATAGTGCTCTCCGCCGGGAACTTAAGCAGTTAGTTCGCCGCCAGCACACCGCTACTTTATTGGATGTACGTGGGGAAGCGATTAGATGGGAGCGGGAGGGGATGCCAGGGGGTGCGAGAGGTAGAAGTCAGTCAGTCCCGATGGCTTATGGCATTCAGTATGGAGTACAGGGAAATTCTCAGTCCGAGTTGCGGGAGTTACGTGAGATGTTAAAAACGCAGCAGTTACAGTTAGATCAACTCACTCAGAGTGTCGCAGGTATTCGCTACCCCCAACAAAGTCGTCGGCCTGGCCGTACGGATACATTACTCTGTCATCGGTGTCAGAGACCAGGCCATTTTGCCCGTGAATGTGATGGAGAACGCATCCACCCACCTCCGTTAAACCGTGGTGAGTCGCCTTCTATGAGGGCTGGGCGGACTGGCTCTCAACCGACGGAAAACTAGGTCCCACCGAACTGCAGAGTCACTGTTCGGATGGGGAAGGTCGTGACTCAGGGACTTCAGGCTCCCGGCCGCATTTAATGGCGTCGTGTCCTCATCTCGTTGTCGGTATGGGGGGGGTACAGGTGCCCTGTTTGATTGATACTGACTCCATGGTGTCCACGATCACAGAAGGCTGTTTTTCGGAACAGTTTGCACCATGGGGCCAGGATCGTCTCAGGGCATGCCAGTGGTTACAACTCCATGCGGCTAACGGGTCATTGATACCATATGTGGGATATATTGAGCTGGACGTTGAGCTTTGTGGTCGGGTGATTCCGCGGTGTGGCGTATTGGTGGTCAGAGATCCTCCCGGTGGCATCGGTACTCGAGTACCTGGTATTCTGGGAATGAATGTGTTGAGCCGGTGCTATCGGGAGCTCTTTGGGCAGCATGGCCCTGGCCTATTTGATACACCGCCCGTGTCGGGGGCCTCTAACGCGGTGTTTCAGGCATTACAACACTGTCGCCAGGTAAGCTGTGTCCCTCAGGATGGCTATATGGGCAAGGTTCGTTTGCGGGGCCGTAGGGCGTGTCGTATTCCAGGCGGCACTATGAAAATTGTGGCCGCCACTTGCCCTGGATACCTTGCTGGGGAAACCGTGCTTTTTGAGCCACCAGAAACTGGGTTGGCAGCTGGTCTTTTGGCGTCATCAGCCTTAATCCAGGTGATACGAGGTACGGTTTACGTGCCAGTTATCAATGTAGGTGAGACGGATGCATTGCTCTTTCGGAACTCCATGCTGGGCACGGTACAACAGGTATATATTGTGAGCTTGCCCCGTGGTGTTTCAGAAGTCAAATCTGTGTCTGCGTCAATTAATCTTCAGATTCCTACGGTTCTTTCTTCAGTGCAGGAGCAAATCGAGAGTCTCGATTTGTCCATGTTGACTGTGACTGAACAAGAACAGGTTAGGTCTTTGCTGGTAAGGTTTCAGACAGTCTTCTCTGCGTACGAAGGTGATTTGGGATGTACTCAGCTTCTGTCTCATGATATTCCTCTAACAGATTCGGTCCCAGTTCGGCAACGGCACCGGCGGATTCCGCCATCAGAGTATGACGTGGTAAAAACGCACATCAACCAGTTGCTGGAAACGAGCATTATTAGAGAGAGCTGCAGCCCCTATGCCTCCCCCATTGTGTTGGCTAAAAAGAAGGACGGTTCATTGCGTATGTGTGTAGACTATCGCCAGCTGAATGCAAAGACTCGCAAAGATGCTTTTCCCCTCCCACGTATAGAGGAAACCTTGGACTCACTGACGGGGGCCCAGTGGTTTTCCACTATGGACCTCGCCAGTGGGTACAACCAGGTTCCTGTCACGGAGGAGGATAAATGTAAAACGGCTTTTTGTACCCCATTCGGCCTTTTTGAATGGAACCGAATGCCGTTTGGGCTCTGTAATGCCCCAGGCACCTTTCAGAGGCTGATGGAGAGGTTGTTTGGGGACCAGCAGTGTCAGTCCCTTTTGCTGTACTTGGACGACATAGTGGTGTTTTCCTCCTCCGTGACACAACACCTTGAGCGGCTGGAGGTTGTTTTAAGTCGGCTTGAGCGAGAAGGGTTGAAGGCCAAGTTAGCTAAGTGTGTGTTCTTCCAGCAGGAAGTAGGTTATCTGGGACACGTCATTTCAGCCAACGGGGTCTCGACCGATCCAAAAAAGGTAGAGGCAGTGAAGCAATGGCAGCGACCTGTGGGGGTGGCAGAGCTCCGTTCTTTCTTAGGGTTTGCCAGTTATTACAGACGGTTTGTAGAGGGGTTCGCCCGATTGGCGGCCCCACTGCACCGTTTGGTGGCTGAGTTTGCTGGCCGTAAGCCTAGAACTCGGACAGAGTTGAGTTTCCGCACGGCCTGGACAGAGCAGTGTCAGGGGAGCTTCGAGGAGTTGAAGAATAGGCTCACCTCTGCCCCTGTATTAGCATATGCTGACTTTTCCCTTCCCTTTATCCTGGAGGTAGATGCTAGCCATGGAGGCCTGGGGGCAGTTCTATCCCAGGAGCAGGGAGGGAGGGTCCGGCCTATAGCCTATGCTAGCCGCAGTCTTAGGCCCACTGAGCGTAACATGTCGAATTACAGCTCCATGAAGTTAGAGTTCTTGGCGCTCAAGTGGGCCATGACTGAGAAGTTTAGAGACTACTTGCTGGGGCAGAGGTGTGTCGTCTTCACGGATAACAACCCTCTCAGCCACCTGGCCACAGCCAAACTGGGGGCCACAGAGCAGCGTTGGGCAGCCCAATTGGCTGCCTTTGACTTCGAGCTGAGGTATCGTTCTGGGAGGTGCAACCGGAATGCGGATGCCCTTTCCAGACAGGGTCCCTCTAGTCCGGAGGAATTGGGACAGTTGCTGCCAGGGACAAATTTACCAGCCATGGTGAGGCAAGCTGGAGAAATAAAGGTGGGTTCTCAGGCAGTGGTTACTGCACTGCCGGCCTTGGCTGTAGATATGCAGTCATTACAGGAGAAGGACTCTGTCATTGGTGAACTGTTGCGGTTTTGGAGGCGTGGGGTTCCCCCTAACGCCGACGAGCGTCGGCAGTTGCCCAAGGCTGTGATAATCTTGTTGCGCCAATGGAGCAGGTTTTGTGAGCAGGATGGAGTACTGCACCGTCGTGTGTTCCGCTCTGATGGAGGAGAAGAGGCACTTCAAGTGGTGTTACCTTCATTGTTACACCATGAAGTGTTGATGTCACTTCACCAGGAGCATGGGCACCAAGGGGTGGAACGCACCACTGAGCTGGTGCGGCAGCGTTGCTATTGGCCGGGTCTGATGTCAGATGTGGCACAATGGTGTCGAGAATGTGAGCGATGCCAGGTCTCCAAAGATACCCAACTTCGTTCTAGTGGCTTTATGGGCCATTTGTTGGCTTCTAGGCCAAATGAGATATTGGCCATAGATTTCACTGTGTTAGAGCCAACTCGTTCAGGGCTGGAGAATGTGCTTGTTATGACCGACGTTTTTACGAAATACACCTGGGCGGTGCCCACACGAGACCAACGGGCAGAAACAGTGGCCCAAGTTCTGGTGCAGGAGTGGTTTTATAGGTTCGGTGTCCCTTGTCGGATTCATTCCGATCAGGGCCGGAACTTTGAGTCCTCCTTAGTACGACAGCTTTGTGCATTGTATAAGGTGGAAAAGTCTCGCACGACCCCTTACCATCCGTCCGGGAATGGACAGTGCGAACGGTTTAATAGGACGCTGCATAACCTTTTGCGTGCTCTGCCAGTATCCAGGAAAATGGACTGGGCCTCATGCCTCCCACAGGTGCTATTTTGTTATAACACTACCCCACATCAGACGACTGGCGAATCCCCATACCTTTTAATGTTCGGACAGGAGCCAAGACTTCCGGTGGACTTCCTTTTGGGTAGAGTCCAGGAGGTTCGGGTTGGTAGTGTGCATGAGTGGATAAGGGAACATCAGACAAGGCTTCAGGTTGCTTTTGAAGGGGCACAGGGCCGACTTGAAGCTGCAGCCGGTCGCCGTAAAGCACAGCATGATGCTCACGTCCGTGATACACCACTGGGGGAGGGTCAGCTAGTTTATCTGCGTGAATATGGCGTTAGAGGTCGCCATAAAATTCAGGACCTGTGGAGCCCAGTGGTGTATCAGGTCGTAAGGGCACCCAAGGAGGGTGGGGTGGTATATACCATCGCACCCGTGGGCGACTTGGAAAAGGGTAGGTGTGTTCATCGTTCTGCGTTGAAGGCCAGAATCCGGCAAGATGGTTCGGGTCCAGCCCTAACACCTCCCCCGGAGTTGGAGGAAGAGGTACATTCAGCAGAAAATCCCTTTGAGGATGTTGACCTGCTGATGGAGATACCGGTGACCATCCCGGTACGTCAGGAGCTGGTCCCTCGTGTGCCGGTGTCTTTTGGAGCTTCTACTGCCCAGACTGGGCTGGCGGGGTCTGGAGAGGTGGCCCCGGTTGTTGATGGCCACGAAGTTCTCGACTCCGCCTCGAGTGTATCACCTGGGCCGGTTAGCTCGCTGGGGGTCCAGTCAGGGGTGGATGGGGCCCCCCTGAGGAGAACCGGGAGGGCTACTGCTGGGCAGCATTCAAATCTGCACCGTCTACCGCGAGCTGTTGAGGGAGGGATAAGATCTGCCACCATACCAGGAGCCGGCTCTAACCAGATTTCAGCGTGGTTTAGGCCCTGGGATGTAGGACGGGAATAGTCCATGAGTAGCTGTATTTGGGTCATCGTCGGGGCGCCGATTTAAAAAAAACTGGGGTAGAATGTGGCAGGGTAAAGGAGCTTGTTTATTGGTTTATTAGAGGATGGGGAGAGGACCAATGAGGTGAGAGCAGCGCGAGTATTTAAAGACCTTTATTTTGACATCTGTTTACGTGGCTTGCTGATTCCGGGCTTTCTCCCCCCTGGCATTTCCTGTCCCACTCCAGGTTATCTCCAGGTATGTTAAGGCTAGCAGTGTTTTGGTAATGGTGTGGATCGCTCTCTTGTAATCTGTATTATTTATAGTTTGATTTGTAGCATTACTGGTGGTGTAGGCATTGAATGGTGGCTGTATGCAGTCTCAGCTAACATAGCAAATGTGTGTGTGCTGGCCGGCGGACTGAACTGCGGCGGATTGAGTACCCATATATCGGGCATTTGGGCGGTGTTTATCTGTTCATCTAAACGTAAGTATCTCTTTCCCATTTTCCCTGGGGATTTCATAGACTTAATGTGTCCTGTTTGGTTAAAGGGAAAGAGATTTACTGCTCGTGCTAACGGTGTGTGAGTGTTGACTGGCAGATTGGTATGCGAGCATTGTGAGTAACCATACACGGAGCGCGTGAGTGACGTCATCTAAAATTGTAAGTAGCGTATTCCCTTCTTATTTCAGCTGTTATAGATCGAGTCTAACGTTTAGTGTTTTATGACTTAAAGGAAACTTCCTCATCTGTAAACTCTATCTGGTGGGAGGACGTTAAGGAGATGCCGCTGCTGTTTTGCTTATGTGGTTTATTATTTTGATTCTTTATAGTTTCTTTTGTTTTTTTGGGGTTACAGTTGTTTTGTCTCATTGTGTGGTATTAACTTTGTAACTACGGCGTGTGAACTATCACTAGTAGTCATTATCTCTAGTGATTTTCCTTAACATTATTTCAGACTAATCCGGGTTTTCTTGTGTCATAATTCATTTATGTGTGGTGCTGGATTCTGTTCCGCCAACTAAGCACTGCTCCTCGTTAGCCTCACTTGTGAGGAGGTTGGAGTGCTTTTGATGTGACACCTTTGTGTATGTTATTGTGTGTTTTGGTATAAATGTTCTTTAATCAATTGACCATCTTTTGTGTGTCTCCAGGAGCCAGTGTAGTCGTGGTGGAGCAGGGGAGGCCGGTTGTCGTGATCTAGAGGCACGCATGTCACAGTGTGTGATTTACATTGACACGATTTCTTTGCAGTGCTTTGCAGTCTGATTTGGGGTGAGTTTAGGGAGGGTTGGATGACCTCTCGATTGCGCCCGGCCTGCCTTGTCCCTGAGAAACCTGGCTCTGAAGAGAAATGTTCTATACCATGTGATTTTAAGAATAAGTGTGATGTTTTAAATACAATAAAATATATTTTGTATTGTGACCCTGGTCTCACTGGTTTAAGTCTTTGCCCTCAGTGAGTAATACTTACCTGTGTGTCCTCCGTTGAGGTATTTCCCTGGTTCTCCACCAGGGTGGCGTAGTCTGGTACAAACTTATCGTGGTTTCTAAATCTCTTGCTTATAATAACGCCACACATGACTATAAGGTTATTAAAAAATGTGGAAAATATTATAAAAAAATAATTTATAGGTCTGTGTAAATTTTTGATTAGTTGTGTAAATTATTGTCTCATAATATCTCATAATGTTGGATCTTTCTAAACCTCATTTGGTACAAACAAAATTTGCATTGCAGGTGTTTGACATGCCACCTGTGAAAGCCAATATTCAAATTTATATTCACTCATCATATAACAATTTCTTTAAAAAATTGACTCACAAAAATAATCCTGTTATTGTCAATCTCATTGATCAGTTAAGGGTAAATTTAAAGGAATGGACCTCCAATGGTGATCTCCTTGTGAGGAATATCCTTCCTAAAATAAGGCAGCCAGATATTTTTGTGTAACAAGACCAATTTATACTGATAATATTTTTTTTTTAAAAGAGTAAAGTATTAATTTTGTATTAAGTTGACAGTGCACATTTTCTACTCACTATTAAGAATATAGTATAAGCCTGAAGATAATAATTGTAAAACACATTTTAGATACATTTTAAAGCAATAAACATGTTTATGTTTTATTTACAGAGAATGTAGTCTTGCAATATAATTTTCCAACTAGTATTTAAGAAAGCATCATATCCCATAGGCTGACTACTCTTTTTTTTTATAGGATTATGAGCTATCAATTAAAAAATGTCCACATACCTAGACTTTTGAACCTCATTTATTATATAGAATATTTGCGTATGTGTTCGTAGACATCATATATTCTTGTGACAACTGTGAAGTCAGCCTACAAATCACAGCACCGAGATATTAAACACACTCAGAGAGACTGACATTCACTCCTCAGGTGATAAACTTCTCTTTTAAATTCTATTCATTTTCTTTTTCTATGCTGAATGATATGGGCATATTGTTAATTAGTCATATTAAAGGGGTTATGGGCATGTTAGACATTGTTGTTAGAGTGCCATTTGTTTTATGAAACAAAACTGAAATAGCTTTACACATCTCTATTTCTACAGATCATAGTTGCTATATCTTGTGAGCTTCTGTGCATAGACAAGATAAGAGATAATGAACTCAACCAGACCTGACACATACACCAACTCCACAAGTCCTTGCATTAAGCTAATAGTCTATCTCGAAATGTGCATCTTCACCCTCAATTTCCTGTTTGGTCTTTTTACACACTCCTATGTTATATGGCTCATCGTCACAGGAGCAAAAAATAGAATTGCCTCAGACTTCTTTATCCTCAATCTCTCTGTTTGTGAGATTGGTAACTCTATGAATTCTTTATTCTTTATTCTGTCAAATGTGTTCCCATGTCTCTTAACATTAGTAACATTTTTACAAGGACTAGCTGTCACTGGTCGTCCTCTGTTTCAGTGTCTGATGTGTGTTGAGCGTTACCTGGCAGTGGTTCATCCTGTAACCTTTCTGAAGTTCAAACCTCTCAGATATAGAGTGATCTGCTGCACTGCGGTCTGGATAATCACTCTTGGACCATGTTTATTTTTTAGGTTTATTTTAAACCCTCTCAACCTGAAGGCATATGCCGTCTTCTTCTCACTGCAGTTACTCCTCTTCCTCTCCATCCAGTTGTTTTTCCTTGTGGCTGTTCTCAGAGCTCTGAAGCAGTCTGGACCAGGAGAGAGAGGGAGAGAAAGAAAGGATGAAAACCACATTAAGAGAAGAGCATTTTATCTCATTCTAATAACTACTGTGAATGTGGCTATTATACATATTCTATATGCTATCGTAGCACTCAACACCATTTTAACAGAACAATATATTTGTGAACACTGGTTTCCTGCTTTGGTTTGTAATGTTCTAGCTAGTTTTGTTCAGCCTGTTCTTTATCTGCACCGCACTGGAAAACTCTTCTTCCTCTGTTCCTCATAAAACCTGCTCTTGTGATATTTAAATGTCATCGGACAATTTTGAATCACCTTACTTTCCTTTAAAAAATTGGTTCCTTTGTTTCTTTCCTCTAAATGAGCACCAGAATCATCTGAGTTCAGCCTGCTTTGAGGCAATGTATATTTACATATTCTGTAAAAATGCAATGTTTCATAAAAAACTTTACTAAAACTTTTGAATATTTTATGAATATATTTAAAATATTTAATGTCATGAACCCACAAATCCAGCATCTGCAAAAAAAAAAACACTAATTGTTTTTAAACATCTAAACATGACTTGGTTTCTATTGGATTAATAAAAGCATTTTCTTTTCTTCTTCTTTCTTTACTGTCTTGTCAATTTAGCGGTATTGTCCCTACTGTTTTGTGTGATGTTGTTGGGCTGTGTGTGTAATATGTGCTAAATTGTGCATTTTTATTTATTTATAATAAGTAAAAAAAAAAAAAAGTAAAAAAAAAAGCATAATTATGCACATGCACACTTATCCAGTGAGGTTTGAACTGCTGACAGTCAGTAAACCATGTTTAATGCATGAAATCCTATTTATATACAGATTTAGTTTATTATAAGTGTGTGTTTCAGATATGGTTGCTTTTAGTTTGTTTATCCAATAAATCATTTCAACAGTAAAGCAGTGTCATTTTCTCTGTCTTTCTTTCTAAATACTTTCTTAATGTGACCCCTAGGGGGCGCTCCGACGCACACACTTTGAATATCCAAACTAGAAAACCCAAACCGCGCTCCCCTTTAAACTATTTTGGCAGGTTGTATCCAATGAAGGAACAGAAAATGTGACTGATGTAATCAAATATAGTTTTATTAAACACTAGACAATACACTGATTGGCAATCGGAGCAGACAAATGTTTCCCGTAGGTAACAGTGAACAATTCTACAATAAATAGATCACGGTGAATAAAAGTCTCATAATAAATGAGTTACAGGATATAAAGTCTAACAATATCAAGACTACAGTGAATAAAGACGAATAAATAGATAGGCTACTGTTCACATACACACACTCCAACACTGCAAGAGACACGTACTTCAAACCAAATCGGCCGTGCATACACTAACACAGCATTTCACACTTCACACTAGTGAACATTGCAAAATAGACACTGTCCCCAAAGGAGATATTGCACAATGCCCATAAGGCCGAATATTGGAATATAATGATTGCCAAACAGAGAAACAAAAACACAAACCATTTAAATTAACAAGCTACTGCAAGACTCCATCCTAGGCCCATGCACCTAGGTCCAGGTCATCACAGAACGATGGAAGCAGATGCCAAAGATACACACACAAACATCCAACGAAATAAAAAGTTAAACAGAATGATTAAATCCAGGAAAAACAGTGGCTAGTGACAGACGAAGGCAATCCTCATTTTTATTTGGACACCAGCCTAGATAAATTAGAGCTATATGCCCCGTAACAATAAAGTTAAACGGTGTGGATGACTAATAGCTGTGCACTCTTCCCAGTGTTGCTTGTTGCTGCAAACCCGTATAGAATCACTACTCGCTATTATGTGAGCAAGTTTCTATAGACTCGTAACTGCTGGTACCATTTACTGGTCACCATACACGCAGACGACAGACCGAGGTTCTCCCGTTTACACAGCCAATACACCAAGAGGCTCACTCTTCAACTCATACCGCATTGTTTTTCTATTCATGTCTCACGACACATTTAAAGGGATGGGTCACTTACGCCACCTGATCCAAATAATCAGTGCCAATGAGCAGGCCTTAAAAGGTACACTTCCCATCTCAACCACCCTACCCGCTACATTTTTATTTCAAGAGCAGAATTCAAAAATCTAATTTTCTATTTAATTTTTCTTACTGTATAAAAATCATAGCCATGCACAACTGCAGGTGTGATATTCTACAACAATTCAATACACTGGAAGGTAATACTTATATTTCTACACACAATATTGTCTATTTTTGCTTTGCCAAACTTTAAATCTAAAAGGTCAGGACATATTTTGAATAGCATTAACATGTTTATATGTTCAAAGTAACATATTCTATAGCCTATTGACAATAAAAAAAATAAATAAAAAAAAACTCTCTGATTAGACTGTCCTAGTGAACCTCACTTTTTCCTTATATATTTGCATGTTTTATGTGACGTGTATCAGATGCATATATTCTTTTGAAAACTGTGAAGTCAGTCTACAAAACAGCACAGAGAGTTATACACATCCAGAGACTGGACATTCACTCTTCAGGTAATAAACTCCTCTTTTAAATTGGACAATATGGTTATCCATCATATTAAACTGGTTAATGGTATATTAGATGGATTAATTAAAGTAAATCACTGTAGCTCTTAGTAAAATGGGGATGAGTTTTATTTATTTCATCAAACAGAGTCAACAGTTTACTTGAAACCATTTTGGGTATTGACTTACATTCTGCAAGTGTATTAAAATGATCAGTATTAATATTACTTGTATGTGTATATGTTTTTAAAATAAAACATTATTGTATTATTCTGTCTTCTTACTGAGATGATGTAAAGCACATTGGTCAACATGTGTTGTTTTAATAGTGCTATATAAATAAAAGTGACATTGACATATATCCAATGTTCAATGTAATATTGGAGTGTTATGATTCATAGATTGAAATGGATTGAACATTAACTTCACTCTCCTTTCATATGTTGCTTATGTTGAACTATAGTCTGAATAACTTAGTAAAATTAAAATATTCTCTTTCTTTAGCAATATTGTGTGAGCTTCTGTGCTCAGACAAATTATAGGAAATGAAATCCACCACATCAGGAGCTTCCACCAACTCCACAACCTCTTCCATATGGATAGTGATCTAGAAATTTCTATGCTCTGCATTAATTAGCTGTTTGGTCTTCCTATACACTCACATGTTATATGGTTCATCATCACAGGAACATGAAGTGGAGTTGCATCAGGACACTTTAACCTCAATCTCTCTGTTTGTGAGATTGGAACTTTGACGGAAGCAGGTACGGGCTGCACCACACACTCAGACCTCACTCCGGGCCGCTACTATGCCGTCCGAGTAGGGTCCCTGCATTCCGCCGAGCTGCCCCACCCCGGGTACGTCTGTGGTGCCATTGGTCCTGCTTGCACGGTGTCTGGGAGCCTGGCTAGCTCTTACCTAGCCCGTCTCACTGGCTCATCCGTACTATCAGACTCGGCTATGCGATTCAGTTCGCCCGGCGCCCCCCTGTTTTCAAGGGCATTCTGTTCACCCGTGTTCTGGCGGACAATGCCCCTGTGCTCAGGGCAGAGATCGCAGTCCTACTGGCCAAGGACGCGATCGAGCCGGTCCCTCCAGCCGGAACATTAAAAAAAGGAAACAAAAGATTATCGACCCGGCTCTCCACCAGGGGAAGGAGCGGTGCGTTCACCATCTCCTGAAGAGCAACTTGATCCACCTCTGGGTCGCCCGTCTCAGGGTCGTTTGCACCATCGCTTGCCGCTTTGGCAGCGGCCTGGACGGGCGGGGTCGACTTCCTGCGGCTTGCCCCGCGCTGAGCGTTAGGTGGTTGCTGCTGCTGGGGCTTAGCGGGAGCGAAGGACGCCGCAGGAGGCCGACCTCAGCGACGAGTAGACGGAGGTCTGCGGCCGGCGGACGGGGGGGAGCAGCAGCGGTCCGCTGGGGCAGGATGTGTCAGATGGCCTCCGTCTGCTTCTGTGCGGCCAAGAACTGTTGGGCGAAGCTCTTGAGCGTGTCGCCGAATAACCCAACCTGGGACAGAGGGGCATCCAGGAACCAATATTTATAGGTGTCCCTCATATCGGCCAGGTTGAGCTCCTGGACCACCAAGGTCGACATCGCCTGACCAACTGAACATGCGGTTTCCTTCGTCGCCCGGAGGGCGAGGTCGTTTGCCACACGGAGCTCCCGAAGGAGCTCTGGGTCAGAACCACCCTCGTTCATGTCCATGAGCGCCTGGGCCTGGTGGACCTGCAAGAGCGCCATGGCATGGAGGGCGGAAGCAGCCTCTCCACAGGCCTTGTAAGCCTTCGCTGTTAGACTGGACGAAAACTTACAGGCCTTGGACGGGAGGCATGGATTACCCCGCCAGGAGGAGGCGGATGCTGGACACAGCTGCATCGCAACGGGCCGCTCCACTGGGGGGATATCCACATACCCCTTAGCTGCCCCGCCGTCGAGGGTGGTGAGGGGAAAGGAGCCACTAGGACGGCTTCTGGCACTATACGGTGCCATCCACGTCCTAGAAAGCTCCTCATGCACCTCCGGAAAGAAAGGTACCGGGGCGGCGCACTGAGAACCAGCACAGCCCGCCCCGAGAAACCAATCGTCCAACCGGGAAGGTTCAGGACGTGGTGGAGGGTTCCACGCAAGCCCGACCTTCTTGGCGGCCCGGGGAAGCATAGTGGGGCTCCAGCTTTCTGGATTGGTCTCGGGCAACGCTACATGCCCCGAGGGGGGTAACGCAGCCGAGTCTTCATCTCCAGAGGACTGAAGCTCCCCCTCCGATGCTGCGATCGACATCTGATCATCAGCTGGAGCCCCAAAGGAAACGGTTGGTTGTCCAGGAGGAGGACCAAGACGTTCACCAAGGGGCTCCGACGGCAGTAGCGCTTGTGAGGCGTGAGGGGCCCGCGGAGGTTGTCTCGGCGGGGAAGCCCTCACGGTAATCCTCAGATCACCCTGGTCATGCGCAGAAGTAGGTCTATTCTGCGTGGCAGAATAGACGCTAGATCGGGGCATAGGCGAGGCGACTGCACCTCCCCTGAGGAAGGCGAGTCTTGATCTCAGCGTTGTGATAGTCATATTCCCGCAATGGGAACATGAACTATCCACAAAAGCGGCCTCAGCATGCTGAATGCCCAAACACGAGAGGCAACTACTGTGGCCGTCTGCTGGCGCCAGGGAACGACGGCATCCAGAAACGCACAAGCGACATCCTGAAAATGACGCAGGGTCACGCTTGTGTTGCTCTTTTAGTGAAAACAAAAAACAGAAAAAACTCTCTCAGTGCTGAGGCACCCAGGGGTAGCCGCGGTGTGTTTATACACACAGGAGGAAACGCCCACCGAAACCGACACACACACACACACACACACACACACACACACACACACACACACACACACACACACACACACACACACACACACACACACACAGACAGACAGAACTGCAGTGCTGTGAAAACAGCAGTTGTGAGCTGCAATGCACCGCTGATCGCACCGTCACACAAACACTGGTTATGAGAGTCTTGTAGAGTCTTCAACGTAGAGCAGTCTTGTAGAATTCTGAAGTCAAACAGAAGCTCGGCTCCGAAGTGAAAGACGATATGTGTGTGCGATTCACGCACACCAACGTTCATTGGCTCGTTCTGTAGACACTCGAAGTTGATAGGGCTCCCTGAAGTGATCCCAATTACGTCGTCACGTCGACGTTAAGTCGAACGTGAGCGACTGAAAGGGAACTACCCTGCCTCTATTCACCTTAAAACCTGCTATTGTGATATATTTGCTTAATTTACTTTTTTTTTTTTATGTTATTTTTGAAAATAACTAAAGTGCATGAAATCATCCTTCTGCCTGAAATTCCGCTTTTTCTTAATCCAACCCTAGTGAAAAATAAATATACTAAAATTAATTTGAAACACATTTATTTTATGCTATATACTACAAATACATTTACATATGTACTTAATATATATACCCTGCAATTGCTTTCGGTATATTTAAAGTCTGCTAAATTGGGACAACTAATTTTGTACTTAATATAGCCTACTTTAGTTATCCAGATAGTGCTGAGGTCCAACTAAAGATATACTTCAGCATATTTGATTGTGCTAAAGTGGAACTATTGCAAGTATACTTTAGGTACAGTCTTAAATATCTTGCATTTAAAGACTTGCATTATTCAGAGATCATACTCTCTTACTAATGGTGATATTAAACACATTTTAAGGCTTAAACGCCTGATATGCAAATATTTTAAAAGAATGGGACAGAAAATGACATAAAATCATTGATAAAGTGATGTATTCACTAATGGAAAAAACCTATACCAAAATGTATTTAAATTACATTTATTTCATACCAAAAATACAAAAAATCTATTAACATATTTACTGATATTGTTTGATACTTACTGATATAATTAAACTTTATTTGGAGTACTTCTTTATTGCACAATGCACATTTCTTAATATTAATTAAGCTTCACCAGTGCGTCGGCGCACTGAAGCGTTTTTTTATTTATTTAGTTCAAAGTTACTATCAGATTAAATGTTTTACCTTGACAAACTATACATCATTAAAAAGATATAAGACTCAAGTTTCAGTATTTGACAACTATTGTATTGTGAGAAACTTATAGTGACAGTTATGTCTTAATTTGTGTCAGGATTTATGAAATGAAAAAATGCGTTGATACCTTTAATATGATTTATGAGCGTCAGCTGGACCATTCAGAAAAAAAAAAAACTCTGTGCTGTCGTCATGACAGTGCTTCACAAAACAACGTCCCTCAGGGCTTTTAGCTCAAAAATATTGATATATTCTCATAGATTCACATCATATTTCTATAGACAGGAATAATATTTATTGAATTTATACCCAAATGCGTCGATGTAATCATTATGAGCGCTTCTTACTGAGATGTGCTGTGTTTTCAATTCATACCAATAGCCTGAGGGCGCTATATGCACAATAATACTCCATATATGGAACATGAAGAAGAGCCATAATCATGTGACCTTCAAGGACGTCACTGATAGCAGCTACACACAAAGGCCCTGTCCCAAATGGCACACTCCGGACTTGTGGACTTCCTCAGAGTCCACACTTTGGTGACGTCATGTAGTGCAGACCTATAGGGCCCTTGGCGCGAGTCCACGAGGGCGCATTGAGAGGTATTTTTGGGACAGACTCGCTCGGCATGCCGGAAATAACGGTCTGGTTGTTGTTGGACAGGAGAAATCACATTTTTGCGCTCCGACGTCTTATCTGCATGTCCACTACACAGCCTAATTTTACAGTTCTATATTTTGATATTGTGCATATCACCTGGGCATTAGACAATAGATAAATCATGCTTATTTAAATTTGTACATAATAATACATAATGTTCCATTTGAACTAAGATTACAATTTTAAAACATAATTTAAACATATTTTTTTCAATTTACAGGTTTCAATATTCATACTATGTTTACATATGACTCAGTAAAGCCCTGCCATTCGGTTTAATGAATCATAATGCGATCGTATTATTAAACACGCTATTATTATGTTTGAGACATCAACCACTGGTCGATGACCATAATGTTTGTATAAACTGTAGGTAACAACTGGTAAAATGTACATTTAGGTCATAAAAACAGTAATATTTTCTTCTCAGCCATGTCAACAATTATCCGTGAGTGAAATCTCCTCCCATCTGTTGTCTGATTGGCCTTTCGCAAGGATTCCTGGGTAGTTAAAGTGCGTGGAGCCTGCATCTATGCGGGCTTCGTGGAAGACCGCTTCAAGGGTACAAAGGGGGCGCTGCTGAGCACACTTCAGAGCGGTAAAATGCTGAATGGGACGGCCTACGGACTCGTAGACTCAGCGAGCACGTGCGATTCAAGTCCACGAGACCGAAAGTCCGCATGAAGTGCGCCATTTGGGACAGGGCCAAAGGAGAGAGAGAGTTGCGACAACGGAAGTTCAAAATGCTTAGTTGTCACGTGATTCGCGTAGATCTCAGATTGTTCCAGGAAGTGCTACGGCGCCAATTAAAATCGATGGAGTTAGAGAGCAGAACTGTGATTTTTGGTAGTTTGTAGTAAATAAATGAATTGATTTACAATATTTATATAATACACTGATATGTGAATGTAGTATGTGTTTGTAGTTACAGTAATTTTATTTTTAAAAGATAAAAATCTGCTAGTATTTAATGTTTATAGTGGTCAACCAGCGTTGCCTGCCGTTTGTAAACATATGTCTGGCTACGTACGTTAACTGTTACCTTGGTTAAAGACCGTGTTGCAGTTGTTTTGAAGTATTTCATATAGTTTCGCGTTTAAAGTCTGTGTAGAGAGAATGGTGTCGTCTTAGCGGCCCCTAATGTAATAACAAATGATCGTTCCGACGGAAGCGAATCAATGAACAATAACTTTAGCTGGAAAATAACTTTATTAAAGAACCGCTATAAAGCCAAAACAATCTCTGTTACCATAAATTATACGTGTATCTCTGTAAAGCTGCTTTGAAACAATCTACATTGTTAAAAGCGCTATATAAATGAAGATGACTTGACTATTTTTTGTTCTTAAACTAGAATGTTATTTAAAGGTATCTGTCATGATTCTGCCTTCTTGTCTTTGATTTTCTCTTGTCTTGCGGCAGAATCATGACAGGCCCATGTTTCATGTGCAGCACATGGCCATTGGTTTGGCCATGTGCTTGCGTTGTCTCGTCATGTAACCCCGCCCCCTTGTTACCCTTGTTTAGTCATTGTTTCACCTGTGTCCCTGGTTAGATTATTGCTTTACCTGTGTCACCTGTTCCTGATTAGTTTCTCCCTTTTTAATCCCCTCATGTTTTCTGTCCTGTGTCGGTTCATTGTGAATACTGCTGTGATGTTACTCTGTGAAGCTTGCCTGTGCTATTATTTCATGTGAGTCATTGCAAAATAGTTCCTGTGAGTATCCTGTCTTCGTTACGAGTCCTGTGAAGATCCTGTTCGTGTATTTGCTGTTAGTTAGTGTCTAGTCTTCTGTCAAGTTTATAGTCTAGTTAGTATCCTCAGTCTTGTCTTGTTTTACCCCATTGTGGGCTTTATTTTCCCCTTTTTGCCTATAATAAATCGTGTTTAGTGTACTTTGTCTGCGCCTGGGTTCTCCTTCCTCATAATCATAACAGAATGAACCGACCAGCATCGAACCCAGCAGACAGAAGGTCCTCGCCCGTTGAGTCCCAAGCGGAACTTTTAAAGGAGTGGTGGCACAAGACGTGTTCAGATGTCAGGATCGGTAAGCTGCCGATTCCGCCTCAGGGAGAGAGGTCCATAAGACAGTACGCTCGGGTCGCTCATGAGAAGCGACTCTTCCTCCCTGACACCCTTCTCAACCGCTACTTCATAGCGGGTCTCAACACTCCTCCGCCTCTTGCTGAACGAGAGCAGTTGGTAGACCGGCCGTTTACTGACTTGGTGGACTGTTTATCTCGAAGGGAGATGCGGGGCTCCATCTTGTCTACACCTGCCTCGCTACCTGTAGTCCCGGAGGGTCGTGTCCTGGCCGTTGTTGCCCTTGGTGATCCGGCTGGTTCCACTTCTCCTGAGGCCTCTTCTGTTCCCATTGTTCTCCATGGTAAACGAGGGAGACGAGTTTCCTGGGATTCCCCGTCTGAGTCTTCCTCGACCGAGTCAGCGCTGCCCGAGAACGCCATCCCTGCTCCTGTTACGGTTCCAGCTGAACATCTCCAACTGGTCGCTAGCCCAGCTACAGATTCGGCTTCGCGTTCAAGGAGAAAGAAGAGGAGAAAGGGAGCCTCTCGCTCTTCATCTCTAGCTGTCCCAAGCGCTGTTCCGGAGCCCGCTCCTGCAAGCGCTGTTCCAGAGCCCGCTCCTGCAAGTGCTGCAGAGAGAGAAGCGGCCGATTCAGCTGCTGAAGCTGTCTTGCGGTCGGTTTCTGCTCATCAGAAGATGCCTGTCCTCGTCGCTGCCGAGACAATGTCTGAATACCTTAAACGTCTTGTCCAGATTCTTGAAGTCCCCGTCAAGTCAGTCAAGTCTTGTCCTGAGTCCACTGATTCTAAGTGCACCGTGAGCGCCGTACCCCAGTCAGCTGCCGTGAGCGCCGTACCCCAGTCAGCTGCCGTGAGCGCTGACCCGTACCCCAGTCAGCTGCCGTGAGCGCCGTACCCCAGTCAGCTGCCATGAGCACCGTACCCCAGTTGGCTGCTGACGACGATCTCCCCGATTCTGTGATGGGGAGCGTTAATTCTGAGCCGTCTTCGGGGAGCTCTGTTTTCGTTTCTGTTCCATCGTCACCCGCAGTATCCCCTGTCTTATCTCCTGTTGTGTCGCCTCCTGTGTCCCCCGTCAAGATTCCTGTCCCGCTGCTTTCTGTTTCTGTTCCTCTGTCAGATAGCACCCCTGCGAGTTCCCAGCCTCGGACTGTTTCCCCCAAGTCATCCCCTCGTGGGTCCCCATCCATGTCTGCCCGGACCCCTCGCCGTCAGCCCTCGTCCTGTCCACCCAAGACCCCTAGTCCACCCATCCACCCTGGACTGCCCCCTAAGGACTTTATGTTTCCCCCCAGTCCTCCCATCCACCCTGGACTGCCCCCCCTGAACTCTGTGTTGTCTCCACCTCCCCTGCCTTGTTTGTTGTTTTTGATTTTTCACCCCAATCCTGTCATTGTTTATTCATGTTTGCCGTTGTTGTTGTTTGTCATGTTTTGTTGGTTTGTGTCCTTGTCTCAGTCTGTCATGTCACGTGTTTAGTGTTCCCTTAGGGAGCGTCTGGAAGCCGCTCCTTAGGGGAGGGGTTCTGTCATGATTCTGCCTTCTTGTCTTTGATTTTCTCTTGTCTTGCGGCAGAATCATGACAGGCCCATGTTTCATGTGCAGCACATGGCCATTGGTTTGGCCATGTGCTTGCGTTGTCTCGTCATGTAACCCCGCCCCCTTGTTACCCTTGTTTAGTCATTGTTTCACCTGTGTCCCTGGTTAGATTATTGCTTTACCTGTGTCACCTGTTCCTGATTAGTTTCTCCCTTTTTAATCCCCTCATGTTTTCTGTCCTGTGTCGGTTCATTGTGAATACTGCTGTGATGTTACTCTGTGAAGCTTGCCTGTGCTATTATTTCATGTGAGTCATTGCAAAATAGTTCCTGTGAGTATCCTGTCTTCGTTACGAGTCCTGTGAAGATCCTGTTCGTGTATTTGCTGTTAGTTAGTGTCTAGTCTTCTGTCAAGTTTATAGTCTAGTTAGTATCCTCAGTCTTGTCTTGTTTTACCCCATTGTGGGCTTTATTTTCCCCTTTTTGCCTATAATAAATCATGTTTAGTGTACTTTGTCTGCGCCTGGGTTCTCCTTCCTCATAATCATAACAGTATCACGCAATGTTCACTATGGTTTCACAAGGACAGAGACTTGCAGGTAACAGGTGATTGTCTTAAAAAAAATCAATTGCAAACAAGTAAAATGTATAATTTAATTAAGTGAAATTTCATTCATCTTAATGTTTACAATGCTTATGCACCCCATGCACTTATTACTGTATAAATTAATACATAATATATTAATGTATAATATTACATTTTCAAACAAAACATGATTATACACACACATTATTTCATTAGTGTCCATGTGCATTATTTACTTTTAACATAATTTGATAAATTCATGACCTACATCACTTTAATCTATAAAACCTATTTATTTGGTTATTTTATTATAGTAATTAAAGTATACATGATAATGCATCGTCCAGAGGAGCCTTAATGATGAGTGAAAAGGGTTGTAGATCTCTCAAATACTGGTAAAAACTGCTTTTAAGTATGGGTAGGTTGGTACACTTTCCATGTCAGGTGAATTTAAACATTTAGAAATGTTTACAGCTGAAACTTGTTTAAATTTCAAAAAGTCAAAGTTCACTACTCAAAAATATACATTACATCAGTTTTAATATATATATATATATATATACTTTTGCATTGATTTAGCACAATGGGATTTATAAATGTCTAATAAACTGCACGTCAAGCATGTTGTCTGTCATTTCCTCTATGTTGTTCTTGTGGTGTCTGACACAGAGAGGAGAAAATATGCTGAAACTGAAGGTGAGGGTACAGCGTCAGTGCAGGGAGTCTTCATGATCCACTGAATCCCTTTGAGCTTCTTGTGTTGAGAGAGATAAAGGAGACAAAAACGGGACAAATTATATACAGTAGTAGTATATATTACTGTTATGTTGATAAAAAATAACGACTAGTTTCACTTTCAATGCATCAAACTCACTCGTTTATTTTCCGGAACCAAAACAACAGAGCACACCTACGGTGGCCTCACAGTGTCAGAATGTGCAACGTAAAACAGGCATCTTGAATAACCGAACTAGAACTGTATAGCTATGTGTATACTTTATGTATTACGTGAACACAACATTTCCTCCCCTCTCCGAATGTTCAGACGTGAAAGGTAGCAACAAAGTCTTCAAAGTGCCCAGGGCGTGTACGAACCCTGACAGGGCGGGGCTCTGGCAGCTGGCGTGCCAACGGGAACCATCAGTCAGCTGAAATGAAGCTGGGCCGAGCTGCCGACTGACCTGGTACGGAGCCGACCAGAATGATGAGAGCTTGTTAGCTCTGTGGGGCCGGCGGGTTCTGACCCAGTCTGACACTCTGATAGAAGGCCACTTAGCCTTGTGCTTCTCATCGAACCTCCGCTTCATGGAACTCTGTTGTCTCTTGACGTGAGACTTTACTGCTGCTGGGCATGGCCGTGGGCCCGCGGCCATTGGTGGACGGAGTCTTGACAGGGGAAACACAAGCTCCCTTTTCAGCATGAGTGCGGCAGGGGAGACCCCTGTTGTAGAGTGGGCAGTTGCTCTGTAGTGGAGGAGGGTCTGTGACAGTGCGGCCATCAGGGAGTATCCCTCAGACATGTGAGCACGCAGTCCATTTTTCAGGGATTGGTTGAATCGTTCCACCCCTCCGTTGGCTTGGGGGTGATAAACAGAGGTTCGGATATGAGTAACACCCTTGTTGGCAAGGAAGGTGGTGAACTCCAAGGACAGGAACTGAGGACCATTGTCCGTGGTAATTGCACGAGGCAAGCCCCAGCGGGAAAACAGCTGATCGAGAAAGTTGACCACAGCAGCAGAGGTAACCGTACCCATGGGAGCCACCTCAGACCACTTGGAGTGCAGGTCGTAGACCACCACGAGAAACCTCTGATGGTGTGGCACATTGTACAGCTCACCACAGATATCAAGCTGCAAGTGGTCCCATGGTGCAGACGGCCAGTCTACCGGCTGTAATGGAGTTGAAGCGGGTGGACCAGTCTTCCCACTGGTGAGGCACGCTGCACAGGAGCGGATAAGTCCCTCCAGGTCGCGGTCTATGGCGGGCCACCACACAACGTCACGGCACCGTTGTTTGGCTTTGACGATGCCGAGATGTCCCTGATGTGCCATTTGCAGGACACACCCTCTGAGGGCCGCTGGGATAACAGCACAGAGGCCACGAGCGATGCAGGCCTCACCCCAGCATGACAGTTCATGTTTCACTCGATAGTATGGCTCCAGTTCTGGTGGGACGCGGGCAGGCCAACCATGTCTGATATAGTCACGAAGCATGCTGAAGACTGGCTCGGCTGCTGAGGCCGACTCCAGGTCACGGAGGGAGACCGTGTCCTTAAGTGGTGAGTGGACCAGGTGTACTACCTCCTCCTCATCCTCTGGAGAGACAGCGGAGCACTGGGTGGCGGCAGGGCGGGATAGAAAATCTGCTACAACATTAGTCTTGCCAGGCGTGAATTGTAACTGAAAATCATACTGCTGCAGGCGGTCTGACCATCTGTAGAGCCGAAGGGGCCTGTGTCCTCCGCCTGAAGTGGACATCAGGGCTGTCAGGGCCTGGTGGTCCGTTCGTAGGGTAAAAGACCGTCCATACAGGTGCAAATGCCACCTCTCGCACGCCCAAATGCAGGCGAGGGCCTCCCTTTCACCCACTGAGTATTTCTGCTCGGTGGGGCTGAGCGCCCGGGAGGCGAAGGCTACGGACCTCTCCACGCCATCATGGAGCTGTGACAGAACGGCGCCCAGAGCCACAGCAGATGCATCACAGGTCACGAATGTGGGGCAGTCCAGCTAGAAGTGTGCCAGGATCGGAGACGTCGTGAGGAGACGCTTCAGTTTGTCAAAACCTGCCTGGCATTCAGAAGTCCAGGTCCAGGGAGCATCCTGCCTGAGCAGCATCCTCAGCGGGGCCGTGACAGAGGACTACTGTGGCAGGAAACGCATGTAGTAGGCTGTCATTCCCAGGAACGAAGCCAGCTGCGAGGCTGTCGTGGGGTTGGGGACTGCGCTGATGGCTGCCACATTCGACTGAAGAGGGGAGATACCATCTGCTGACACACGGAACCTGACAAAATCAATGGCCGGTGCGGAGAACGTACACTTCTCAGTGTTCAAGGTGACATGGTGGCGGCTGAGGGAGTCAAAGACCCGTTCCAGGCGGGCGTTGTGTGTGTCAACATCTGGCCCATGTACCACAATGTCATCCAAATAGGCCACAGTACCGGGGCAGCTGGCGAGGATTGTGGACATGATCTTTTGAAAACAGCTTGGTGCTGAACTGAGCCCAAAAGGCATCCTTGTATAGCGGTACAGGCCAGTATGAGTAATAAAAGCCGTCAGGTTCCGACTCTCCGGGTGCAGGGGAATTTGTAAGTAGCCCTGACGTAAGTCCAACTTAGAAAAGACCCGGGAGCCGTAAAAGTGGGTTGTGAGTTCTTCTGTTGTCGGAAGAGGGTACTTGTCAGGCACCACTGCCTTGTTGACCTGGCGGAGGTCAACGCAGACTCTCAGTCCACCTGACTTCTTCCTGGCGATGACGAGGTTGGACACCCACGGAGAGGCATCAATGGGTTCTATGATGCCGTCAGCCTGGAGGCGTTGGAGCTCCTGTGTAACGCCGTCCCGTAGAGCCAGGGGAACACGCCGAAGGGGCTGGACCACGGGAGGCACGCTGTGGTCAAGGAGCGGTTTGTGTGTGAATGAGGTGAGACACCCGAGGCCATTGAACAGTTCAGGCCGGCTTTGTTGCCAAGGGGAACCCACTTGTAGTATTCGTGTTCCGTTGTTGTCCTGTAGGGTAAAGCCAAGGCTGAGAAAGAGGTCAAGGCCCATGATGTTCTCACCGTGGCGTGTAATGTGGAATGGGAAACAGTCCACAGTTGCGGAGGTGTAGCGAACTGGGAGGTAAAGTAGGCCAACAACGTCAATTTTGCTGCGGCCATAGCCACAGAGAGCAGTGGATGGGGGCTGCAGCTGTCTGTTTGGGAAGAGTAGGTTACAGGTGTCAACATTCAGCAGTGACACCTTGGCCCCAGTGTCAAGGAGAAGAGGGACACAGCATCCATCCAGGTATACGGGGCACCTGGAGAAGGTCCCTGGGTTGGGGGCCTATAGTGCGCACTGGCACCACCGGGTCATGTGATTGTTCAGGGTAGTCAGCCGGAGCAGACCGGCACCATTTAGCAAAGTGGTTAGGTTTCTGACATCGTCTGCATGTTTGGCCCCTAGCAGGGCAGTCCTGAGCCCTTGTGGCATGACGGGTGGAGCCACAATTCCCACAGCGTCTCTGCTGCCGTGTTTGCTGGGGGCACGCGACCTGTATAGCAGCAGGGTCAGCCCGGTTGTCTGAGCTTGATAACTGTTGCACTGGGTGTTCAATAACGGCAGTATGAGACTTGTTTTCTGCGATTTTAGCAGCACATTGAGTTGCCGCCTCCACTTGTAAGGCGAGTGTTAATGCATCCTCAAGTGACAGTGTTGCATCTTTGAGTAATAACTCCTCCTGGACTCTGGGATTAGACGTTTTTTCAATGAGCTGGTCTCGAATAAGTTCATCCCTCATGAAGCCGAAATTACAGCGGTGTGCTAAGGCTTTTAAATCTGCTACAAACTGCCTAGCAGACTCACCAGGGCGCTGACATCTTTGTCTGAACTCCAGCCGCTGAAAGAGGATGTTCTGTGACTTCACAAAATGTCCAGTCAAAGCCGTAATTACAGCATTATAAGTGTCCAGAGTACCATCGAGCGTGTTGAAAATCCTGTTCCCCTCCGCTCCCAGCAGGTGCAGTAGAATAGCGCGCTTCCTCGCGCTAGAGGCATTATCCAATCCAATAGCCAAAAGGTATAGTTCAAAAGACGTTCTCCACTGATTCCAAGGAACGACAGGTTCGCCAGGGAGGGGAAGAAAAAAATCCGGAGGTGGCAGAGAAAAAACCGGGGCATCAGCCATCCTTGTCGCCAATGTTATGTTGATAAAAAATAACGACTAGTTTCACTTTCAATGCATCAAACTCACTCGTTTATTTTCCGGAACCAAAACAACAGCGCACACCTACGGTGGCCTCACAGTGTCAGAATGTGCAACGTAAAACAGGCATCTTGAATAACCGAACTAGAACTGTATAGCTATGTGTATTCTTTATGTATTACGTGAACACAACAATTACATGTTGTGGTATTTAGTATTATTCCCCATTAAGTCTAGTGTGATTTGTTTTTTTTAAATGGCTTGCTACTTTTAAGCATTGTTTTTAATCTCACAAATAAACTTCCATTTCCCTTTCCCATCAATCCAAAAATCAGCTGAGCTGAAACATAATATAGACAGCCTAATAGTCAACAGAAACACAATGTCTAAAAAAACTCCACCCATACGGTTTTGTTACTCAAAAATGCAATCTAAAATAATGATTTTTTTTTGTTTTTGTTATTGCACATTTAATGAGGAATGAAACGGATATTCTCATTTTATCACTTCCACATATCACACTTCGTTGTACTGATAATATACAATCGTATTCTTTAAACGTCTTACCTTTAATAAAAGTCCATCACAAACGGTCTGTTCTACTGCGCTGCTGCTACTTCCGGGAACTATTGAGAGGCTCCACGAGCCGCCATTGCTGTAAAAAAAAACGTTCCATTGGAGTAAATGGAGTTGTCGCAACTCTCTCTCTATATGGCTCTGACACAAAACTAACACAGAGATCGCTGTAATATGCAGATACAGACGTTTTGAAGACAATAAACTTGATTGCAATGATATTTGATTTGCCTGTGTTCTTCAAGCAATGCCAGGTATTTTTATAATAATAGATTATATTTATAATGTAATGCTAATCGATATAGACTTTATCATCGTGCATACTATAAATAATATATTTTCTGTCTGATTTTTTTTTATCTGAAGCCAAATTAGATCACAGAAGATTATTTAAATCACTCGTCTTGCGTTATAAAGTAAGTTTGGAGCACAAACATGGTTTTAATCTCATAAATGGTTGTGAATTGATGGTGTGCTAAGCTAACATGCTAGCTAGCTCAGGTGCACCTGTCACCTAGAAGTTATTCTTTTATGTTTTTTTTTTCAAAATAGTAATGCTAACTGAAATGTTTTAGTGCATTTGATACAGTTTCAAATGTAAGTGAGAACTTTGATAAAATAAAATAGGGATTGAAACCCTATGAATAGCATGTGAATAGCCAGTCGTTAGTAACTATAATGCAGACAAAAGATATGCATATTTAGAGCCATAACCAGGCTGGAGAGGTGTGTGAATGAGACTGAGGCCTCGTTTGCACCACAAAACAATAGAGACAATAGACTGAATAGATGACTTAGATGATGACTAAACATCAGTAGCATTTTTAGAGTCTAATCAAAATAAAGTAATTTGACATGATCTTGAAAAACATTTAACTAAATACAGAGTTTTAGACTTATCATTTTCAGATTTTAAATATAACATGGTCACACATATGGCTTTAGCTGCAGTGCATTTCTAGATTGCTACAGTGCCAACTTCATTTTTATTTTCATGAAGATGTTTCATAAAAATAAATTTCTAATAACTTTACAAAACTTTGAAGCTATTTAAAAAAAATATTTTCATTATGACAATAATTAATTCTACATTTACAATAAACTACCAGGTGTCAGCTTTCAAATGAGATCATACTTGTGCTTTTAGTGCAAAGGGTTCATGAACTGTATCTGTTTCAGTTTGGGTATGTCATTTCTGGGGATTTTTCAAAAGTGGCGTTGCAGCTTAACAGGTTAATGGATTCAAATACCCCCAATTAATCTAAAAAAAATTATTCAATCTATAATGGTGCTGGTGACTGCATCAGTACAATAAAAAATAAAAAAAACACAACAACAACAACATCCATTTTGATAGTACACCAAAAATACACTCTTGTTAAAACACCTGAGAGAAATTATATTTATTTATAGACCAACATATAAAACTCCCAAACACGTAAACAAACATGTTCCAAATAGGCCTATTCCATCTGTCCTTTGGGGTTATAAATGGACCTCTCTAAACATTTGCAAATGTTGTACATGACATGTACCAGACAAAGTCATACACATATTTCAAGCTATTGTTTTGACAGCTGTGAAGTCTACAAAATACTGCACAGAGATTTATATAGCCTACATACAGAGAAACTGGACATTCACTCATGTGATAAACTCATCTTTTAAATTCGATTCATTTTCTTTTATATGCTGAACCATATGTCACTGTGGTTACGAGTCATATTAAAGGGTTTATGGTCAAGTTAGATGGCTAGTTGTCAACTCAAAATAACATAATGAACATTATTAATTATGATAAAACTCTGCTTATGTTTCCTCTGTAATAATTACAAGCCCATTAGGCTATATTTTTTAATTATGAACCAAAAAAAGATATGTTTCTAACCTTATACTACGATTTTAAGCCTACTACTGTCCTGCATACTGTCCTACATAAGTCCTGCATAAATTCTGTGTTCTGCGTATTCTGCTGCTAATATCCACTGTAGCGTAAATGCCTCTGGGTTAATGCGAATTAGCTCAAGAATATAGGGAATTTTGGCAATATTAATATGACTCATGGTCATAATTCATAAATCGCATATGCATTTACTTTGTAAATTATAGGAAATGCCTCGTTCTGTAACTGGTTTCGTCATCCGTTATTCGTCCCGCGAATAAGTGTAAGACTATCACAGTTAAGAAGAAGTATTCCTGTTTACAAAACTCCAAGAAAGTTTATCTTCTGGCCACGAAGATAAAACCTCTTTGGGTTTATAAATTAAAACTACTCAAAGTAGTTTTATAATATAGAGCCTGTAGCTTTATAGATCTTTTGTTTCATTGACTTTATAAAAAGTGGGTTTTCAAACACAGAGACAGTTAAAAGTATAAATGGGTTTATTAATAAAATGGCACACGCTAGAGATTATAAGCTACAAATATAAACGTACGTAAAATGCAAACAATAAAACAAACAAACATTTAAACAAACATGACGTGATCGGAATGAATGACATGAAAGACAGAAAGAAAGAAAGAAATAAAGAGTTAAGAGATAGAGGGTAACTTAATTCGCAGACCTACAAGCTAAACACCAGGAATCAGCTGTTAGAGAGAAAGATACTTGCGAGATGTGGTACTCTTTCAGTGTGATGCTGAAAAGGGGACGCGCGCGTGCGCGTGTCCGGCTGGTTTGCGTCTAGCTTCGTCTTCTGGGTCGTTTCGAAAAACGATGTAAAGGCTCACTTGAATTTAACGTTACCGAGAAAGTTCAGATTCGTCTCCCGGGATGGGAGAGGCTGGAAATCTTAGTTGCAAAGACCGGCTGTTACGACTCGAACATGGGTTCGTTCGATGGAGAAGGCCAGGGCCTCCTTCAGATGTTCCTTGGAGAAGCGCTGCGCCGGGGAGAAGAAGGTCCGAAGAGAGGAAGTTGAGTTGGAAGCGATAAGAGAGCGAGTTAACTGAAGGTCTGGACTTTTATCAGTGTCTACTGTGCCGTCCCCTCCTTCGTGTAGGACGAATCAGCTGTCGAGATTTTTCGAGCGGGAAGATTCCTTTGTCCGGTTAGACACGCCCACTCGAATGAGTCATGATTGACTTTAACTTGAGAGGATTTTCTCCAGACATATGAACTTATAAAACAATGCGCATCACTGAATTCTGCTATCGGAATTCAACTCCGCCAGCTGGAGAGGATTACAGAGATATCAATTATGACGGGTAAAGATTGGGGAAACATAACGTTACACTTATATGCATAATTACACACAAATAAAGTTGGATTAAACACACAATAAAGTTGTCAGTGTTTCCGTTATGGCAAGTGACGACACTTTGAGAAACATAGGAATACATATCAACATTCAGTGGCTTGTTATGTGGGGGAATATCTGTTTCAAAGTCCAGAGTGTGTGTGTGTGTAATGCTGGAATGCCTGCTTTCCTGGGTCGTAAAGTTTTATGGTCTGAGGTAGGGTTACAACAAGACACGACTGAGGAATTCCCTTCAATGAACATTTAGAATTCAAAACTATACTCTAGCAAACCAAACCTCTATCACACGTGCATATAGTAAGGTACACATATTATAAAATAAAATAACAGATATTTCTCTTATTCTCAGTTATACACAAAAGGGTGTTTGTGTGTGTGTGCGGAATGTCATGAGGCTGTAAAGTTGGGGGATACGAGTCACATGGGTGCTGGTAAATTGGTCCTCGTGGGGCAATTATTAACCAGCAAGGACAAAGACGATGTGTTTTGCCATCACATGATCCACTTAATGCGAAAAGCAGATGCCATTGTTGTTACACCACATTTGACTTTTTTTCCTCAATAGCATGGGAGTGCCTTCCATCAAACTGTAAACAATCAATTTCAAATGAGCTGACTTATGCATTATGCAGTCAAAAATTGGTAGGCTACAATAAAGGTCTACATAACGAAGTGACATTTTCCTCATCCGACGACCATCAAGGATCAGATGGAAACAGCAAATAAAAGATGATAAAATGGCCAAAATACTTGCAGCAAAATTTTTATATATTTCCACGCATACGGTGGTGGGCCTATGTTGTCCAGAACCATGAATTACCCAAAACTTATAGGATTATTTATTTATTATTTAATTAGTTATAGGAAAAGGATTATTTGTAGAGCAACCTTATGATTTGAAATGATTTATTCTTCTGAACGAAGAATCACATATTGCATTTAGTTTACTTTCTTATCATGCTCATGTTGAATTGCAGTCTATAAGTAAAACGGTACAAATAATAATTCTCTCCTCTATTAACACTATCAGTTATGTTTTGTAAGCTCCTGTGCTGCTCAGACAAACAAGAAGGAAATGAACTCCACCACAACTGGAGCTTCCACCAACTCTACAATGGGATCTGGAACAGATGGAATCTGGGAAGCGGACGAAATAGAAATTTGGATTTTCTGCATCAGTCTCTTGTTTGGTATTCCTACACACTCCTATGTTATATGGCTCATCATCACAGGATCAGGACGTGGAGTTGCATCAGAGTTATTTATGCTCAATCTCTCTTGTTGTGAGATTTGTATCTATGTGGATTTTCTTTTCTTTATATTGTCAAAATATAGTTCAAGTCTCTTGCCATTAGCACTTTTATTACAAGGACTAGACATCACTGGTCGTCCTCTGTTTCAGTGTCTGATGTGTGTTGAGCGTTACCTGGCAGTGGTTCATCCTGTAACCTTTCTGAAGTTCAAACCTCTCAGATATAGAGTGATCTGCTGCACTGCGGTCTGGATAATTATTCTTGGATCCTGTGTGTTCTGCACATGAAGAGAAGAGCATTTCATCTCATTCTAATACTGTTATGGTGTATGGTGTAATGGTTATATATGCCAATTGCTTTCTCTGGATTCTTAACCATTCTGACAGATCTAGTTTGTCATTTTGGTCTCCTTCTCTGCTTTGTTATATTCTAGGTAGTTTTGTTCAGCCTCTTCCTTATCTGCAGTTGAATTGTCTCTGTCCTCTAAATGACTGTTCATTATGGTCTTTACACTGCTGAATCACACACTCACACTGTGTGTGCAAATGTCAAACACTTGCAAATCCCAGTTTTGTTCCTTAAAAGTGCTCATTATAAATTCCTGATACCTTTTGAATGCAACTTTATTTCCCAGAGGATGGTAATGCACCCTGACTTCAAAAATATGAATTATATATTCATATATAATGAGATTTCAACTGTAATTTCAGGGAGTTTTGAGTTTTGTGTTTAATAAAGATCAGAAAGTCAGAGAACAACAGCCAGTCAATGTGTGCATGAAGAAATCCTATATATTTTAAGTTTATTCTAAGTGTATTTATCTGATATATTTATTATAAATGGTAGCTGTTTGCTTGTTTTACAATAAATCTTAATTGATGATTCAGTGTAATTTTCTCTTCTTTCTAAATATAAAATAAAGTTAGCATACCATGGTGTTCAGTGATTGGGAGCTGCATCATTTCTTCTTTACTGATTTTGTGGACTATTTCTCTTTTTTGCTGTTTAAAAAACAGCCGTACCACATGAGCAAGAGTTATTGTGGCATCATGTCTCTGATGAATCACAGCTGTGCTGATATTTGGAACAGCATCATAAATGCAATTGTCAAATTGCTTTAATACAACAGTTCAGTGAACAAGACGTTTATCAAAATGGGAGTTTTTTTGGGGGAATACAATTAAAGTATCAGATAAGACTATATGTCTTTTTGATCTTTTTACTTTTAATATTTGCATATCTGATGTTTTATGTGACGTGTAGCAGATGAAGTCATGCACATAATATTCTTGTAACAGCTGTGAAGTCAGTCTATAAAACACTGCACAGAGATTTATACACATCCAGAGAGACTGAACATTCACTCTTCAGGTGATAAACTTCTCTTTTAAATTGAATTATTTTTCTTTTTACCGCTGAATGATATATGACAATGTTGCTGTGGTTATCAGTCATAGTAAAAGGGTTATGGACATGTTAGATGGACCACTTGAGTAAAACAGAACTGATCTATATTTGTTTCATCAAAGTGAATTAGCAATTTACTTGACTTTAGGGTACACTCTTAAAAATAAAGGTTCTTTATTGGCATCTGTGATTTCATGAAGAACCTTTAACATGGGATCTATTTATTTTTAAATGCTGTTTATTTTTAAGGGTGCATTATGTAGACTTACTGCAATGTAGTAAATGATCAGTCATTTTTTTTAAATATAATTTTTTTTTAAATCTTGCTTACGTTGAACTGTCATCTGAGTAACCCCATAAGTTTATAATTCTCTCTTTTTATAGCAATACTATTTATGTTTTGTGAACTCAGACAAACTAGGAGGAAATGAACTCCACCACACCAGGAGCTTCCACCAACTCCACAACCCCTTCCATATTGCTAGTGGGGTATCTGGAAATGTGTGTGTTCAGCATCAATTTTCTGTTTGGTCTTCCTACACACTCCTATATTATATGGCTCATCATCACAGGAGCTGGAAGTGGAGTCGCATCAGAGTTCTTCATCCTCAATCTCTCTGTTTGTGAGATTGGTAACTGTCTGGATTTGTTGTTTTTTGTACTGGTTAATTGGATTTCAGTTCTTATGCCATTACCACTGTTTTTGCAAGGACTTTTCATCACTGGTCGTCCTCTGTTTCAGTGTCTGATGTGTGTTGAGCGTTACCTGGCAGTGGTTCATCCTGTAACCTTTCTGAAGTACAAACCTCTCAGATATAGAGTGATCTGCTGCACTGCGGCCTGGATAATTATTCTTGGCTCCTGTTTGTGCTGCACGATCACATTAATGTTAAATAATATAAATGCACATACATGGTTCTTATTGATGCAGTTCCTCCTCTTCCTCTCCATCCAGTTGTTTTGTCTTGTGGCTGTTCTCAGAGCTCTGAAGCAGTCAGGACCAGGAGAGAGAGGGAGAGACAGAGAGGAGGAAAACCACTTGAAGAGAAAAGCATTTTATATCATTCTAATAACTACTGTGAACATAGGTTTTGCATATGTGCCAATTATTATCGCAGGAGTATTTATAATTCTGATAAACCAGTATATTTGGATATTTTGGGCTTCTGGTTTGGTTTGTTATGTTCTAGCTAGTTTTGTTCAGCCTGTTCTTTATCTTCACCGCACTGGAAAACTCTCCTTCCTCTATTCCCCATAAACTGAAAAATGACTTACACATTGTTTAACTTTTTTAATTTTTTTAGTAGTGGATGGGCCATATTTTTTTTTATTTTTTTTATCAGCTGAAGTGTCTCTTTCCTCTTGGTGTGTGCTCTGGTCTTTAAATTAAGTTATATTTTAAATTATATATACAAATCTTTAATTTCCCTGTTTATTTACACATAGATCTAGCTTATTCTGAGTGCGTTAATTAAATATGGTTGTTTGATATCAGTGTGTTTGTTTATCCAATAAAACATTTAATCATTGACCAGTGTCACCTTTTGCATACCCATATTTATTATTTATTTATCTACAGTATCTCTCTCTCATTCTTTCTTGCTATCTTAAATACGTAGTCTAAAAATTAATAAGTTGCACGTGCATGTGCTGTCTAGTTTAGATGTACAAAGATTGTATATTCAGTCTGCAAAAAAATTATTTTCGTGTGATTAATTCGAATTTGCTACTTTCTTGAATAGAAGCAATATATAACAATATCATGCGGCACACTGGAATACTTTATTCTGACTGGTCAATCACAAGCTTCCAGATTAACATTTTCCATATAAAAGTGAATTTCTGTTAATACGTTTACTCAGACTCTTTTTCTTTTTTTTTTTTTTTTTACTTATTATTACTTATTTACTTACTTATTACTTTTACTTATATTTGTATGTTTTATGCGGTATGAAACAGATAAGTCATGCATTGACATCCTTGTGACGACTGTGAAGTCAGTCTACAAACACAGCACAGATATTTACATCTGAGAGGGGGCATTCACTATTCAGGTGACAAACGCATTTTAAAAAAAAATTTTTTTTATATCCTTAGTGTTAGAAAATGTCACTGTATATCCTTTTATATCCTCACTGTTAGAACAGTGTTTATCTGAAAAAGTCCAAAGCGAGTTCTGAGGAAAGTTTACAATTGAATAAAATGAGATTGAGCTCTTTTTGTTTAATTGAAGTAACAATTTAATAAGCGAAATATGATAGAAATGTTATTTTGGGAATGAATAAACTTTTTTGGAATAAAATTAAAGTATCAAATAAGAGTATATGTTTTTATGATCTTTTTAAACCTTTTTACTTTTTAATATTTGCATATCTGAAGTTTTATGTGACGTGTAGCAGATGAAGTCATGCACATAATACTCTTGTAACAGCTGTGAAGTCAGTCTATAAAACACCGCACATAGATTTATACACATCCAGAGAGACTGAACATTCACTCTTCAGGTGATAAACTTCTCTTTTAAATTGAATTATTTTTCTTTTTACCGCTGAATGATATATGACAATGTTGCTGTGGTTATCAGTCATAGTAAAAGGGTTATGGGCATGTTAGATGGACCACTTGAGTAAAACAGAACTGATCTCTATTTGTTAATCAAAGTGAATTAGCAATTTACTTCACATTAGGGTACACTCTTAAAAATAAAGGTTCTTTATTGGCATCTGTGATTTAATGAAGAACCTTTCAAATGGAACCTTTCAAGTGCAAAAAAGCTTCTTTAGATTTTTTTAATGTTTTTCAAAAAAGGGTTCTTTTAGGAACTTCACTAATAGTTTTTTGGAGAACTAAAATGGTTCTTCTATGGAATCGCTGTTTATTTTTAAGAGTGCATTATGTAGACATAATGCAATGTATTAAATGATCAGTCTTTTATTTTTATTTTTTTATCTTGCTTACGTTGAACTGTCGTCTGAGTAACCCCATAAGTTTATAATTCTCTCTTTTTATAGCAATACTATTTATCTTTTGTTAACTCAGAAAAACGAGGAGGAAATGAACTCCACCTCCACCAACTCCACAACCCCTTCCATATTGCTAGTGGGGTATCTGGAAATGCAGGGCCGGCCCTGACCAATTTGCTGCCCTAGGCAAGATTTTACCTGGTGCCCCATGCATCACAGCCCATTTCACCCCGTCATTGTGTTCATGATTATTTAGCCTACACATTACAGCCTAAACACAAATACCAAGAGCATTACATCTAGCATTCAAGTCAAGTCCCCATTATCTTTTATAGCACGTTTTACAATACAGATTTAATGTGAACTTTGCTATTTTTAATAAACCTGTAAATAAATATCATTACTAATTTTGGCAAATACATTTAAAAAATGCCATATACATGCAGTACAGGCCAAAAGTTTGGAAACATTACTATTTTTAATGTTTTTGAAAGAAGTTTCTTCTACTCATCAAACCTGCATTTATTTGATCAAAAATACAGAAAAAAAATGCAATATTGTGATATATTATTACAATTTAAAATAATTGGTTCCCTTTCAAGGGAACTCGCGTTGCGTCGAAATTGACGCTATGGGGAACGCTTTGCGTGATGACGTCTTGAAGCACGTGTAAAATCAGTCCAATGGTGTGGCGGAACGTCAGAGGCGGGTGACGTCACGTACCAGGAAGCTATAAAAGCCAGCCCGAAACAGAAAACGAAAGCTTTCTGAGTCTTCAGTTGCGCTCTGTGTGAAATCTGTCCTTGTTATTTGGTGTTGTCTGTCTATATTGTATTATATATATATATTCAGAACTATGGCGAGTAAGCAGCAGCAGTTTAGAGTGTGTGTTCACCCCTGCCCGCGTTATTTAACGAGTGGGGACACTCACACTCTTTGTGTTGTCTGTTTGGGTGAAGAGCATGCCCAGTCAGCACTCGAGGGTGCTGGCTGTGAGCATTGCGATGCGCTTCCTATGCGTACGCTCAGATCCCGCCTGGCTTTATTTAACCAGGATCGCGTTCCCCAGGGCTCTGGTCCCGCCGCTGCCGAGGCACGGCGTCGATCACAGACCTGGGGTTCGCAAATGGATCTATCAGTGGATGTTGAGACGGGCTCTGCCTTATCTCAGCCTCTTTCTGATAGATCCAGTGCCTCTCATCAGGGTGTGGAAGCACGCGTTGCGGTTTCTTCCCCCCCGATGGAGGCACCAATACTGCAATTGTCCAGCTCTGAGGAGTTGGACGTTGTTAGTATTGACGCTGAGTCTGAGGATTCGCCACCTCAGTCTCATTCGTTTGAGGAATTGCTTGATGTTGTTACAAGAGCTGTCGAGCGATTATCTGTTGAGTGGCCAGAAGATAGGCAGGGCGTTCGTTCGAAAAGCAAGCTCGACGAACGTTTCCTGCCATCTCGTGCACAGCCTCAGTGCAGAAGCCTTCCGTTTTTCCCCGATCTCTACACCAAGGTGTCGAGATCGTGGGGGAAACCAGTGTCATACAGAGTATATACTGCACAAACATCCCACTACTCTTCTATACACAATTATAAAGAGCATGGTTATGGGGAGATGCCGAAGGTGGAAGAGACGCTTGCGAGCTATCTCTCTCCAGCAACGGCATCTTCTCTGAAGGCTCCTGCATTACCATCCAAACCAGTAAAATTCACTTCTTCCCTGGTTCATAAAGCTTATGCCGCCGCCGGCCAAGCTGCAGCATGTTTGCACACTATGTCATTAATGCAAGCATACCAGGCAGAATTATTGGGTGATTGTGAGGAGGGCGGGGTTATTGGTCCCGATACTGTGTCCGAACTGCGTAGAGCCACAGATTTATCTCTCAGGGCCACCAAGGAGACGGCCAAATCCATCGGCCGCTCTATGGCAGCCCTGGTGGCCACTGAGAGACATCTGTGGCTCAATCTAAGTGATATAAAGGACAAAGAAAAACATGTTCTTTTGGATGCACCGGTTTCCACTGAAGGTCTATTTGAAGACGCAGTTAATAGTGCTGTAGCGAAGTCACAAGAAGCTTCAAAACAGGCAGCTGCACTTCAGAAACTTCTCCCCCGCAGTTTTTTCTATGAGGCTGCTGAGCGGGAGCAGCCTCACTCCTCTAAAAAGAGCGCTGAGCACCGTGCCACTCAGAAACAGAACGTTTCCTCCCGTGCTCCCCCACAAAAATCTCGGGGACACGGAGGGCGCTCTCAAACCCAGCAGTCTTCGAGGGGTAAAACGGATCTGCGGACCGTTATTACCGCCAAGAAGGCTGCTGGGAAAAAGTCCTGATGTCTGAGGGCTCAGGACAAATGAGGGTAGTCCCCCCCCCGAAGCAGAGCGGTTAACACCTCTTTTCACGGTGCCCGTCTCTCTTCGGTGCCCTCAGGGGACCGTTCTGCCAACCCTGCCGCCTCCGGTGTTACAGGGCGCAGCGGTCTCCGGCGAGCACATATCTCAAGGTCCACCCGGAAACGTAGTGGCCTCGGGATGCCCGCCCCCTCTGAGGAGGGTGCTAGAGCAGTCTGTTCGGTCGTTCCCTGCCAGTGCGCCGTTACAGGGCGACGAACCGACTACTCAACAGCAGGAGAAAAATACGGTGCCCGTCTCTCGTCGGTGCCCTCAGGGGACCGTTCTGCCAACCCTGCCGCCTCCGGTGTTACAGGGCGCAGCGGTCTCCGGCGAGCACATATCTCAAGGTCCACCCGGAAACGTAGTGGCCTCGGGATGCCCGCCCCCTCTGAGGAGGGTGCTAGAGCAGTCTGTTCGGTCGTTCCCTGCCAGTGCGCCGTTACAGGGCGACGAACCGACTACTCAACAGCAACAAAATCCAGAAACCAGTCTCGAGAGGCTGGTACCTCTAGTAGAATCTTTGACAGCGTGGAAGCTACTGTCAAATGTTTCTCGTTGGGTCCTGCTGACCGTGGAAAAAGGGTATCAGATACAATTCAAGAAACGCCCACCGTGGTTTATGGGGGTCCTGCCCACAGTGGTGGGCCCCGAGCAGGTTCTGGTTATGGAACAGGAAGTAAACACTCTGTTAGAGAAAGGGGCCATAGAATATGTACCTCCCTCCAACAAGGAAACCGGGTTTTACAGCCGGTACTTCATAGTTCCAAAGAAGGACGGGGGATTGCTTCCCATTTTAGATCTTCGAGTTCTGTATGAGTCAGTCATGCAGCTCAAGTTCAAAATGTTAACATTGAGATAATCGTGCCACAGATCAGGTCTGAGGACTGGTTTGTCACGATAGACCTCAAGGACGCATATTTCCATCCGTCCGTGTCATTGGAAGTTCCTGAGGTTTGCTTTCGGGGGCAAAGCATACCAATATCGAGTTCTTCCATTCGGCCTGGCTTTATCACCCCGCACTTTCACCAAATGCGTGGATGCAGCTCTGGTGCCTCTGCGCCTCCGGGGTATTCGCATCACGAACTACATCGACGATTGGTTGATTTTAGCTCAGTCGCATCAGATGGCGGTTCAACATCGAGATGTTGTTCTCGTCCATATGAAAGAGTTGGGGTTACGGCTGAACGCCAAGAAGAGTGTGCTTTCTCCATTTAGAGGACCACTTTTTTAGGCGTGGTTTGGGATTCAGTGTCGATGCAGGCGCGCCTGTCACTGCCACGCATAGATTCCATCCTGGCAGCTGTAAAAAGTGTAAAGCTAGGCCAGCTACTCACTGTCAAACAGTTCCAGAGACTGTTGGGTTTCATGGCAGCAGCTTCCAACGGGATACCTTTTGGACTGTTGCATATGAGGCCCCTGCAGTGGTGGCTCAGGACCAGGGGGTTTCCCCGAGGGGCAACCCATTTCGCACAATCAAGGTCACGCGGCGATGCCTACGTGCCTTGGTTATGTGGAAGAAACCTTGGTTCCTGTCCCAGGGCCCAGTGCTGGGAGCTCCTTGTCGTCGCAAACTGCTAACGACGGATGCTTCCCTCACGGGTTGGGGAGCGATCCTAGAGGGTCGCTCATCTCAAGGTCTGTGGGAAGACCATCATCGTTCCTGGCATATCTATCACCTAGAGATGTTAGCTGTCTTCCGGCTCTGAGGAGCTTTATCACAGGTCTCAGGGGACACCATGTGTTAGTGCATACGGACAACGCGTCGGTAGTCGCCTATATCAACCACCAAGGGGGTTTGCGCTCGCGCCCGTTATCTAATCTGGCACGCCATATCCTCTTGTGGTCCCAGGGGAAGTTGCTGTCACTCAGAGCAGCCTACATCCCCGGGGTTCAGAATATAGGAGCAGACACTCTGTCGAGACAGGGGCCGAGGCCCGGGGAATGGAGGCTCCACCCCCGAGGTGGTGGAGCTGATATGGACGGAGTTTGGCCAAGTATAAGTGGATCTGTTTGCGTCTCGAGAGACGTCTCACTGTCCACTTTGGTTCTCCCTCACGCATCCAGCTCCTCTGGGACTGGATGATATGGTACAGACGTGGCCGAGGCTACGTCTGTACGCCTTTCCCCCAGTTGCTCTGCTCCCGGGAGTTCTGGAGAGAGTTCGCAGGGACCGGGTTTGCCTGCTTCTTATAGCCCCGCGCTGGCCGGGCAGAGTATGGTTTCCCGATCTTGTGTCCCTCCTCGACGGGCATCCTCTGGAGCTACCCGTCAGGAGGGACCTTCTGTCCAAAGCAGGGGGCTTGATTTTTCACCCCCGACCGGAACTGTGGAACCTGTGGGCTTGGCCTCTGAGGGGGCCCAGCTCATAGAGTCAGGTCTCTCAACTGAGGTTGTTGAGACCATTCTACAGTCCAGAGCTCCCTCCACGAGGAAACTTTATGCCCTGAACTGGAGAGTATTCACCTCTTTGTGTATTGACCGTCGGTTGGATCCAGTCAACTGCCCAATTGGTACAGTTCTGGAGTGACTCATGTTCCCATTGCGGGAATATGACCATCTCGGCGTTGAGGTCGAGACTCGCCTTCGTTCGCGAAGGTGCAGTCCCCATCCCCAGGCCCCGCTCTAGTGTTGCTTCTGGGTTACCTTCCCGGAAGAAACCTCGAGTGCCGTCTGGATTGGGTGACCTGAGGATTACGGTGAGGGGTAATCCTCCCGGCAAAGCCCCATGGATCCCTCCCTCCTCTCTCACGCCGCAGCTGGTGGAGGCCTCCGGTGAGCGCGCTGGTCCCTCTGTAGTGGACCGACCAGCCGTCTCTTTCGGTGGTGCCCCTCCAGAGGACAGGATGTCTATCGCAGCATCGGAAGGGGAGCTGGCCTCTGGAGATGACGAACCGGCTGCGCTGCCTTCATCTGGGAGACCAGCGTTGCCCGAGCCGGATCCAGAGATGTTGGCTATGCTGAAAAATGCCGCCGAGGCGGTAGGGCTCATGTGGAATGATCCACCGTGTCCCGAGCCGTCCACTCCGGTGCCATTCTTTCCTGAAGTGCATGAGGAGTTGACGAAGGCATGGATGGCACCTATCTCTGCCAGAAACCGCCTGAGTAGCTCCTCCCCCTCACTACCCTTGATGGAGGAGCAGCTAAGGGATATGAGGTGATCCCTCCAGTGGAGCGGTCAGTCGCGATGCAGCTGTGTCCGGCGACTGCTGCCTCTTGGAGGGGGAATCCTCGTCTCCCCTCTGAGGCCTGTAAGCTCTTGTCCGCTCTGACGGGCAAGGCTTACAAAGCCTGTGGGCAAGCTGCTTCTTCTCTGCATGCCATGGCGCTCCTGCAGGACCATCAGGCCCAGGCGCTCATGAACATGCACAAGGGTAGTCCAGACCGTGAGCTCATGGTTGAGCTCCGCACTGCTACCGATCTTGCCCTCCGGGGCACGAAGGTTGCAGCTAGGGCGATCGGTCTGGCGATGTCCACCCTGGTGGTCCAGGAACGCCATCTCTGGCTCAACCTGGCGGACATGAGATAGGCGGACAAGGTTCGGTTCCTGGACGCTCCCATTTCGCAGGTTGGGTTATTCGGCGACGCAGTAGAGAGCTTTGCCCAGCAGTTCTCTGCCGCCCAGATGCAGGCGGAGGCCATCCGGCACATCCTAGCCCGACGTCCTGCTGCTGCCTCCACCCGGTTGTCGGCGGTAGATCCTCCGCCTGCTCGTCGCCGAGGGCGTCCGTCTGCAGCCGCCCTTGCTGGACCACCGCAGCAGCCTCCACCCAGGTCTCAGCGTGGAGCCGGCCGCAGAAGGGGCGCCCAGTCCGCCTCAGGCGCTGCCAAGCCAGGTGGCAAGCGACAGCGGAAACGCTGACCTGAGCGGACCACCCAGGGATGGAGAGTTGCTCTGGGAGATGGTCACCGATCCACTCCCTTCATCCGGTGGAGGGCCGGGTGAAGCTTTTTTGTTTTATGTGTGTGTCTGTTACGCCGCTGGCTCCCAAAAAAGCGGAGCCAGCGGTACCCACATATTCAAAGAAAGAGCAATTCTCTATTCCCGGGCCCTAAAAGGGCTAGTCTGATGGTGTGTGACCCTGTAAAGCCTTACACTCCTCAGCTTCCTCTTCTTCGCCAGCTGGTAGCTGGGTGCGTTTGAGGTCCTGGTCATCCGCCTTCTCACGCTTCCCTGCCACCCAGTGGAGTCAGGTAAGTGTTGCACCGCACACTCAGTTCCCGCTTCGGGCCGCCTTCGGGCCTCTCCATCCGGATCCCTGTCCTCCACCTCGCTGCCCCACCTCGAGTACATCTGTGGTTACTGGCCCCTGGTCCGGTTTTGTCGAAGTCTAAAGCGCTTCCAACCGATGCCCAGCCTGGCCTCATTTGGTACCTTCAGAACCGGCTTGCGATTCATTTCACTTGGCTTTCACCGGCTCAGTGATATAGTGGATACTCCATCCCCAACTAGCCAGCTGTTCGGACCACTTCGGGGCCGCACAGCCACGTGTGTTGCCCCTCCGAACTCGTCCTACGCCAGATGTTTCTTCTCTTGTCTGAGCAGATATCCCTCGGCAAAAACTCTGGCCACAGCTGGCCCTGGGCTCCGCAGAATTGCGTTCCCCAGTGAGCCTTCTTGCACTATGGTGCTTAAATCAGGAAGAGAACAAGTTCAGTGATCCTCATCTCACCAGGTGTTGAGCAGAAATGCTCCTGATGCTCACTGATACCCTTCACATCTGGTGTTGAGCATTGCTCCTGTCTTGTGCAATGGAGCAGGTCTTGTTAGTTGCCCCTTGTTGGCCAACCAACCTCCTCCTCTCGACAGCCTTCCTGACACCTTCCTCTGACATATTCTCAGGGATGGGGCACCCGCGTCTAGACCTTGGAAAGTTCCAGGACTGGTTCTAGTAAGAACGGGACGCGGTGGTTCTGGTCTACCGCAATAATTATTATGCAGTAGAGACCATCACTTCTGTGAGCACCTCTAGAAAGAAGCTTGCTCCTCTAATAGAAGTTGAACCTGTTCGTTGAATTGAGTCTTCTCTCCGTGATGATAGTATTGTGTTTTATACACAATATAAAACTCAAAACTAAGTATTTTGAACTCCATCTTTCAAGAGCAAGCGGTTTGTGCATCCTGCATTGAACTCTGAGATTTGATAAGTCATCAGTAAAATAAAGGGAACACAGCAAAAGTTTAGGATTATACTGCTGTGGTATTGTGGTGATGAATTTTAACCACTGATTAAAACTATAGCAATACAAACAGTAATCGATCACAAAACATCTTAGGCTACGACTGTAACCATGGTTCCCTGAAAAGGGAACTCGAGCTGTGTCGAGATGCTGTGGGAACGCCACTGTGTGATTGCGTCATTAAGCACCTATGAAATCAGTCCAAATGGCATGACGGAAGGTGACGTCATCGACCAGGAAACTATAAAGCATATCTGAAATGATATCAAGTCGCTCACAGGCATGCAGGGAGTATGGCAGGGCAAATCAGCGTCTCATTCCCTCTTCATGGAACCAGGTTACAATCGTAACCTGAGACGTTCCCTTTCAAGGAAATTCGAGTTGCGTCGAGATGCTGTGGGAACACTGTACCCACAACGCCACAGTAACAAGTGCTTGTCTGTGTGAAATGTCTGCACACACTAAGACGAAAGCACCTGCGCCCCTGGAGTGGAGCTGAGGTCAAGGTCATAAAACCTCACTAATGTGTGTGGCGTGGCAACATCCCGCCACATCACAAACATATTGAGGGGAAACTCCTAAAACGATAATGTTTTAGAAGCAGCCATACTCTTAGTCTCTTGGTCTGATGCCTGACACAATGCCACGAATGAAATGTTACTAGAGGGTGTCTCCCCAAGGATACACCACTTAAAGGGACGTGATAAGCAGCTAAGGCAGCCATGAACACCTTAAGGGGCTGTTTACACGACACCTTTTCAACTAAATGCGTAAAACTTTTCATGCGTTTTGGCCATTCATTTACATGACAACTATGTTTTGGGTGCCTGAAAACGCAAAGTTTTGAAAACGGGTTTCAAAGTGCAAGTTTTTGAAAACGGTCTCCGTGTAAACAGCAAAAATGAGAATCTGTGAAGATGATGATGCCATGCACATGCGCATTACGTGTTCAGTCTATAGTGTTGTATCCCCATAGATAGGCCAATAGGCCTGACAGCAGAATACATCGTTTTCAGTCGTTTTCGCAGATCCGTGTGAATGGGGATCGTTTTGACAATGGTGTCATCTGTGTGTGGAAAACTCAAAGGAAACACTTCTCCGTTTTAAGCATATCGTTGTCGTGTAAACGTACCCTTTACTGTGGAGGGGGATAACCCTGCGGAAAAATGCTCCTGCAGGAACTCCAGCACTGCACCCTCTAGGCAGATAACCGGATCCAGCTGGTTCTCTCCGCACCAGGAAGTGAAAAATATCCACTTCAAAGCGTAGAGTTTCCTTGTGGAGGGAGCTCTGGAATGGAGCATGGTCTCAACAACCATGGTTGAGAGACCTGAACTTATGAGCTGGGCCCTGTTAGAGGCCAAGCCCAAAGTTTCCACAATTCTGGGCGGGGGTGAAGGATCCACCCGCTCGCCTGAGAGAAAAGGTCTCCCCGAGGCGGAATCTCCAGAGGAGAGCCATCGAGGAGAGACTCTAGGTCCGAGAACCATACTTGGGCCTGCCAAAATGGGGCTATTAACAGAAAATGGGCCCCGTCCTGGCAAACTCTCTCCAGAACTCCCAGGAGCAGAGCGATCGGGGGAAATGCGTACAGACGTGACCTCTGCCCCAGAGGAGCTGGCTGACTGAAAACCACAGTGGACAGAGTGTCGTCTCTTGAGATGCGAACAGGTCTACTTCCACTTGATCAAAGTTTCTCATAGGAGCTCCACCACCTCGGGGTGGAGTCTCCATTCCCCATGCCTCTGCCCCTGCCTTAACAGGATGTCTGTTCCCTGATTAAATGCCAGCTTGCATAAGAGGCGCGACAGCAGACTCCACTGATGGTTGATTTAAGAGACCACCGCTGTGTTGTCCGTGCGAGCAGAAGCACATGAAGGCCCCTCAGGTCTGGGAGGAAGTGTTTGAGTGCTTGAAACACTGCCATCTTTTCCAGCTGATTTATGGGCCAGGAAAGGAGATGGTCCTACCACAAACCTTGAGCCGAGCGACCATTCACGATCACCCCCCAACCTGTGAAGGATGCATCTGTCGCTAGCATTTTTATGCGACGACAAGAAGCCCCCAGCACTGGGCTTTGGGCAAGAAACCAAGGTCTTTTCAACATGACTAAAGCACATAGGCATCGCTGCGTGACCTTGATCATGCAAAAATGATTTCCCCTCTGTGAGAACCCCTTGGTTTTAAGCCACCACTGCAGGGGTCTGATGTGCAGAAGGCCAAAAGTTATTACATTTGACGCAGCTGCCATTAGACCCAACAGTCTCTGAAACTGTTTGACAGTGAGTGACTGGCCTAGTTTTACCCCATGGAAGAAGAACATAAGTGCGGGGTGATAAACCAAGGCTGAAAGTGAGAACCCGATATTGGTATGCTTCACCCCTGAAAGCGAACCTCAGGAACTTCCTATGTTATGGAAGGATGAATATGTGGAAGTATGCGTCCTTTAGATCTATCGTGACAAACCAGTCATCAGACCTGATTTGTGACACGATTTGCTTTACAGTAAGCTTCTTGAATTTGAGCTTCCCTATAGCGCAGATCTAAAAATGGACGTAACCCCCCATCATTCCTTGGGACAATGAAGTACTGGCTGTAAAACCCAAACTCCCTGCTAGGAGGAGGAACCCATTCTATAGCCTCCTTTTGTAGAAGAGTCTGAAATTCTTGTTCCATGACCAGAGCCTGCTCGGGGTCCACCACCATAGGGAGGACCCCCATACATCTGGGTGGATGAGAACTGCTGAATTCTGTAACCCTTTTCTATCATGAGCAGGACCTAATGAGATATATTTGGCAGTAGCTTCCACACTGCCAGAAAATCTACTAAGGGAATCAGCCTCTCGAGACTGGCCTCTGAAATTGGTCGAAAAGCCACTCGCCCTGAAACAGCGAACCGGCAGGGAACAACCGAACTGACAGCTCTGCGACCCTCCTCAGAGGATTGCTGGGGACCGATGCACCCTGAAGCACCTGAGATGGCGGGCTTGGCAGAACAGCCCCCTGAGGGCACTGAAGGGAAATGGGAACCATATAGTGAGGTGTTAACTACTTCCCCCCGGAGGCAAAGAGAACCAGCCTCTCGAGACTGGTCTCTGGTATTACTCAAGCAACCAATTCGGTGCCCTGAAGCGGTGCACCGGCAGGGAACAGCCGATCTGATTGCTCTGAGACCCTCCTCGGAGTGGGTGAGCATCCCAGTGCCACTACGTTTGTGCCAGACACAACGATATGGACTCACCAGAGACCACTGCACCCCGAAGCACACAAGGTGGCGGGGTTGGCAGAACAACCCCCTGAGGGCACCGAAGAGAAATGGGCACCCTATAATGAGGTATTAACCACTTCCCCCCCAGAGGGTACTGCCCTCTTTGCCCGAAGCATTTTTTCGAGATAATGACTGTCCTCAGATCTGTCTTATCCTAAGATAACTACAGCTGAGACTACTAAAGGAACCAGCCTCTCGAGACTGGTCTCTAGTATAGCTCGAGAAGCCAATCCAGTGTCCTGAAAAAGATGGTCGGCAGGAAACAACCGAATTGACCCCTCTTAAACCCTCCTTCTGCGAGTCAGACATTGAGACTAGAACCCGCTGGAGACCGGGTAGGTGGGGTTGGCAGAACGGCCCCTGGGGGCACCGAAGGGAGATGGGCACCGTATAATGAGGTGTTATCCATTTCCCCCTGGGAATTTCACCATTTATTTCCTCAGAATTAAATGCAGGCAAAGATCAACCAGACAAGTAAACACGGTCTGGATGAAAGTCTGAATACTGTATAAATACAGACATTAACTACTCAAAGATCAGATGAGTACATTATTTAATTTTCTCAAAAATGAAATGCAGCCAAATATCAACAAGACAAGTAGAAATGGTCTAGGTGAAAGGCTGAATATACTGTATTAATACAGACATCAAATCAGAAGAGTATTTAACATTTAATTTCATCTAAATTAAAGACAGCCAGAAACAAGCAGACATCAATACATGGTCTAAATGACAGGCTGAAAATTCATATTATGAATAGATTCTTATTGCAATCCCTTGAGAAGAAAAGCAGATCTAAAACTCTCGAAGATGCATATGTTATATTTATGAATGAACACTGTCAGCCCCCTTTTACTAGAACTGACCGTGCATGCTCCACTCCAAACAAACAACACATAAATCGCGTGTATCCCTACTCGTAATAAAGCGATGGCAGGGAGGAACACACGATCCAAAATGCTGTTTGCTCGCCATTACTTCTGTCTAGATATATATTATGCTTGTGGTCAAACAACAATAAATAGACAGAGACAGTTTCACGCAGTTTCAGTGCTTGCTGAAGACACAGAAGCTAGTGACTGTTTTTCAGTAATTTTTTCAGAATTTCAGTATGTCCAGGCACAGGACAAACAGGGGTACTGTTCAACAGGGGTATGGGAGAGTGTCAATTTACACGCGGAGAGAAAGTCCTTGTATTGCCTCCAACATCCAGCTCTAAATTACTCGTCAAGTGGCCAGGCGGGTTGGGGATCTCGGTTACGAGGTGCGGCGAATGCGACGCATGTCAGATTTATCACCTCAAACTGCTAAAACGCTGTAATGAGGGGACACTGGTCGAGCTAGCGTCGGTTGTTTCGGGGAAGGATGATCTTGGAGCAGAAGCGGCTGTCCCAGTCAATCTGCTCGCTCTGTTCCCGGGGGGGGAGATCACCTCTCGCTGGTGCAGCTCGCCGACATAACCAAAGTGCAGACAGACTTTGCAGATTTGTTCTCACCCCTGCATGGTCGCATGAATCTCGTACAGCACCATTTCGAAATGGTCCCAAGGGTAGTTGCGCGCACCCGACCCTATCACTTACCTGACCACAAGAAAAAAGTGGCACAGGAAGAATTAAAGGCCATGCTGGGGTTGAGCGTAATAGAGGAATCGTACAGCGATTGGGCGAGCCCGATAGTTTTGGTTCCCAAAACGGACGGCTCAGTCCGTTTCTTTGTTGATTACAGAAAGTAGAACGCTGTTTTGAAATTGAGGCTGCAGACCAGAGGACTCCCCGACCTGAGTTGGGCGGTGGGGGTATGTGGCGAGGGGAGCATGGCAGAGATGGGGACTCGAGTTTGAGACTCGGACTCGAGTGCGACTTAAGTCGCACACAGCGTGACTTCAGACTCGACTTGAGACTCGTCCTCGAAAGACTTCAGACTCGACTCGGACTCGAGCTGCGGGACTCGTGAACAATGTTTATTATTAGGAAACGTCTGACGAGCTCGCTGTTATTCCCCTCCCTCCGTTACCTATAACCTGCCTACGTAACTGCAGCGCGCGGCCACACATGAGAGGACAACAAACATTTCGACTGCACCGGCCGCTGGCTGCTGTGCCATTCATCATAAGCTTTGGGTTTAAAAACTTCAACAGAACTGCCAACTGTCACGCATTCACCGTGAGACTCACGCGATTGACACTTTTCACACGCTCTCACGACACACATCCATTTTCTCACGCACAGAAAAATCGCGAAGCAAAGAGGACACGGAGACCGACAGACTAGACAGAGCAGGTACTTATGATATTAAAAAAAATCGCAGCTCTCAAATTCTGTCAATTTTATTACGAAATTCAAACAATAAATACCGTTTTGGCGCTTGTAAATGTGACGTGACAGATCCATAGACAGTATATAAACAGATCCCTAACGGCACGTGAACCGACCCTTTCTATTAGCTAATAGTAAATAAACACGACGCTGTTGAAAGATACAGTACAACTTACCGAAATGTATATTCCTCATACATGATATCGATCAATCAGTGTTTTTCAGTGTTTTTCATCCACGGAAAGGGGTCAATAGAAGTATATTTTTATAATAGTATATTTCACATCATTTGGTTCGTTGCAATAGTGTTTTGCATTTAGCTACAATGTGATGTTTTGCAGTTTTGCACTAAATAGGAGTATGTCAATTTTAGTACTGTAAGTGTAAGGTATAACATTTTTATATATTTGGTCTTATAGCCCCACAGAGCCAGCACAAAAGGAGCCAAGGCCTTTCATTATAATTCAGCGACAGACAAGGGAGTCCTTTTTCTTCAGAAACTAAATTTTTGGTCTGTACTGTATGTTCATGCTACAAGGCAAAATACAGATTTTAACTTAAAGGGGTGGTTGATTGTGATTTCACTTTTTTCATTTTAAATGGTGTGTAATGTTGCTGTTGGTGCATGAACAGTATCTGCAAAGTTGCTGCGCTGAAAGTTCAACGTAAGCAGAGATATCGTCTTTTAAAAATCAGGAAGTTTAATGCCTACAAAAACGACTCGAATGGGACTACAACGAGATACTTCCCGGGTTTTATACGTAACTAACCCATGCAAAAAAGGGGGCATGGCCATATTTCTGCGGCTTTGTCGAAGAGGAAGAGTTATAGTGGAGAGCTGTAGCCATGCCGTCGAAAGTGTGTTATTTTCACCCAGCTGCCAGGTCTTCTGTGTTCGGGCTTCATACGGACGCTGTAGTTCGTCAACAATGGCTAAAATTTATGTTTGATTATGTTCCTGAAATTTTCAATCGTAATTAATAGCTCTCTGTGCTGCGCATTTTACGGAAGACAGCTTCCAGAATCTCCACGAATTCAATGCCGGATTCAACAAGAAACTGTTACTAAAACATGAAGCAGTTCCAACTTTAAAACCAGAGGCAGCAGTTGTTGGGCCACAACCTGTAAGTAAGACTTAATAATGTTTGCATGTATAATTTCAGACGTAATGTTTTAGTTTTGCCAGCGCTGGCTTTAGTAGCCACTTACACGTACAAACGCGTACAAACATTTTGGACCTGAATTTGTAATTATGTACTAATTTTGTAAATGTATTTTCCATGTATATTTTATGACGTAATTTTTCGATTTGATCAAGAACGTAAACCAATGCCAACGCTGTTTGTTTATAGCCAGTTAGTTCGATGCTATTTTGTGTGTATAAGACAAACGTGTATAAAGTTCAAAAAATGATATGTAATCGCAACAGCCAACTTCAGCTGCTGAAGTTAAAACAATAACTTTAAAAAACGGTATTACTCAGTCATTTATTCAGTTATATTAAATGTTTAATCAGGAGAAACCGTATCTCAAAAGCTAACAAGCAGCAGTAGCATTTACAGCATATCGAAATTCTTATATAATAATAGTAGATTAGAATAGAATAATAATAATAAAAAAATTACCATTCAGAAACGTTTTGTAAGAGCCGTGTTTGGGGAGGTTGCTTGACTCTCTTCATTGCCGCTTTCTGGGTCTGATTCTGGCTCAAACTGATACGGCAGTATTGACACCATTATTTACATTGGACCGGAGCACATGCAACTTTTGCCCGTAAAGGTAATGGGCGTGAAGTTTCCGGACAACATGCACTACGCAGTTTAGCCAATTACAACACACCGGCCCAACTAACCAATCTGAGCCCATTGCCTGTTTCTGAGGGAGTGGTTTCATAGAATCAGGAAGTCAACCGGTCGTTCAAATGACAGAGGAGAAAGCAGCTTACAATAAAGGTGAAATTTATGAAAAATAAGACTTAAAAAAAAAAAAAAAACCCGAAGACATGTTATATTGCACCCCATAAACACAATCATGCAAAGAAAAAAAGCAGTAAACCACCCCTTTAAAAGTAAAGCATTCTTTGTGTTTTTGTCATGTTGCAATAGCCTGTTTACATTGAGTATACCAAAATCAAAGCTGATACTGTAATAAATAAAGGAGTCATAATAACATATTACATGCTTTGAATTCCTTATAGCTATGCAGTGTTCTAAGTAGCCTGGATGGGTCGCTGTACGTGATGCAACACTTATTATAACCACAATAGACTTGAGACTTGACTTGGACTCTAGCTCAAAGACTTGAGACTTGACTTGGACTCTAGCTCAGAGACTTGAGACTTGACTTGGACTCTAGCTCAAACACTTGAGACTTGACTTGGACTCTAGCTCAGAGACTTGTGAGCATCTCTGGAGCATGGTAAAGCGGAGTCTGCACGGGGAGTGGGGACGAGCGATGATAAGTGGGTCAAGTGCAAATGATTAACACCCGTTTGTAATTCCAGTAACTGGCGGAGAGACGGGATAAAATAACCTGCAGACCTGGGAACAAGGAAGACCTGAAGGACATATTTTATGTTGAACCAGACAGCTGAGTTTACTGCGCAGGAGGGCTTTTTTAGTTTATTTTTGTTTTTGTTTGAGAGAAAATACAAATAAAAGACACTCAGAACCCACTGGCCTTTTTATTTCTGAACATTGTTACAATGTGCACAGAAACAATGCAGTTTGTTTGTATACATTTAAAAAAATTATAATAAACAATAAAGCAGAAAAGGTTTACACAAACCTCAATTTTAAAACAAAACATGCAAACTCAAATCTATAAAGCAATCTATAAACCAATGGATAACTTCAATTATTCTCATTCTCAGTAACAGATGATATTGTTACTTTGACAATTTTATTTTTACAAAGTAAAATGTAATAGAAATGTAAAATGTAAATTAAAGCTTGAACACCCCAGGTGTTAAAAAGTACATATACTTAACAGTCCAAATTCTACAAATACATGAACATTTATTCTGAAAATGTGGTTTATTTAGCTAAACTGACCAACTTAGTATAGCCCATATGAATTAATAATAGGTTTAACTTTACTGATTGAATGTCCTGTCTAAAACATCAATTTTATGAAGAACAGAGACAGAAGATTTTCCCAACCCTGTGCAGATAAAGAACAGGTTGCACAAAACCAGCCAGAATGAAACAACTAAGACTAAGAAACCAGATCAGTGAAACTCCTTGCTGTTTTTGCTGTTGCAGAATAGTGAGGAATCCAGTGAAAATGAAAGGTGCAAACATGACAACCAAGGTAACAGTTGTTATTAGAATGAGATGAAATGCTCTTCTCTTCATGTGGTTTTCCTCTTCTCTCTCCCCCCCTTTCTCTCCTGGTCCTGACTGCTTCAGAGCTCTGAGAACAGCCACAAGACAAAACAACTGGATGGAGAGGAAGAGGAGGAACTGCAGCGAGAAGAACCATGTAAATGCCTTCAGATTAGATAATGTTAGTATGATCAGGGAGACTAAACAGGATCCAAGAGTGGTTATCCAGACCGCAGTGCAGCAGATCACTCTATATCTGAGAGGTTTGAACTTCAGAAAGGTTACAGGATGAACCACTGCCAGGTAACGCTCAACACACATCAGACACTGAAACAGAGGACGACCAGTGATGCCTATTCCTTGCAAAAAATGTTGTAGTATCTCTAAATTTAGGAATATTTGAAAAATATAAATAAAAAAAATCAGACAGTAAATGATCTCACAAACTGTGAGATTGACATTGAAGATTTCTGATGGAATTTTTTTTCCTTGTATAATAAGCCAAAAAACATAGGAGTGTGTAGGAACCCCGAACAGTAGACTAAAACTTAGCAAAGCAGTCCTGAAACCCATCAGTATTAAAGGTTCTTGTATTATGGTGGAAGGATGAAACTCAGTTGAGTTCAAGTTCTCAGTGGAGACGTTCATGCTCAGTGCCTTTCCAATCAATAAATTGTGCAAATAAATTGTGCAAATGTAATCTACAAAGGAGACAGAGAGAAAAATATAAGTGTCAGATGAGATGATAAAGGGTGTGACTGAATAAATCATATCACAGTAATTCAATCACACCCATCATCATGAGTTTGTGTATGTAATTAGTGTATAAGTAGATTACAATATCAGTACATTTTATTCAAGAAATATCTCTATTCCCAATATTAATGCATTAATGAAGGCATTTCAATAATGTGTTAACTCCGAATGGTGAAACAAATCAAGCTCAGACACATCTTAACTTGTCCAAATCTAAACTACCTTAAAACTCTTACTTGGATAACCACAATGTATACTAAAATATTTACTGTGGAAAATGACAAACCAAAAGGAGTTTTTTTTTTTTTACCTTAAGTCATCACCCCAGACATCCACCTCTGCACATAGATCTGTTCTGTAGAATGACTGAACATATAGTAGCATTGTTACATAAAAACCTCACATGTGGCATGCATGCAAATAATCAAGAGATATAAACAAAATACTCAGAAAGACTAACAGCGTTCTGAAAACAGACTCTCCTGGAAAACCTTTAGAACAGTTTAAAGGAAAACATTTAAAAAACAAAGCCCTGGTTCCACAGACGGGCTTAGATTGAGCCAGGATTAGGCCTTAGTTTCATTAGGACATTAGCTTTTAATAAGTGTCTCTTTAAAAAAAAAAAAAAAACATTACTGTGAGACAAAACAATGGGACTGACATATATTTAGAAATGCCAGTGCAAGTTGATTTCAGTTAAAACAGCTCAAACATACATTGTAGTCTAGGACAAGGCTTAAGCCTTGTCTGTGAAACCAGGGGTAAGATTCTAAAACATTTTAAATGGTCTAGAGTCTAGAGAAAATAAACAAATGATAATAACAATTTGAGACAGACTTTTAATAATATACTAAACTGATTGTGTCTGCTTAATGAATACACTCTAGGTTCTTTACACGTAACAGTTCTATTTACCATATTGTCCTGAAGAACCTTTTATATGCTGAAATGGTTCTTTGTATTAGAGTTTAGGGTTCTTTATTCTTTATTCTTTCTTTTTTCTTTATTCTTTTTATTTTTTTAAATCTGTAATTGTCAAAGCCTCCAAAGCCTACAAAATTACTGATTTTCTGGAGCTCAGATGTACAACTACAGTTACTACATAATGTCAACATACTCTCAACAGGTAAATGATTTCTTTCTTAAAATGTCTATAAATTATAACTTTAAAAATTGTAAGAATCATTTCCTTACGATCATGTCTTTTTCTCTTTTAGTTTAACAGAACATGCAGTGTGAGCAGCTTTAAGGATACTTAACTTATCTTACCCACAAAGTAAGTAACAAATCTTCTCTTCTCCACAAAGTAAGTAACAGAGATATTGAATTTATGATCCATATTGTTTGATTTTTAATTTTTTTATTATGACTTTATGCCTACATATACCCATTCACAAAAAAAACATTAAAGCTATAGCCTACCATGACTTTATATTAATTTTTCCTTTTAACATGGTAAAGGGCTCATTCTGTCTATTTTTGCTAATTTTGACCTTCATGAACATAATTGTTTTTACATAATCAAATGGAAGAGACACAACGTAACTCTAAACTCAATAGTTTATTTCAGATGCTGTCCCGTACCACAACCTCATCAACTGTAGAGAGAATCTGCCTCTCGGAATACACACATAATGAAGGACGTAGAGACATCATAGGGGATTGTGAAGATATTTCACTGGAACTTGGTCCTCATTACATCGATATCGTGTTCAATGTCAATTGTTATTTATTAATGTATTCAGCTAACTAAATAAATATTGTTGAAAAGGTTATTTATAACACCATTAATGTTCTATATAGCACTTTCAAGGCAGGGCTCTTTATGGAACCTTATAAAAAGGTTTCTATTTAGCACCAGAAAGGGTTCTGCTATTGTTACAAGCCGAAGAACCCTAATTTGGTACTGCTCAGAACCATTTTTATTAATAGTGTAAATTTAAATACCCTCTTTCCCCTAGTTTTTCCTACTGCTTTCAAATGTCCTAAATAAATAATTCACACAAAAATCTAAATTCTGTCATTGTTTACCCTATTCATGTCCTTTCATCGCCTGTATGGCTTTCTTTCTCCTGAGGAACACAAACTACTTTTTCAATAATATAAATGTTTACCACAGGGCCGTCACACTCCAAAAAAGAAAACACCATCAAATTAGGCTTTCATAAGTTAGTCTCGTACCTTAAATTTTCACAGCCTTGTGAAGTCACACTATAGCTTCATGTTATGAGCAGACTGACATTTTTTTATTTGTTGAAATACAGTAATCACCTTTGCGCTCATTAATATGCAAATTTGGCAGGTCAGAGATGTCTCGCATGCACATATTAAGCAAGTTGTTATCCTATAAATAATTTTCATGGTAGCTGGCCATTTTTATTTCAAATTAAAGTAAAATTTTGAGTGAAATTGTAAAAAAAGAAAGGGAAAAAAAAGATGGCCATTCTTGACGGGGTGCGGCGAACAATTGACCTATGGCTAAGCCACGCCCCCTCCACTCACTCGGACAAACAGTCAACATTCGGTAACAGGCGCTATGGCAGCTGTCACAGTAGGAGACATTTCACAGGAGGCGATTGATGATTTTTGGAGACAGAAAGATTATATATCATCTCGAAGTCACCAAAAGGGCCTTAACTATGCATTGGAGGGTTAAATTAATAATTTTATTGTTGAGAAGGTCGATGAAAAGCTTCAGCTCTAGACAAAGATTTACAGGTCACAGTGTAAACGTTATAGTTTGGTGCTATTTCGCTTCAAACACTCGCTTTATACGCGCGTCCTATTCGCTTTGGACGCGCGAATGGATTCAAAATGTTCAGGCGTCGAACTAGACGCGATACGCGCGAATTTGACGCTCTATTCGCGTTTGGTGTGAACGCAGCATAATGAACAGGCTGCGATGTCAAGATTGCAATGCTGGAATGTGTGTGTGTCAGAGAGAGAGAGGCGCGGGCGCAATCGAACAGTGGAAACATAAAAACATACTCCATTTTGTTCAGCTAGAAGCTAGGCTAACGTTAGCCTAACGCTACGTTAGAGATGTTAAAGACAACGTTCAAATACGTTGTTGACTTACCTTAGAACAGATGTAGACATCCTTGTTTAATTTATCCACGTTTAGTTGGGGTTGTGGTCTAAGTAACCGCATAACTTAATCCAGAGCAGACACTTATCTCGGTTGAGATGTGGCTTGGGAAAGGGTAAAAAATACACACCGTCGCCCAGCCTCTCAGAATACCTAGTGTCGGAGTTGCATGTACCCCATGCACACCGTTTGACCATTTTAAACTTAAAATGACAAGAAAAACATGTAAAAACGAATGAAAACTGACTAACTGCAATGCATTTCAATGGACGTGGAAGCAGAGAATGTCCGAGTGTATTGGGTTAGCTATGCGCACTGTGATTGGTTCATCGCGTTTGGGGGCGTGGCTTAGCCATAGGTCAATTGAATCGGACACATTATTCACAAAAAAACACAGCTTGTGTGTGGCCTCAGTAAAGTGTTCATCGTATGCACACCTCAGAATCTTGCTGGAAGAAGTCCTCTGGGTACTTTTTGACTACTCTTTAATGAGTACTGTGAATTTGCTTCTTTTGTCACTGTTTTTCGCCTACTATTAATGGAGGTATGCAATTTCGGATGCAGCCATAAAACGTATATTTTTGGCGTACATATAATACATATGTTGTAGGCCTACGTACTCAGAGATTATGCAAGTTCAGACGCATCCGCAGAGATGGGAATTCAGTATTTTTACGTCATCACATATCAAAGCAATTCTAACATCCCAGCATTAGGTGAGTTCATTCAAAGGTGAGGATCACTATTGCAGTCTTGCGGACTTACAACGTTAATTCCACAAGACTGTAAGTTGTCCCATTTGTCATTTTAGGTTTCAGAAGAGCCCACACTGAAGTGAATTCCACGGCAGACTTATTCCCAACAGTCAAAGTGGCTGTCACAGTTCTGTTCTGTCTGAGTGTTTTTGTCACTGGTCATATGTTTTCCTTTGTTCTGTTTTCCCGCCACTCCTTGGTTTCCATGGTTACCCTCATTAGTTAATTTGTATCACCTGGTTTCTCGTTAGTCTTGTCAGCTGTGTCTTGTTTCCCTGATCTGTTCTCCCTTGTATTTAAGCCCTGAGTGTTTCAGTCTTCACTTGTCGGTCAATGTTTATGTTAGGTTATCTATGTTCTGAGCACACGCTCCCTTTTTGTTTGTATTTGTTTATATTGAGAATTAAAATCTTGGAATTCATCATCTTCGTGTTCGTCTCCTACTTCATCTACCCTGCAGCCTGACAGATTGACCGACCACAATATGAGCTGGGAGCTCGCTGGACAGATCGCGGCTTTGGCTCGGGATAGCCGCGATCTGTTCCAATTCACCTGGGGGTTTGTCCCTCTTGCTGCCTCCTGCGCGCTGGATGACGAAATAATCAAGGCGTGTTACCGACTTGGGGCGAAGGAAGTCGACCCGAGGGAGCTTCCAGATCTCTCCGGTCAGGACTGGAGAGAGGCACTCTCCTGTTGTCTGGAGAGCTTCCTCTCGTGGCACGCCATGTCGCCGTCTGCACTTCACGCCAGTCCAGCCGAGCCTGCACTTCACGCCAGATCTGCCGAGACCAAGGCAGTAAGCGTCGTGCCCGCCGCGCCTGTGACTGACAGCGATCTTCCTCCTCTCATTGGCCCTGAGGAGCCAAAGCCTTCACCGCTGGTTCCGAGTCCAGTTCCGAGTCCAGCCGAGCCCGCACTTCACGTCAGATCTGCCGAAGACAAGGCAGTTCGCGTCATGCCCGCCGAGCCTGAGACAGTTGTTGGCCCAGAGAGGCCAGATCCAGTCCTGAGTCCTGTCCTGAGTCCTGTCCTGAGTCCAATTCCAAGTCTAGCCTGCCCGCCAGAGCCAGAGCCAGTCGCCTGCCCGCCAGAGCCAGAGCCAGTCGCCTGCCCGCCAGAGCCAGAGCCAGTCGCCTGCCCGCCAGAGCCAGAGCCAGTCGCCTGCCCGCCAGAGCCAGAGCCAGTCGCCTGCCCGCCAGAGCCAGAGCCAGTCGCCTGCCCGCCAGAGCCAGAGCCAGTCGCCTGCCCGCCAGAGCCAGTCGCCTGCCCGCCAGAGCCAGAGCCAGTCGCCTGCCCGCCAGAGCCAGAGCCAGTCGCCTGCCCGCCAGAGCCAGAGCCAGAGCCAGTCGCCTGCCCGACAGAGACTTCTTCTCCGCTGGTCCCGTCCAGCACAGAGCCCTCCTCGCCGCTGGTTCCGTCCAGCTCAGAGCCCTCCTCGCCGCTGGTTCCGTCCAGCTCAGAGCCCTCTTCGCCGCTGGTTCCGTCCAGCTCAGAGCCCTCTTCACCGCTGGTTCCGCCCAGCACCAAGCCCTCACCGCTGGTTCCGCCCAGCACCAAGCCCTCACCGCTGGATCCGCCCAGCACCAAGCCCTCACCGCTGGATCTGCCCAGCACAAAGCCCTCACCGCTGGATCTGCCCAGCACAAAGCCCTCACCGCTGGATCTGCCCAGCACCGAGCCCTCATCGCTGCACAGCACCGAACCCTCATTACTGCCCTGCACCGAGTCCTCATCGCTGTCCAGCACCGAGCCCTTTCTGGTACCCGGGACTTTCCCCAAGTATTTTTTGGGGGGGGGCCAAAGGGCTCCGTCCTGGCCACTTGAGGGGCCACGGTCACCCGAAGGGTCTTCTCCGCCGTGGCCACCCGAAGGGTCCTCACCGCCGTGGCCACCCGAAGGGTCTTCTCCGCCGTGGCCACCCGAAGGGTCCTCACCGCCTTGGCCACCCGAAGGGTCTTCTCCGCCTTGTCCACCCGAAGGGTCCGCACCGCCATGGCCACCCGAAGGGTCCGCACCGCCATGGCCGCCAGAGGGGTCCGCACCGCCATGGCCGCCAGAGGGGTCTCCGCCATGTCCACGCCCTCAGTCTGCTCCGCCCTGGAGACTTCCTGCCATGTCTCCCCCGTCAGCCTCCAGGGCGCCCACCCTCCCACCCCTTTGGTCTTTCTACGGCGCGAGGACGCGCCTACCGGGAGGGGGGAGTTATGTCACAGTTCTGTTCTGTCTGAGTGTTTTTGTCACTGGTCATATGTTTTCCTTTGTTCTGTTTTCCCGCCACTCCTTGGTTTCCATGGTTACCCTCATTAGTTAATTTGTATCACCTGGTTTCTCGTTAGTCTTGTCAGCTGTGTCTTGTTTCCCTGATCTGTTCTCCCTTGTATTTAAGCCCTGAGTGTTTCAGTCTTCACTTGTCGGTCAATGTTTATGTTAGGTTATCTATGTTCTGAGCACACGCTCCCTTTTTGTTTGTATTTGTTTATATTGAGAATTAAAATCTTGGAATTCATCATCTTCGTGTTCGTCTCCTACTTCATCTACCCTGCAGCCTGACAGAGGCATTGCGTCACGAAAGTGTGGACTTGGAGGAAGATAGTGAGGGATTATGTTTCCATTTGGGACAAGGCCTATGCCCTCACTACGAAGGGCAGAGCCTATTTACATTAATGCAAATCATCTTGTGGGATAGGATATATAAATAAAATATGGAGAGTTTTTTTGTTTTTTTTTACACATATGTAAATAAATGTATAAACGGGACTGAATCAATACAAAAACTGACTTCACTTTAATGTGATTTATCTTTAACTAAAACAAGTACACCAAAATATTACATTAAATTACAAAATATGGGCATACCAATTCAAAATGTTCATCAACAGCTGCCTCATTTAAGGTTTATACATTAAGTAATAATAAACAATAAAACAGAAAAATTATTTTAACATTTTAAATTATAACACACGCAACCCAACACCCATAAATCACAAACCGCCTTAACTTATCTGCAGGAAAAGACTTTACACATTTATTTTAAGAAAGACAGAGTGTAAATTAAAGCTTGAACACCCCAGTGTTGAAAATACATAGTTCTATAAATACACATTTCTGTGTATTTGTTTTGATCACCTCTTATGGGGTTATTTTGCTGTTATGATCAGCTGACTCTACATATACAGTAGGCTATACACAGCACATTAGTGTGTATATAAATTACTAATTATGTTCAGTGACTGAATGTGTCTAAAACATCTGCTTTGTCAAGAACAGAGACAGAAGAGTTTCCCAACCCTGTGCAGATAAAGAACAGGTTGCACAAAACCAGCCAGAATGAAACAACTAAGACTAATAAACCAGATCAGTGGAACGTCTTTATATTCTTTCTGTTGCAGAATAGTGAGGAATCCTGCGAAAATGAAAGGCATAATCATGACAGTTAAGGTAACAGTAGATATTAGAATGAGATGAAATGCTCTTCTCTTCATGTGGTTTTCCCCCTCTCTCTCTCTCCCTCTCTCTCTCTCCCTCTCTCTCCTGGTCCTGACTGCTTCAGAGCTCTGAGAACAGCCACAAGACAAAACAACTGGATGGAGAGGAAGAGGACGAGCTGAACTGAGATGAACCATGTATATACCTTCATGAAAGATGATAATAATATGATCATGATGCCTAAACAAGAAGCAAGAGTGGTTATCCAGACCGCAGTGCAGCAGATCACTCTATATCTGAGAGGTTTGAACTTCAGAAAGGTTACAGGATGAACCACTGCCAGGTAACGCTCAACACACATCAGACACTGAAACAGAGGACGACCAGTGACGCCTAGTCCTTGTAAAAAATGTTGTAGACTTGGGAGTATTCGTAAAATATAAAAGAAAAAAATCTGAGAGTAAATGATCTCACAAACTGTGAGATTGACATTAAAGATTTCTGATGGAATTCTTCTTCCTCGTGCAATAAGCCACAAAACATAGGAGTGTGTAGGAACCCCGAACAGTAGATTACAGCATAGCAAACCAGTCCTGAAACCCGTCAGTATCAAATGTTCTTGTATTATGGAGGAAGGATGAACCTCAGGTGAGGTGAAGTTCTCAGTGGAGACGTTCATGCTCAGTGCTTCTCAAATTTGTTAGTAAATATTTGTGCAATTGTAATCTACAAAGGAGACAGAGCGAAATATAAGTGTCAGAAGAGTCGATAAAGGGTGTGATTGAATGAATCGAATCACAAATAATCTAAATCCAAAATAATAATCTAGAATCTAAAATAATCAAAATAATAAATAGCCTACAACTTTTACATGGATAACCACAATGATATAAAAAAAACAAAAAAGATTTTGTCACCTTAAGAATGTCAACCCAGACCAGTAATCTGTAGACTGATTTAATATGAGTGCACGGTTACATAAATACCTGACATGTGACATGCAAATATTTACTTTGGTTACACTTTATTTTAAGGTGTCTTTGTTACACTGTAATTATACATTTAAGTATTGAGTAATATTGAGTAATGACATGTATACTTACTATAGGGTTAGGATTAGGTTTGGTTTAGGGTTAGTTGCATGTAATTATGCACAATTTATAGTAACCACACATGTAACATACTCTATGTAACAATGACACTGGAAAATAAAGTGTTACCTTTACTTTTACAGAAAGTTTAAAAAGGCATGCATAATGTCATGATAGTGATTTTTATTTAAATGAAATTGAAAATGTAAAAAGCAATTTCTTTGGATACTGTGCTGATGCTATGCTTATTCCTGGCAGGGATATAGTCTTTCTGAGTTATAGTTAGATATAGACATAGTTAGATATAGTTTTTCTAATCATTCTTTCAAATGGTTCCTTTCAATGAATAGGTTAAAAAAAATAGGTCAGCCATTCTTTTTACGTCATCACATCTTTACGCGAGTAAAACATTCCGTCGTATTATATTCCCTACATTGTTTTAAACTGAAGTGGTTACTTATAAAGGTATGTTTTTTTTTATTTTTTTATATTGAGGGATATTGATCTCTATGCCCTGTACTCGCTACAAAGGGGGTGTGGGGAAATACAGTCTTATATGTTGCCATTTATTACTGCTATATTTACTTTTGAATCAGAATATTGTCTTAATAACAAAATAAAAATGCATACTGGCTGTTAAGAATTATTTCAATCTTGTACTCGCTCTGCATTTGGCTTATGGTTAAACAAAAATATTTTAATGTTGGGTTTAAAGTGCTTCAATTCCCACATAACATTAATGAGTGGTTAACATTTAGTTTTATTAATGCATATGGAAGAAAAAAAAAAAGAAAAAAAAAGTTAGTGTCAGAAATTATAAATGAAATAGACCACAAAAAAATAACATCACAAACTATAATTAAATTACATAAACTGCTTCTCTTAATAAATTACTTCTCTATTTTATGTAGGCGCTACACAAATAATTGTTATAACCTCTAAATAAAACATAGGCCTAACTGACAATAGCAGATCATAACAAACGTGCTTGCTCATAATATTTAAAATAATATTCAGTAACATAAAATATCATAATTGCAGGCTTTATGGAGAACAAAGGCAGGAGAGTTTTCCAAACCGGAAAAGATAAAGAACAGGCTGTAAAAAACCAGCCAGTGCAAAAAAAAAGAAACCAATATTCCATAGTATTTGAATGAACATGTGGGCCACAAGGGTAAGTAAGCAAGCGATAACAAATGGGACATAAATGACAAACATGTTCAGAGTAATTATTAGAATGAGATAAAACGCTCTTCTTTTAACTTGATTTTCCTCCTCTTTTTCTCTCCCTTTCTCTCCTGGTCCTGACTGCTTCAGAGCTCTGAGAACAGTCACACAGCAGAACAACTGGATGGAGATATAGAATAGAAGCTGCATCAAGAAGAACCATGTGTATGTATTCAAGTCAGATAACATTGTGATCATGCAGACTGAACAGGAGCCAAAAGTGACCATCCAGACAGCAAAGGAGCAAACCACTTTATATCTGAGAGGTTTGAACTTCAGAAAGGTTACAGGATGAACCACTGCCAGGTAACGCTCAAAAGAGATCATACACTGAAACAGAGGACGACCACTGATGCCTAGTCCAACAAAAAATATTGATAATGGCGAAATACTTGGAAACCAGTTTGACAGTATGAAGAACAAACAATTCAGACAGGTACCAATCTCACAAACAGAGAGACTGAGGTTGAAGAACTCTGACGCAACTCCACTTCCTTTTCCTGTGACGATGAGCCATATAATGCAGGAGTGTGTAGGAAGACCAACCAAGAAATTAAAGCTGTACAAAACAATGTCCATAATGTTAAGTGATTGTTGAGTTGTGGAGTTCATAGATGCTGCAGATGTGAAGTTCACTGTCAAGTTATCCATCTCCTTTCGTTTATTTTCTCAGCTTAGAAGCTTGTATAACTTCAGAAACAAAACTGTGACCTATGGGAAGAGAACATTATAAATGAACTTGGCATTTTGTACTGCAAACAACATAAGTCTACATCTCAATAGTAAATTGCTTAAAACTGGGATTCTGCCGTCTTAATAATAAAGCTTCTTTATTGGCATTGATGGTTCCATGAAGAACCAAAAAAGGTTCTTTATATTGGAAAATTGTTCTTTAGATTTTTAAAATTTTCTTCACACTAAGTGAAATGTTCTTTAGGTAAAAAATTCTATTGGCATCTAATTATTGATTATTCTAATTATTCTATGGCATCATTTTTGGAACCTTTATTTTTAAGAGTGCACATTAGACTTTGTTTGCATAGTAAAACAAATTATTTTTTGTCATATTTCCTTTGGATTCATCTGTTCGAAACAAATTGAGCTGCCCCGTAGTCACAGCTTATTTTACATACCCATTCATCTTCATAATCTTTCAGTCTAGTAAGCACAGTGACATTGTAATATGTTGTTCAGTGGAAAAAAGAGTGTCACCTGAAGATTAAATGCTCTGTCTGGATCAGCCTCAATCCCTGTGTTGATTTGTTGACTGATTTCACAACTGTCACATCGGATATATATGGATGACTTAAAAAAAACAAAAAAAAACATGCCTTGTAAAAAACCTAAAATGCAAATATGAGATTAAATATGAGATAGCCCTCTCTTAGTAACAATCATATAATTTGTTTACAAAACAATGCAAATTGTCCTCATATTGTTTCATATTCGTGCATACAAATAATTGGCATGCAATTTAAGGCATTTTGTAATCCGTAGTTTTCATATTATAAATACATCTGTTTAAACATCTGAAGACATGGTTTCGTATTAATACACATAAAAACCTAATATGCAAATATGAAATAGCCATCCCTTAGTAAGAATCAAAATATTTGTCTATAAATCAATGCAAATTGTCCTCATATTGTATACAAATAATTGACATGTAATATAATCCATATTTTCCATTCAAATACATTTGTGGAAACACCAGAATGCACCATGTTTTCATAAAAAATATATACTTGTAACTTCTGGGGAATATGATGTGCTGGTAGGGGTGAATTCAGGTTGAGTGGAACACTTTTTGCCATTGAGATGACTAAGAAAAAGTGTCCCAATCAACCTGAATTCACCCTATTTGTTTTGTTTTTTTCTGAGCTTTCGATAAAAATGGTTGCCTGCAGACAAGTACTACAGGTATCTTAGTTTGAACTTTTCTACCTTTGTTGATTTTCATTGCAAAATACTCCACTTGTCTGTGTTTACAGCACTAGAAAGAGTAAGTGTTTGTTTGTGTAAGTTAGTATTTTCGTTTGCTTGATATGGGTGATACATTTAAAAAATAATCATATTAATGATGTTAGCTATTGCATTTTACTGTGGAGTACCTATAGTGTTAGGTATATGTGTAGATATTCCAGGTACTTGTTTCAAACTATCATGCTGTTTATTTGCTTCCCATGGAAACGTCTTTGTTGGTGCAAACGCCACAACATATAGTGGAGACTAATAATGTATTTTTACTTTAAGTTTTTAAAGCTTAAGAACTTTAAGAATAAGCTACACAACATCAATATGAGGGCTTCTATAAAATAGGTAAAATAGATAGATGTGTATGTTACGTCATGGGACCTGTATGGTGAACGTGATTTCACCAAGTACTGTAACGGTGGCACGCCCTTGCAAAAGGATTTTTAAATTAATTCGGGCGCCAGGTAGAATTAAGGTCTACCACATATAATAATTTATACCAGGATAGCTCATAAACCACCAGTTACACAAAACAAATTGTATAAGCAATACCCTTCTTCACAAAACATCCCACAAGAAAGATTTAGGGTAAATATTTATATTATTCTTTTACAAAACAAACAAAACCCAAAATAAAAACATACGTTTCTCACATCAGAGGTTACAATAACGAATCACAATGTCTTTGATGTAGATCGAGTGTTGTAGGCTCGCAGTAATCAATAGTCCATGATTTGCAAAATATAACTCAAGATATCACATTTACACTCATATGCAAAATCGTCACGCTCAAATCATACAAAACAGGAACAAAAGAAAAGCGCTCGCTCTGAGCGTATCTTGAAAGAGTTAGAATGAGCAATTGTGAGTGTGTGTGTGTGTGTGTGTGTGTGTGTGTAACGTAATGTGCGTTTATCACTAACGTGAATGCACCACGCCACAGAGGAGACTTTCGGGCTTGAGTGGAATGGATTTGGAGTGAGTACCTGAGGTAAGGCTTTAACACAGGCAACGCTCGGCAGCTGGTGTCTGAAGGTTCCCAAAAATGCGGCGATTAAATCCCTTTTGGCTCGTTCCCTCTGTTGACTGTAGGCTACCAACTCGAAACAGTGTGAGTTTGGTAAAGTTCCACGTTTGGTAAAGTTCCACGTTTGGACTTGACTTGACTCACTCGCGTTACTGGTAATATTCACTTCCACGCAGATCTTTAGTAGCAGACGAAAGATTCATGCAGTGAATGAAGAGAACCGTGAGCTATGACTGTCTGCTGTCAGTCCCCTGCTGTCTTTACGTTTACCGTCCCTCCCTTCAATTCCTTACCGCTTCCTTTTCATACCCTCTGCGTCATCCTTTGTCTGTCTCCTGATTGGTCACTTCAGTTCATTCATGTGATCGTAATTAAAAGGTGCGGGTTCGTCACAAAATTGTCACATTCCCCCCCGCTGGAAAAAAACAACCTCAAGGTTGTGAGAGTCATATGCTTTAAAATCCCCGGAGGGGATCCTCATCTGAGGATTCTTGAAAGATTTCCTGGAGTCTTTGTTTACCATATAACTCCAAATCAGCAGCGTTGGGGTAGCATGGTTTCAGATTACAGACGTGAGTAACTCTAACATCTTCGCCCGTAGATTCCAAAACGATTTGATAATTAATTGGACCCATCTGCTTGATTACTCTGTAAGGCCCTTTCCACTTGGGTGCTAATTTGGCACTGGAACTTTGTTGGGCGCTGGATTGTGGAAAGTTCCTCAGCCAGACGCGATCTTGTTCCTTGAACAAGACTTCTCGTCTGTTTTTATTATAGTTTCGCAGTTGCCGTTTTTTCGCTCGTATGCAATTCTCTTTAGCTCTTTCCTTTAGCTGAGCTATGTGGTTTACAACATCGTAAGATGGATCAGATGGTGAGAGGTTGTTTCCTTGAGATCGGAACCGTTTGTCCATTGGTCCTTGGAGCTTTCGGCCTAGTTGCAGTTCTGCAGGTGACATTCCAATACTCTCTTGGATGGCGGAGTTAACAGCAAAACGGAGCTCAGGTATGTACTGGTCCCATTTTTTGTGGTTTTCATCCAGGTAAGAGGCAATCATACATTTTAAGGTGCGGTTCACTCTCTCTGTCATGTTCGTTTGTGGATGGTACGCTGTCGTTAATTTTTGTGCAATGTTCCATTTTGAACACAATTCTCTGAAAAGTAATGAGACGAATTGTGTTCCTCAATCGGACAAGATGAAGTCTGGCACACCCCAACGGGTAAGAATTTCCTTGCGGAGAATCAAAGCAATGGTTTGTGCATTTGCTTTACGCATTGGGAACATTTCAACCCACCGAGAGAAATAGTCTACACAGACTAGAAGGTATTTGTGACGGTGTGGGCTGCTGCTAGGCAATGGTCCCATAATGTCCACTCCTAACATTTCCATAGGACGTGTGGTGGTGACAGTTTGTAACTTGCCTGCAAGCTTCGGCTTGCATAAGCTATAACTTCCTCCATTCCTTGCTCTTTTCTTTGTGTTAACACAGCCCCTAAGCCCGTGCCACTAGCGTCTGTATATACTGTGAAAGGATGCTGCAGATTTGGATGACTAAGAATGGGGGGTGAAGACAAACATGTCTTGAGCTGCTCAAATGCCTGTTGACATTTATCTGACCAATGAAATGTTTTCCCTTTCTTTTTCAGAGCATTTATGGGTTCTGCAATTTTTGAAAAATTCGGCACAAATCGATGGTACCATCCGGCTAGTCCAAGAAACCGTTGTACCTCTTTAAGGTTGGTGGGTACTGGATAGGACCGAATGGCCTCAACTTTGCTTGGGTCTGCCATAATGCCTTTAGTGTTCACAACATGGCCAAGGAATGAAATTTCTTGGAGGCAGAATTTACTTTTTTTCAAGTTGATGGTCAAACCTGCTTCTTGTAGCTTATGGAAGACAGTTTGAATGTCTTGTAGATGCTGTTTTAGGTCTGATGAATAGATGATTATATCATCTATGTAAACAAAACACTGTTCTCCTCGCAATTTTCCCAATACCGTCTCCATTAACCTTTGGAAGGTCGCGGGGGCGTTCCTAAGCCCAAAAGGCATAACGTTAAATTGGAAAAGTCCTGAAGGAGTGATGAAGGCAGTTTTTGGTTTACTTGAGGGGTCCATGGCCACTTGCCAATAACCACTGTTGAGATCTATTGTGGAAAAAATTGCTGCTCCTGCAAGTGATTCGAGAATCTCTGTAATGTTTGGCAATGGGTAAGCATCTGTTTCGGTAATGGCATTTAACTTCCTGTAATCCACGCAGAATCTCATACTGCCATCTTTCTTGGGGACAAGAACGACTGGAGAAGCCCAACCCGAGTGTGATGGTTCCACAATTCCTGTCTTAAGCATCTCTTCCAGTTGTTCTTTTACCAGAGCTTGCTTGACAGGAGACATGCGGTACGGTTTCTGTTTAATGGGTACTTGCTGACTTGTGTAGATGTAATGTTTCAGAACATCAGTACGACCAAGTTGAAGTGTGCATACTTGAGTGTTCCTCTCTAGAAGTTCCTGCAATTGCTGTTTACCATCAGGAGGTAAGTGGGCATCATTCACAGCCTTTTCAATCAGAGTTAAGTCTGTAATCTCAGGAGATGGTAACATAAGTGTGGATTGAGGAGGTATAGAACTTAGTAAGGACAGACTCTGCAGCTTTCTTTCATTTCTTTGTCGTTGGGATTTGCTGCTTGCAGGCACATTGGCATTTCCAGGTTGAAACAAATGTTGTTCTCCTGGATTTGACTTGAAAAAGTATTGTCGGTCAATGACGTTGATTTGCATGCCACTAAAAAATATGAAGTCCAAACCCAAAACTACTGAATAGGCAAGGGCCTTGGAAGAAAGGACAGCAATGGGTAAAGTAAAAGAATGATCATGTATATTAATTTGTTGATGTATCCATCCTAAAGGAACTTCAGCTTCTCCATTTGCCAGATACAAAGGTCCCAAAGTCCAAGGTTGCAGTTTCTCATGTGGGGTAAGTTTTTTCCACACCTCCTCCTGCACCATAGTATAACTTGCTCCTGTGTCCACAATAGCTTTTCCTGCCCAAACACCAATGCAGACAGGCACTACTAACTGTGGCGGAATGATAGGAGATGGAGATGAAGGTAATTTCGGGGTTGTTTTCATTTTAGGTATGGTTGTAGCAGTTACAGCATTACCGGTTGGTTGGCTACCATGTTTGTGAGGTTGAAATGCTCTTCTGTTACCAGGTGGGTGCTGTGGATTCTCAGGAGTGACTGAATAATGTGGACAGTTTCCAGGTGCGTGATATCCTTTACATCTCCAGCATCGTACAGAAGATGGTTTGTCAGCAGTTCTGTTTGTGGGCTTTTGTGACACATCTGGGAATGATGGTTTACTCACACAAGTTTCATACTGCTGTTGTTGCTCGTAGTCCTTCTCCAGTTGATGACCCAACTTTACGAGTTCTTCCACTGTTGTGACACGACTACGTAACTGACTGGCCAGGTAAGGTTTTATGTTTTTGAGAATCAATTTAACCACTTCAGTTTCTGTCAAGGTTGGTTTCCACCGTTTGCAGAGGGCTCTGTATGTAAAAGCAAAATCTCGAATTGTCTCCTTTTCTCCTTGTGTTCGGGTACGGACTCGTTCTGCCAACTCATCTTCATAATCTTCTGACAGAAAAGCAGAAAGAAATGCAGTTTTAAATTCATCCCAAGTGGTTATGGAAGATCTAGCGACCTCCCACCAGTCCCGTGCTGTGCCATGTAGGACTGTGCGAAAAGTTGCTAAAATGTCAATGTCGGCAAGAGGGTGTAATGCTAGGAAGTCTTGACATCGTGCTAGATATAGCAGCGGGTCTGGGTCATCAGATGATCTTCCAAAAGTAGGAAAGGTCAGTCTTAAGTGGTCACTTTTGATGGCAGGAGTTAGTAGATGTGCTGGACTTACTACTGGTGCAGCAGGTATGTTAGGTGGGGTTGTAGATGAGGACTCACTTTGCCTTTCTAATATCCACCTTGATTGTTTTGAGGCTGTTCATTTCAAGTTGAAGTTCAGTTATCTTCCTGTCTAGTTCATTCATCTTGATGTTACCTTTGGTAACTTCTGCAGCCAGTTGCTCATGCTCCTTTTGAAAAATTCGCTGGGTGGTCTTGATGTCCTGCTGTAACTCCAGTTGTAGTTGCTCCACCATAAAGCGAAATTCAGTACACATGGTAGCTTCAGTTTTTTGTAGCTTCTCTGTTAGTAGCAGTCTCATGGCTTTAATTAATTGATCAGTCTTGGTTTCTTCTTGTTGTTTTGTTGCAGTTAAGGTGGTGAAGAGGTGCTGATGGTTGGACTCCATTTTTACAGTCAAAGCATCCAGTTGCCCACCAGTGTGAGAAGTCAGTTGTTTTATTTCATAGGTAAGTTCACTTACAGTCTTTTCTTGATTTGTTTGACTTTCAAATAGACGATCCCAATTCCCTTGTAGTTGTGTAGTAAGATGATGCATTTCTTTTCCAGGCGTGGGAAAGAAACCAGGTAGGGAACCAGGTAAGCCATGTTGTATTTCTGGAGAAGTAGTTTCAGATGGGGTGCACAGATGCATAGGATCTAGCTCCTTCTCCCAGGTTTGGCCTTGGTCAAGAAGGTTGTCAGCAGGTGGTGGTGGTGTGGAAGCAAAACGGACATTCCATCCCTGTGGAAGTTTGTGGGGCAGTGTGGGTGTGGAGTAGAAAATGGAAGGGCTTGGCAGTGGGTGCCTGAAACGTTGCGCATTCTGCAGTTGCCCCGGTTGCCCACCTGGCGTAGGGATGTCCGGAGGAGGTTCAATATCCACCAAAGTGGACGGGGAGGGTGTTTTTGTGGCCATATGCATTGTGTATATCAGTCAATGTATACAAGTTCAATAAAGGTATTGTTTTTCAATCTGTGTGATGAGTATGTAAATCAAAAAAAAAAAAATTATTAACATACACACACCCTCACACAAAAGTCACAATTTTCAAATGATTCCCCACAGCAATTACCAATAGGCCTACACATTAAATTTTCTAGCATAGAAAATCACTTCAATTGTCCATTAGCTTAGAAGCCACACCCTTGATGTCTGTCATTTAACCACTTATCACAGGGCTCAAAAATAACAGTTGGTTCCAAAATCAGCAACACACAGTTGTAGCAATACAAAATAATTTCTTTACATGACAATTATGACAAGTGATAACAAAAAAAAAAAGTCAAATGCAGTGTTAAAAGAAGAAATTTCAGCTTATCAATTCATTAACACTATTCACAGAAGTCATGCAATCTTCCCAAAAACATTCAAATTTATATTCACAAAATCAAATAATAGACTCACACAATTATAAGAATATCTGAAGGTACAACAAAATATAGTATTATACGTTCAAGTCCCTGTTCGGGCGCCACTTATGTAACGGTGGCACGCCCCTGCAAAAGGATTTTTAAATTAATTCGGGCGCCAGGTAGAATTAAGGTCTACCACATATAATAATTTATACCAGGATAGCTCATAAACCACCAGTTACACAAAACAAATTGTATAAGCAATACCCTTCTTCACAAAACATCCCACAAGAAAGATTTAGGGTAAATATTTATATTATTCTTTTACAAAACAAACAAAACCCAAAATAAAAACATACGTTTCTCACATCAGAGGTTACAATAACGAATCACAATGTCTTTGATGTAGATCGAGTGTTGTAGGCTCGCAGTAATCAATAGTCCATGATTTGCAAAATATAACTCAAGATATCACATTTACACTCATATGCAAAATCGTCACGCTCAAATCATACAAAACAGGAACAAAAGAAAAGCGCTCGCTCTGAGCGTATCTTGAAAGAGTTAGAATGAGCAATTGTGAGTGTGTGTGTGTGTGTGTGTGTGTGTGTGTGTGTAACGTAATGTGCGTTTATCACTAACGTGAATGCACCACGCCACAGAGGAGACTTTCGGGCTTGAGTGGAATGGATTTGGAGTGAGTACCTGAGGTAAGGCTTTAACACAGGCAACGCTCGGCAGCTGGTGTCTGAAGGTTCCCAAAAATGCGGCGATTAAATCCCTTTTGGCTCGTTCCCTCTGTTGACTGTAGGCTACCAACTCGAAACAGTGTGCGTTTGGTAAAGTTCCACGTTTGGTAAAGTTCCACGTTTGGACTTGACTTGACTCACTCGCGTTACTGGTAATATTCACTTCCACGCAGATCTTTAGTAGCAGACGAAAGATTCATGCAGTGAATGAAGAGAACCGTGAGCTATGACTGTCTGCTGTCAGTCCCCTGCTGTCTTTACGTTTACCGTCCCTCCCTTCAATTCCTTACCGCTTCCTTTTCATACCCTCTGCGTCATCCTTTGTCTGTCTCCTGATTGGTCACTTCAGTTCATTCATGTGATCGTAATCAAAAGGTGCGGGTTCGTCACGAAATTGTCACAGTACAACATGTTTCTGGATCAACATTCCTATCAACCAATCAGATTTGAGGGACAAGTTTACAGTTTATGCTTCTACATCAGTGTTATTCACCTATCATTTCCCTTTGATTTTAGGAATGAGTTATGGGTAGGGTTAGGTTGAGGGATAGGGATATGGTTAGGACTACATTTTTGGACAAGAAAGTTGATCCAGGATCAACAAAATATGTTGATCCAGGAACATGCCTTACTTGGCAAAACCACAGTGACAGGTTGTCACGTTAATTACAGAAAACAAAGGGAGAACTCAAATGCAAAGGGAAAAAGATATTTATTACAAAAGAAACACTAAACACAAAACAAAACCCACGAGGGGGAAAACATAACTAAATACAAAACAACAACTTCAAAAACGAACATACCAAAAGGGGTCACGGGAGAACAGGAGACGTGTACAAGACAACGATCCGACACAGACTGCAAACACAAAGGAACTTATAAAAGGGACAAATCAGGCAGGTGATGAGGAACAACAGGTGGGGCAAATTAAACCAATAATGAGATAACAAGGAGGGTGGGGTCAAAACAGTGACAGGAACACAAACACCACATGTGCTACACAAGACAGGACAGGCATGTGACATTACCCCCTCCTTAAGGAGCGGCTACCAGACGCTCCACTAGGGACGGGAGGGACAGAACAGGGCGGGACGGGAGGGACAGACCAGAGTAGGGCAGGGGAAATGGACAGTTCGGGAGGCCAGGGCGGGCCACAGAGTTCGGGCGGCCAGGGCGGAGACCTTCCCTCGGGGCGGCCAGGGCGGAGACCTTCCCTCGGGGCGGCCAGGGCGGAGACCTTCCCTCGGGGCGGCCAGGGCGGAGACCTGGCCAGGGCGGAGACCTTCCCTCGGGGCGGCCAGGGCGGAGACCTTCCCTCGGGCGGCCAGGGCGGAGACCTTCCCTCGGGCGGCCAGGGCGGAGACCTTCCCTCGGGCGGCCAGGGCGGAGACCTTCCCTCGGGCGGCCAGGGCGGAGACCTTCCCTCGGGCGGCCAGGGCGGAGACCTTCCCTCGGGCGGCCAGGGCGGAGACCTTCCCTCGGGCGGCCAGGGCGGAGACCCTCCCTCGGGCGGCCAGGGCGGAGACTCTCCCTCGGGCGGCCAGGGAACAGGCACCGGCTCAGGAACAGACATCACCGGCTCGGGCACTGGAACTGGCACCACCGGCTCGGGCACTGGAACTGGCACCACCGGCTCGGGCACTGGAACTGGCACCACCGGCTTGGGCACTGGAACTCCCACCACCAGCTCGGGCACTGGAACTGGCACCACCGGCTCGGGCACTGGAACTGGCTCGGGCACTGGAACTGGCACCACCGGCTCGGGCACTGGAACTGGCTCGGGCACTGGAACTGGCACCACCGGCTCAGGCACTGGAACAGACACCACCGGCTCGGGCACTGGAACTGGCACCACCGGCTCGGGCACTGGAACTGGCACCACCGGCTCGGGCACTGGAACTGGCACCACCGGCTCGGGCACTGGAACTCCCACCACCGGCTCGTGCACTGGAACTCCCACCACCGGCTCGGGCACTGGAACTCCCACCACCGGCTCGGGCACTGGAACAGACACCACCGGCTCGGGCACTGGAACTGGCACCACCGGCTCGGGAACTGGCACCACCGGTTCAGGAACAGACACTACCGGCCCAGGAACAGACACCACCGGTCCAAGTGTGTGCGTAGCCCACACACACCACATAGCTGTGGTCATAATGGCCAGTGTCGCGGTCACTGAGGGTTCAGGAACAGACGGCTCCGGCTCCGGCTCAGAAACAGACACAGAAACAGACACCGGCTCAGGAACTGGAACAGACACAGACACAGGCACTGGCTCCGGCTCAGGAACTGGAACAGACACAGACACAGGCACTGGCTCCGGCTCAGGAACTGACACAGGCACTGGCTCCGGCTCAGGAACAGGCACTGGCTCCGGCTCAGGAACAGGCACTGGCTCCGGCTCAGGAACAGGCACTGGCTCCGGCTCAGGAACAGGCACTGGCTCCGGCTCAGGAACAGGCACTGGCTCCGGCTCAGGAACAGACACTGGCTCCGGCTCAGGAACAGACACTGGCTCCGGCTCAGGAACAGACACTGGCTCCGGCTCAGGAACAGACACTGGCTCCGGCTCAGGAACAGACACTGGCTCCGGCTCAGGAACAGACACTGGCTCCGGCTCAGGAACAGACACTGAAGGTTTGAAGGGCGTCTCCAGGATCCGAGCTAAACGCTCTAAATAGCCGATCAGTGCCCCCCCGGCCATGAGAATGGGCATCTCCCGATCTGTCTCCGACTGGGCAGATGTGGCTTGAACCATCTCTGGCTGGGCAGATGTGACCTGAACAGTCTCTGACTGGGCAGACGGAACGTGAACAGTCTCGGGTTGGGCCACTAGACTCGGGACCACCGGAACAGAGGCCACCGGAACAGGGACCACCGGAACAGGGACCACCGGAACAGGGACCACCGGAACAGGGACCACCGGAACAGGGACCACCGGACTCAGGATCGCTGGAACAGGGACCACCGGAACAGGGACCACCGACATAGCCACGGAGGGGTTCCTTCCCCTCCTCCTCCGTTTCGGAACCACCGGAACTGGGACCACCGGAACTGGGTCGAGGAGGGGCCAGAGTGGAGAGTGGTCTTGAAATTCCTCTCGCCCACCTCCTCTACTGCGGCCTCCACGGGTCCCGCGAAATATGACCAACCGGGTCCCCTCAAAACTTTGCCTCCTCTCCCGCTCGGTGGCTGGGGAAGAGACCCCTTGCTGAGTCCTTGACATGGTCGGATCGTTCTGTCACGTTAATTACAGAAAACAAAGGGAGAACTCAAATGCAAAGGGAAAAAGATATTTATTACAAAAGAAACACTAAACACAAAACAAAACCCACGAGGGGGAAAACATAACTAAATACAAAACAACAAGTTCAAAAACGAACATACCAAAAGGGGTCACGGGAGAACAGGAGACGTGTACAAGACAACGATCCGACACAGACTGCAAACACAAAGGAACTTATAAAAGGGACAAATCAGGCAGGTGATGAGGAACAACAGGTGGGGCAAATTAAACCAATAATGAGATAACAAGGAGGGTGGGGTCAAAACAGTGACAGGAACACAAACACCACATGTGCTACACAAGACAGGACAGGCATGTGACACAGGTATATAAAGTGGGGATGTTTTTTTTTTTTTTTTGCTCTGCTTTTTTTGTTCTGTTTTCTCGCAGACTCGCTAAGGACTATCAGGTGGCATTCAATCAGTTGGTGGTCCCGGACAAGCCCCCAATTTATTATGTTTCTCTCCAGTCTAGGTGTAGGAATGAGTAATAAAAGAAAATGAAAGGAACGCTTTCGTCTTTTCCTACCATTTTCTTTTTTAATCCTTCTTACCCCTAGACTGAGGAGAAACGTAATAGTGCATCTTTGGTAATAGTGTATAGGCTAAGAATAGACAAATCTAGCCTAAACCATAAAGTGCTAACCTGGGTGCAGGTTGAAATTCTTTATTTGAAGTTTTAAGTAAAGTCTCACAGGAGGCTGCTTTAAGAACAAAATGGTTATTTTATTCAATACATTTAAATGGCATTTATGTAAAGACAAAAAATACAACACAAAATCAGTTAAGCCAAAAGCTAAATAAACCAGCTCTGACCAGCAATACTGAGGATGCTGCCTTCATTAAGCATAAATGTTAATGCTAGTTATCCTGTATTTATAGTTTTAAATTAATGCCACTAACTGCTTTGTAAGATGATCATGTAAAATGGCTATGGGTCCTCTTCACAGTAAAACAGTGTTTTAACTACAGTACACAAATCTACTTGAAGGCCCTATATATGCCATGTATTATCGGAATATCCTTTTTTATTATTAACATATATATTTTAAATCCAGAGATACATTATTTTATAATTGCTTAACTTTTGTACAGTATATGCATACTTTGTAATTTCTCTCTTTTTCATCTGCATCTTTCAATACCATCTAGGTAATTACAACATCAGAAAATTTCCAGTATAGACATTTCCATGCTATCAATGTAATTTAGAGAAGATTTGTGACTGGTATGAAAATATTTTTTTATTGGGAAAAAGAAATGTTCTTTACAATTTATGACATTCCTTATACCCACCACTCAATTTTTTGTAAATGACTAGGTTGTTATAAAAGTGTTATAGCAACTACACGCACAAGGGCAGTTTACCAACACTGTAAATAAAGTGAATAGGTTGCACAAAGTCATCCATAAAATAACACTCAGTGTATCCAGTCCTGGAAGAGATGGTATTGACAGAAGATATCGCAATGACATAAATATACCAGCTCTAGAGAGAGTATAGAGGGGTACCATATGTCACTTTTGATTGATTTATGGCCCCTCTAAGCCCCGCCCCCTTGACCGTGGGAATTTCCCACGCTAGCTCCTCCCACTTATGGGCTGTACGTACACCGTGGGAAAATTGGACTTGTGGCACGCCTCCTTATGGGTTGAACATCTGAAGCGTGGGAAAATCTCCCATGCTCAGTAGTTCTAAACAGTGTATATTAAAACTTTTTAAAGAAATGTACAATAAAGACAATAGTCGGAGATGAGATCAATGTTTTTTATTAATTAAACAAGACATATGTACATTCACCACTTTTAAAACGTTAAAACATCAATGAAATAAGTTTAAATTGAATTTTTTCTCTAAAAAGAGTTATTAAAAAATGAGTTAGTGTTATTTTAAGATGTTAAAACATTAAAACAACTTTTTCATTTACAAAAAGATCATTTTTACATACCCAGTTGTTAAAAACTCAGAGTTTAAAGATTCAAAAGTGTTTTCCATGTGTATTTTTCTGGAGCAAAGTGAAAAAATGTCCACACAGGCCGGAGGTCTGAGAGGAGTAAAATTTTCTGAAGGCTGCAGAGAGACACAGTCAGACTCCGCCTCTACCCCCACCCACAACAGATGTCACCGTGGGAAATTCCCACAGTCCCTTCAAGCTCCCAAATAGAAAAAGCGACCGGTCACTTCAGAGTCCAAGCAGAAATGACCAAAGAAAACCAAAGCAGCGGATCGAAGAGACCACACCCCCTAACACACCCCCTCTCAAAGCTGAGAGGTCAATCTCGATTTAAGGGTGTGTGTAAAAAATGACATCACTCACGGGAATTCCCCTCCCACAGCGTCACAGTCACATGAGATGTTTAAAAAGGAGCGCAAACTTACAGTGAAATGCTATTTGTTAATCACTTTGAACATTCATATGAAATGTCTAATTGTCACAAAGTTATTCTATGTTTTAAAGGTTATACAACACACACACACACACACACACACACGCACGCACACACACACACACACACACACACACACACAAACGGTCGGATCCATCAGGTCTGCAGTTGCGCTGATATCAAGCTGTTTTATGCTTTGTCGAGCGAGAATTAGTTTTTATTACAGGCTGTATCCGGGAAAGATTATCCGGACATGTAAACAAAACGACCATATGTTGTTCTAGTTGTAGAAATCACGACGAAGACTTCACGCTTGTGAAAAAAGGGTTGTTTTCTTTGAAAAAAATAAGCGGGAGAAATGTGTTTTTCAAATCCCTCGTACAATCTTTAAAAGGAAGCAAACTAATTCATTCATTCACGCACCAAACCATTGAAGGAGACTGACCGTCGAATCGTGAATCCTAGCTTCATCATGTCTGCAGATTATCAGGGAACAGAAGAAGCAGCTATACCGGACCAATATTTTGATGCTGAACTAGCTGGGATTTTAAACGAAATATGTGAGTTTTTCATCATAAATTATACATTATACATTATATCCCACAATATTGAAAAGATATTTCAATAAATGCTTTTATTCCCAGATGATGCATCATTTCCAGAAGGAGTATCGCCGGATGACTTTTTACAAGGCATGGTGTTTTGTTACGTCTTTTTTAATATTTTCTAATTACTATATAATTTAAAGAAAAAACAACTCATTATTTCAACAGAATTCACAGGGGTCATTCCGACTCATAGCACCACCCATCCGGACCCATCATCACGTCCAATGGTTGATGTTTCAAGCCCGTCCAATCAGATTTACGAAGACCTTACGCCAAACACGACACCAAGATCTCAAGCCTCCAGAGAGGCAGAGAGCATCGAACAAGTTTCACCAGCAGCCAAAGAGAAATCTCCTCCCCGTTTGATAAATAGAGGAGTGAAGCGTCTTCGGGAAATTTATGGAGAAGAATTCATCTATCCGGACAACGGTAAGAGGAAAAACTATTTTTGTCTAATCATAGGCCTAATATTTTATTCGTTGATTTTTTATTTAAAAAAATATGTTTTTTTTTTTTTTTAGAAGAAAACACTGAATCTGTTTCATCAACAACTGGAAGCAAAAAACGATTTGAGTATTATTCTCACGAGAGTCCGATTTTTTCGGAAGACGGTAAGATTTCATGGGTCATTATATTTTATCTATATTAAATAAGCCGTATAATACATGTTTGATTGTTTTTTTCTCTAGAAGAAATCTCAGACGAAAGAGACGCAGACATATTTTTCGAATCCGAAGATGCCGTTCTGAACACCATCAATTCTGAACGGGAGACAACAGAGAACAGTGATGATGATGACGGAGGTGATGAACGAGCCTTCACACCAGTATTCAACGTTGGAGAGCTTCAAGGACTGAGTTATGCCACTTTACGCTTAGCCAACAGAAACTTTCAACGTGTTTTGGAAATAGCTTCATCGCCACTATCATATCATCAAACGGAGAAGATCGTTTCCGAGTCACAAAGAGAAGTTATAGCGCTACTCCACAGAATCTCAGATCAGCAAACTCACCATTCGAATGAATTAAGAAACGCTGTGGAGTTTTTTGGGAGATGTCACGATCAAACATCGGACGAAATCAGACAATTAAGCAACGATGTGTTTTCACTCCAACAAGAGCTGACAGAGGTGAGGAATGATGATTCATTACGTACAACTGTTTTATCTCTGATTTCTGAAAGATTGAACATTATTCAACGGAATTGGATCAATTCACAAAATCCAAGAAGATAGTTTTTTTTTTACAAATATTACCATGTGTGAGATTTTATATTCCATTATATACATCTGTGTTTAGTTTTAAATGATTTTCTCTGTCGTTTTTTTATTATTATTTTTTTATTCATTTGGGACTGTTATTGTTGTTTTTTATTCATTTATTCATTTAATTCATTTATTCATTTAATTCATTTGAGTGATACTTTTATAGGCTATGTGCGCGTGATTTTGTTTTACTGATAGCCTACTTTTATAATGTATACATATTAACAACATTGTGATCTATGTTATGCTAGCAGCTTCTATTTTACGCTTCTGCTTCACACAATTTTAAAATAAAAAATACCAAAATGCTTTCAAAAAGAGCACATCCCGAATCTGAAAATGAAAATGTAGCTCGCACAAGAGTCAGACGTACAACTACTGAAAATAACGACAGACTCAACTCTTTAATACGGGACCAGCTACAAGCACTAAATACTACAGACCTCTCCGATAGAGAGAGATTAAATAATATCTTAGTTGAACAGCGATCCTGGTTAGATCCGTTCGTGGATGATGAAGATGAGACCATACAGACAGGTGGTGATGGATCAGCTCAAACGAATATGGGGCGTACGGAACTAAGTCAGGAGGAAATAGACAGATTAATGACCGAAGGTGGGCGCGTGGCTGATTTTACAATAACACCAAGACCGCGTTTCAATGGCGTCCAGTTACACAGACCGTTAGATCTCCGTGGAATAGAGGCTTGTGATTTTGCAGAGTACAATTTGCGTTTGCAAAATATCTTGAATGAGGTTGTGGATTTCTCTCAACAGTTTGCAGGACGAACAGGGTATATGAACATATCACTAGCTGGAGATTCGCTTGCAACTTCTGTAAATGCTGTTTTAACACCTGAGAGCAACCACGACGCATCAGTTTTCATAAGTCAGATAGAACAAGCCGCTCAAAGCAACCGTGACGTATCGACAGATTCGACTTTGACATTACAAATCTCAATTGTGAGAGATAAATCTGCAGGTGGTCGTAGGAAAATCACAGACCTTGCAATTAGTGAGAGTATTAGTCGGAATAAAATGCACTTATTTAGTCCTGTAAACATCGGCAATGAAATGTGTTTGAGCTACTGCCTGGCATATTTTTTTAACCCAACATTCACCGATCAAGAGTTGCAAACACCAGCGACTCAAATCCACACACAATGCGGCTTTACAACGCATGATAAAATAGGATTTCATGATCTAAACATTTTCGAAAGAGAATTAGGAGTAAAAATTGTAGTTTTTCACAGAGACTGTTCAGGAAAGATACAGGTTTACAAAAACACAGACGAAATTCACCCAAAGACCGTACATCTATTTAATCACGAAGGACATTTCCATCTAATAAAAAATTTGAAGGGTTTTCTTGGATCTCCATACGTCTGTCCATACTGTTTTAAAGGATATAGCGATAGGAGAACACACAATTGCAAGTTTGTTTGTAAAATATGCATGACAAACGAGTGTCGAACACAACCAACCAAAAGCAGACAGTGTCCAGACTGTCTCAGATTCTGTAAAAACATCTTCTGCTACAAAACACATAAACAAGAGGGCACATCTAATGAAAAATCGCAATGTGACACGATCAAATTCTGCTCAAAATGTCACACCCTTTATAGGTCGTCAGGTGGAAAACCCCACAAGTGTAAATCTGGCAGGTGCATGCATTGTGATGAGGTTTTGGTAAGTGAAGGTGTTCATGAGTGCTACATACAGCCTCTAAAACCTGAACTATGTATCGAGAAATACATATATTATGACTTTGAGACTAGGTATCAGAATGATAAACATGTGGCTAACTATGTTTGCGCCATGACACAGGGAGGAGAGACGTTTGAAGCCGGTGGAACAGATTGTGTGTCGCGTCTAATTAAGCATTTTAGACGTCCAAAATATACAGAATACACTTTCATAGGACATAACTCTTCAGGTTTTGATAATTACCTGATTCTTGAACACCTCACCGACGAAGGTTTAACTCCTAAAGTTATTCTGCAGGGGTGTCGAATTCTATATATGTACGATAGGGTGTTTAAACAGCGTTTTATAGACTCATGGCAATTCATCCCGTTTAAACTCGCAAAGATACCCGCAGCCTTGAATCTGAGTGTCAGTGAAAAGGGTTTCTTTCCACATCGTTTCAATAAGCCAGAAAATGAGGAATATATCGGTCCCTATCCTCCAAAAGAGTTTTACGGATATGATTCGATGCATACAGAGGAGCGTGCACAGTTTGATGAGTGGTATGCAGGTGTAGCGGGTGGCGTATTTGACTTCAAAAAAGAACTCGCTTTCTACTGTCGGAATGATGTTGTTATTCTACGAGAAGCGTGCAAACGTTACAGAACCGAATTCCTCGCCATCACAAACATTGATCCTTTTAAATCAATAACGCTGGCAGGAACATGCATGAAAACGTTCAAAACCAATTTTCTTCCTCGCGACACGCTGGCTCTAACACACAGCCACGCATACATAAATCAGTATAAAACGTTCTCAAACGTATCCATACAGTGGTTAGAGTATATCAAAACTAGTCAAAGCATTAATATAGAACATGCCTTAAATCACGGAGAACGTGCGGTAGGCCCATATCACCTCGATGGATTTCATGAATCTGATTGCGGGTTAAAAACTGCATATGAGTACTTAGGATGCTTTTTCCACGGTCACGACTGTCGTTTTAAATCAGATGAAATTAACCCTTTATCAAAAGTGTCTTTCGGTACTCTTAGGAGGCAAACTGATGCAAAACTAGAATCACTAGATAAAGTGTATGGCTTGCGTGTCATTTCTATTTGGGATTGTGAGTGGGAGGGGTTAAAACAGACAGATCCTGACGTCATCCGGTTTATGGAGTCTTATAATGCACCTGACAGACTAATAGCTCGAGATGCTATTTACGGAGGGAGAACAAATGCGTACAAATTGTATCACAAAGCAGCTGAAGATGAGAGAATCGATTATTATGATTTCACATCGTTATACCCTTTCGTCCAGGCCACTAAAACGTATCCTATCGGTCACCCTAAAATTATATTCAAGGATTTTGAAGAGATAGAAAATTATTTTGGGCTTATAAAGGCGGAAGTTCTACCGCCTCATGGATTGTATCACCCCGTGTTGCCTTACAGATGTGGGGGTAAATTAATGTTTCCTCTCTGTCGAACGTGTGCCGAAAATCAGATTCAGGACACACAATGCTGCCACACAGAGGCTGATAGATGTATTACAGGCACTTGGGTAAGCGCGGAACTCCAGAAGGCTGTTCAACAAGGCTATCGCATAATAAAAATACAAGAGGTCTGGCATTTTCCACACACATCTGACAGCTTATTCAGCGGTTATGTCAAAACATTCCTAAAATTCAAACAGGAAGCCTCAGGATTTCCTTCTCATGTTGTGACAGAGACAGACAAACAATCTTACGTGGATGAATATCTCGAGAAAGAGGGTGTTCAGCTAGAAGTCTCTAAAATAATAAAAAATCCGGCAAAAAGATCCATTGCTAAGCTCATCTTGAACACACTTTGGGGTCGTTTCTCTCTGCGCACGCATCTGCCAACCACAGAGCTCCTAACAGACCCGGAAGACTTCACTCAACGTCTCTTTAGCCACGCCCACGTAATACGTCATTTCTCTTTCGTATCTGACACAGTTGCCATGATTCAATTCTCCAGCTCGACGCAAGACCCTGCTCCCACGCACGACGTGAATGTGTTCGTGGGCGCTTTCACGACTTGTTGGGCTCGACTTGAATTATATAATCTTTTGGAGAAGTTAGACAGGCGTGCAATTTATTCAGATACAGATTCAGTGGTTTTTGTATCAAAAAAAGATGATTGGATGCCAGAAACAGGGTCTTATCTCGGTCAGCTCACAAACGAGCTAGATCCTGATGACAGCATTTTGCAGTTCGTCTCATCAGGACCAAAGTCATATGCATTTAAAACAGTCAATGGCCGTTCGTGTCTCAAAGCGAAGGGTATTACACTCAATGCAAAGAATGCAGAAATAGTTACACTACAGAGTCTGACCGATCTTGTGCGAGACTATGTCGAAACAGGTGTCAAATTACACCTGACAGCAAAAACAGACACCATCACAAGAAACAAAAGGAGATTCACATTACACAATAGATCAGATGTGAAAAAATTTTCAGTAGTCTACGATAAGAGAGTCCTTCAGCAGGACTATACAACATTACCTTACGGGTTCTAGTAATATATTTAAAAATGTGTGAAACAGATGTGTTTGACTACAGAATGCAGCATCCTTTCTCGGGTATAATAGCCGGACAAAGTGGTTCTGGGAAGACTTTTCTTGTGAAAAATCTAATGTATAATTCAGAGAAAATGTGCTCTGTCAAGTTTGACAATTTTGTGTATGTGTATACATCCTGGCAGTCGATGTATGATGAAATGTTACATGCTTTTGATATTAAATTCATTGAAGGTATACCAAAGAAATTGGATGACGAATCTTTATTCCCTCCTGGCAAACTTTCTCTCCTTATCATGGACGACGTTATGAGTCAAGCAGCGTCCAGCCCTGAGGTCGAAAACGTTTTTACACGACTAGTGCACCATATGAAGATTAGCTGTTTGCTATTAATACAGAATCTGTTTTTCCAGGGTAAATCTAGCAGAACAATCGGTCTAAATACAAATTATTTAATTATATTTAAAAACCCTCGCGATAAGCAGCAGATTGGTATTTTGGGTCGGCAAATGTTTCCTGGTAATGCACGATTTTTTATCGAGGCGTATAACGATGCAACTGAACGTCCTCACAGTTATTTGTTAATCGATTATAAACCACACACACCTGAAAAATTCCGGCTCAGAGCGGATTTACTGTCAGACTATCCGGTGGTCTACCTCCAAAAGTGAAGATGAGCACACGGCTTTCCAGAAATCTCTACCTCTTAAAATTATTATACAAGAGTTCGCCCAAGCAGCGACGTGTTATTCTCCAATCGTCACCCGACGAGTTAATATTAGCTCTATGTGAAGTGGCTCTAAATATTATTCATGGCAAGATCCCTCTAACTGCGAAACAACACGGGACTTTAAAAAGAAGAAAAAAAGAATTAAAATACGTTGCAAATAAAAAGATTAATATCAGCAGGAAGAGACGTATGATTAATCAAAAAGGGGGTTTTCTGCTCCCTCTACTCAGCGTAGCACTTCCTTTCATTTCTAGTCTAATAACTAGGAACTAAATCTGAAGAGAAAAAATGCAACACGCCGAGAAATTGTATCTTGTGCCAAAACATCAGCTGGATAGACTAAGAACTGCCCAGCCTCGTGAAAATATTCATACGACTGTGGAGAATGACTTGGACTCATCCATTAGAGATATACTGCAGAGGCATGATTTGAACACTTACGAAAAATCCAAGCTCTACACTAGTGTTTTACAACGATTCTTAAACGTGGTAAAACATGGTGATATGGAAAGTAGCACTCTAACTCTTACATCCCCGGAACATGAGACACCTGTAACCCCCCATACCCCGGATGTTAGGAATGATGACGTCAGTGAGGACCCTATCGTCTCAGAAGTTTTAAACAATATTCCTCAGAGAAGGTTAAAAAATGTCAAATATATTATGGATAAAATGTCCAAAGCCAAACACGTGTCTTCATGGACAGATGATGGAGAATTTATTTATAAAGGGAGAATCATTTCAGGATCCCATATATTTGATCTGGTAAAAACTATAACTTCACCACAAATGAAACATAACAGTCGACACCCTCCAGGATGGTATGAGTTTCTGGATGCATTTGCGGCATTAAAGATTCCTTATTCGACTGTATCCAATCATAATGTAAGACGGATGATTGAAACGATTAAAACAAAAACACACGCGGATGACTTTGGTGCTGTACCTACTAAGTCATTGAAAAAACGCCACACGCACACACATGCACACGATCCTGATGAAAACGTATTTAACTCCCCCAGAGTAGATGCCTACCAATGGATGAATTTTTAACAAAATATAACCGTGTGAGAGGTTTTGTATCTGTGTTTTATTTTTTTATTTTTTTAAAACTATGTATGTTATTATGTTGTTAACATCCATGTGTTATTGTTTTGCCTACCAATGGATGAATTTTTAACAAAATATAACCGTGTGAGAGGTTTTGTATCTGTGTTTTATTTTTTTATTTTTTTAAAACTATGTATGTTATTATGTTGTTAACATCCATGTGTTATTGTTTTTGATGTCAAATAAAAGAAAGAAAATGAAATTATTCATCTGCTTACGACTCGCTTTTATTCATTACATATTCTTTATTTATTCGTTACACAGGAATTAATAAGACTGGAACATTTTACCAGACTGTACACATTGGATACATTTAAATCTTTTACTAACACAAACCATCGGTTTCAATTTTTTCACAAAAAGAGACACCATAGTATCATTTCTTAATAGATTATCGTTATGGTAAAATTTCATTATATCCTTATACTCAACACCCCGTGAAATATGATACAGAAAAAAGACACAATGTTGTCCACAGGTGACTGATGTAAAATCTTGGACTTGTCTGGTAGAATGATGAACTTGTGTAGAATTGTTTTTTAGAAAGTCAAGAATGGACGGTGGAAAAAAATCTGAATCCGGAGGATTCCCAAAGCTGTCAAAAAAGCATCCGACCCCGTTTCGATCGATATAGATAGCCAACCAGTGGCGTCCCGGTTCGTCCGATCGATCCGTATTACAAATTAATAGAGCCGGGAGATCTGTCAGCGGTTCTTTTGGAAAATGATCGCTAGCGAGTACTCCTAAAAAATTTATATTACACACGATGTTATCCATAATTTCCGTTAACTCCACAGTGTTCATTTCAACTCTTCAGTAGTGTTCTGCCAACACCTGTCTTCGATTTGATATTTCAAGTAGAGAATCGTAGATGGCATAAATTAAAATGTTTACTGTGTTTTGTAGAGGCTCTCTAAAACGGGCTTCTAACCTAATATTCCCTGATCTAATCAGTGACACATGCTGTGAGCACTCTTCATCCGGAGTAAGATTATAGGCAAACAGTGTGTAGCCGTTGAGAAAATCTTCCCTGTCTATGGCCAAAGACTGGTTCTTCAGATGTCTCCCCGTGGCGGTAACCAGCTGATAATATTCTTTTACCGCGTTGCCTAAATTAAATTGTGGCTGAAAAGGACGATTTGGGACATGTCCACCATCTGAGGTGAGATTTAAATATTCAAGATGGAAATGTTTGAACGAGAATGGGTTTTTTTCGTATGAGCCAGTAAAAGCATCGTTATCTGTCAGTCCAATAATAATGGATTTCGGAAGAGTTCCAAGGAAGAGATTTTCGTGATTTGAGACGCGCGCTCCAGCCGGCACAGAAAAGGATTTAACACAGACCTTATCATAAGGATATTTTGCTGTAGCCGACAGTAATGCCTGGGCATGGCCCAGGCGAAGAGAAGGGGAGACAGATACTCTTTTGATAAAAAGAGATGCGGAGATTATTTTTAGTTTATAATCGATCGCGTCCCCGCGCATAAGACAGAATTCGTCTTTTGCTCTAGTTAGACGAATACGAATATCAACTCCGTTCAAAAGTAATTTTGGCTGAAAGAATATATCGCTGTGTATCGGAGCTAGTAACTCAACAACATTGCCACCGTCAGTAAACGCAGCTCTCTTTGTCAGCCCTGCATTCGCACCTGCCGGATCCGTAGCATCCATGTGCCCTGCTGTGTCTTTGTAAAACAATCCTGCTGAAAAGTTGTTCTCTAGGGTATCTTTTCCATAATTAATAAGCATCTCCAGAATGGATCTGTAAGGATAAGTGTTGGACGACTGTGATACCAACCGATCTCCTAGCGACACATCCACCTGCGAGAAAATACATGCACCAGGATAGTTAAGAAGCCCCACTGGGGCTCCCTGCGGGGGATTGGACCCATCTGGCAGCGTTATTTTAACACGAGTATATAATAATGTATTATTCAGATCAGTGTAATCTTCACCAGTCCCTGCAATGAAAAACTCAATCGGAGAAGCATCATTAATCGCTGACATAGGGGGGATTTCCACATAAGTGTTTTTCTCAATAGCTGTCTGAGTTAAAGGAAGTGTAAAAATATCCAGTTCGGATTTAATACATTCGTCCGACATTGCATGAATCAATGACATGATTTAGAAGATAGTGTTGCTTCGTCTTTTCAAACTTGTAGATCTTTTTACGCGCTTCGTCCGGCTTCTTCCTCTCTTTTTTGCAACTGGGCGTTTCTTCGTGACGCGTCTAGTCTTCTTTACGCCGTGACCACGCCCCCTCCTCATACGGGTCCCAGGGGGCTTCAACCCTCTGCGCATGACCATAAGACCTTGACCGCTCTGTCTCTCGGTGTTATCATTATTATTAAATGATTTTGACAAGGCAGTGGTAACTACGTCACTTACTATATTTTTTGCCGCAGCTTTTATGTGTGGCTTTGCAATACTAAAACCCCTTCTTAGAAACGGTATTGCCATACGATATAACCCACGAAAGAGACCCCCGATCCCTGACGCAAAACCGGAACCGTACATGACCCCGCTTCCGGCATAGCCCGGCATTCCGTGACCCGTCTGGGCCTGATAATATGATATGTAGCGGTGGGGATCGTCCTGGTACGGTGTGAGATAAGCCATTTTTAAAACAAATGTTTTCTCACCGGTCTAAAGTGCAGCTTCGTCACAACTTTCCCGTAGGTGAATCGTACGTCTTTATTCTGATCGTCTTTAATCTCAATGCCGATATCTGATATGATGTTTTTATTAAGACGCACGTAATGAGACTTGTTGTGCCTGACACAGACTGCTTTGTTAGTGGTCGGTTCGATATGTATCGTCTCTAATAATTGAACATACGCGTCACCGACTGCTTGATATTCTATTATATCTATGTATACAAATAGAGTGTAAAATCCTCCGCTTATATCAGCCTGGTGTGGTGCGTATGTGCGCACGTCTTCGTGTTCATCCGAACTGTTTACATTTTCTATAGGAACGCCTGGTTTTAATCCTAGAATAATGGCCAGCTTTCCGTAAAACGTTAGCGATGCTCTCTGATTTGATTTCAGAGATATCTTATTTTTTATATTATCGTACCTGAGCTGCACCCGCTGTGGAAGAGTTGCGTTTATTTCCTTGAGTAATACTGAAATATCCTCAAAATACCCGTGTTTTATAGTATTATGATTCGTAGATATTTTTAGGGCTTTCCTGAATGTTTGAATATTAAGATCCCCTCGCACTTGACTATGTTCATCGTCGTTCAAACATTGCTCGCATTCAATAATAAAAGTAGCGTCTTCCTCGTTGAAAGTATGCCATGTTTTTGGATAGTGGAACTCGACCAACGCCACTTCCCATAATCCTTTTAAATGTATTGCTCTTGCCAGTCTAGTTCTGTAATTAGCTATCTGATTTTCAGGGTAAACATGAGCTGATGCATTACACGGTAGGGTGACGTAAAACCCCTCCTCCTCTGACATGTTTTTGATTGAATGAGAACGCGAGCGACTCTCCCTAGGGTTTTAAAGGAGAGTGAAGATCTATCACCTGTTTTTCAGGAATCCAGCTATTGAATTTCATTGGCCATCCAAACCATTTCACCAAAACGTACATGGCTTTTCCACGTCGCTTTTTATCGAGAATTTTTTCGACCTTAAATGATTTATCATCACTCACAATAATTTTTTGGAGTTCTTTTTCGTAGAAAAAGCCCTGTATTATCTCGCCATCATAGTCCTGTAATTTATACACAGGTACCTCCCTGGGTATACAAGATGCTATTGTAAAATATTCTTCGGTATAATTCTGCTCGTAGCCTTTGGCAAATATATTCCGGACTTTAGATATTCTGACCACATCACCCACTGAGAATTTAAAGACGGGTGTCTCTTTACGCATTTTTCCGTATAAATTTCTGAATACCACGGATTCGTTTTCTTTATTTACATCCAACGGTCTCATTTTAATGGACTTGTGGTAACAGGAGTTATACCCCTCTGTCAAATCTTGCAGAATATCACAGTAGCGTCTTGAATTTATCGATGTAAGATAGCGCCACATTCGTCCTTTTAAAGTTTTATTAAACCTTTCGATTACACTCGCTTTTAATTCAGAAGCTGTTGAAAAATGTGTTATATTATATTTTTTCATCATCTGTTGAAAAGGCTTGTTGAAAAACTCTGTACCCTTATCTGTCTGTAACTTGACGGGAATTCGCCCCTCTTTCAAAACTGACAAAAATGCTTTAGTTACTTCACACGCGGATTTATTTCGCAACACCCGTGTCCACGCGTACTTGCTAAAGACGTCTATAATGGTAATTATAAACTTGATATTGTCGTTCTCTTTTGCGTATGCGGACATATCGACTAAATCGGCCTGAAATTGTTGGTCTTTCCCATAGACAACCACACGATTCCGCTTATAATTTATTGGTGCGGTTCGATGGAGCGTGTATGTGTCTTGGCTGGATAGCCAATCACTCACATCTTTATCGGATAATCTTACACCGTGTTGTTCTAATACAGCTTGTTTTAATCTATCTCTACCTCCGAGAGCACCCGAATTGCTGGGGTCGTAGTATATCTTTTTCATTAATTCTGCCATGTTAATGCTTTGAGATTTCAGTCATAATGAATCGAGTTACAAATTTGTTCAGTATTTTATTTTATTTCACAATATAAAGTCACAAGCATTTTCAAACAAAAGATATTTTTATTTCACCATATAAAAGTTACACAAGCATTTTTTATTTCACCCAATAAAAGTTACACAAGCATTTTTTATTAGAATGTAAGAAGTAGAAGGTTACAAACATCTATAATGTGAATTATATCACACAAAACAAAAAATAAAATTTCACACACATTTCAAAATTCTTCTCCAAAATGTAATCGACTAAAAAATCTAAAATATTACATACACCTGGATGTTCATTACTTAACAAACTACAGACATCAGTCACATATGTACAAATACACAATATATGTCCTATTCTAAGAGAGTCGTGGCACTCAGGCATCAGCTCGAGAATGTTTTTGATAACCGCAGAAGGTGTGTTCTCACTGGTAACAGACATTTTTACCATATGATTCCATTCATCCGATAACCCCCTCACGGCATTCATTAAATCCATTAGTCGTTTTTCATCCCGAGTTATGCTGGTGTTTGTAGTCCAATTATTCTGGATAATCTTGTGGAGTAGGTTAGATATTCCACATTTAACATGTGATTTAAAGAAATATTTTGTAATCCATGAGGTAGAGCAGAAGTTCCCCATTTTTAAACCTGTGTGATCTCCGGATCTTCAGATACGGCAAGTTTCCATTTATCCACAGCCGTGTAAATTATTTCCTCGCATGATTCGTCGATTAATTTCTCACGGATTAAAGATAATTGTTCCACTATGTACATCTCATCTTTGAGCCCGTATAAAATTGCCTCAACAGCTCCCTCGATCCTCTGGAGATGAGGCCTGCCTCCGTACTGACTCAAGGCCTGAGCCAATATGTTTTTTAACTCCGGGGTGAGAAGCTTCACACTGATTTCTTCAAAACATCCATAAAAATAATAGGCAGAAGGTTCAAACAAGCAACTGTGTCTTGTCTGAGATGGATGGGCCACCGTGCAGCCGTCGCAATTCTTTTTCATCCGCTTGTCGACCAAAATTTCCAGAATAACAGCCAAAATAGCTTTGATAATCCGGTGACCTGTATCCCCTAGGCATCCATCCGTCTCATCGACAGTTGTGTCAGGGGTCTCAGCGTCTGCGGCAGGTGTTGCAACTCCGTAGTTTGTGAGGAAAGCCAGATTGTGATAACCAAGTTCTGTGCAGAAATTATTTATCCAATCGATGCTTTTCTGAGGTAATCCATTTGCCATAGTCATTAATCCGTTTGTTGTAAATCCATCAGTAGATCCATGCAGTTGAGATGATGATGAAGAAGGAGAACCAGTATCCTGAGACATGATGCGTGAATGAGGTAAGCTTTCAAGAGCCCGTCTTTTAATGCTTGTAGAGAGTGGGTGGGGTTATATAAGAACCGCGCCTCTCTGGGACCGCCCACTCGGGGTGGAAAAGTTTCACTTTAATGTTGGCGTAGCGTTCATACGCATTGGTCCACTGGAAAAGCTGATTGATCTTGGAAAAAATATTTTCCAACACAGCCAGGTCCTTCCATTGGAACATGAATTTCAGATCATATAATTCTAAATGATCTTTTTCACAAATTGGCCACGAGTATTCTGCAATCTTGCCAAAATCACTACAAAGTATGTAAATATAGTCGTCTGAGTGCTTATTTATTTGGTCCGCTAAAATCCGGTATCTTGTACCCATGGTTAATCCAGCCCACTCACCGATAAAAAGAGGTGTATCCATCCCTTCATTCAAATCTCTCCATACTTTTGTGTAGAATAAAATCCAATCTCTTTCTGTGAATATTAAATCCGGATCATCCGTGGCATTTGTGGTGAAAATCTCGTCATTATCCACGTTAACCAGTCTGACTTCTCTGTTGATTTTGTCATAAGCATATGTACACGCGCGTCCTTCGGACAAGTGAAAAGTATATTTCACAGAATCTTCCGGTTCGTGAAGAAATTGTGTTAAACAGGGCCCGTGCGTTCCACGTTTTTTTCGTGGAGCTAGAGTCAAATCATCCATAGCTACATCGATGCTTTTTTCAGGTGTTTTCGGGGTTGCAGCCGTTGCCATTGCAGATTTGTTTTGTAAAATCACAAGTATCTCTTGTCATGTTTGCGCTCCTTTTTAAACATCTCATGTGACTGTGACGCTGTGGGAGGGGAATTCCCGTGAGTGATGTCATTTTTTACACACACCCTTAAATCGAGATTGACCTCTCAGCTTTGAGAGGGGTGTGTTAGGGGGTGTGGTCTCTTCGATCCGCTGCTTTGGTTTTCTTTGGTCATTTCTGCTTGGACTCTGAAGTGACCGGTCGCTTTTTCTATTTGGGAGCTTGAAGGGACTGTGGGAATTTCCCACGGTGACATCTGTTGTGGGTGGGGGTAGAGGCGGAGTCTGACTGTGTCTCTCTGCAGCCTTCAGAAAATTTTACTCCTCTCAGACCTCCGGCCTGTGTGGACATTTTTTCACTTTGCTCCAGAAAAAATACACATGGAAAACACTTTTGAATCTTTAAACTCTGAGTTTTTAACAACTGGGTATGTAAAAATGATCTTTTTGTAAATGAAAAAGCTGTTTTAATGTTTTAACATCTTAAAATAACACTAACTCATTTTTTAATAACTCTTTTTAGAGAAAAATTTCAATTTAAACTTATTTCATTGATGTTTTAACGTTTTAAAAGTGGTGAATGTACATATGTCTTGTTTAATAAATAAAAAACATTGATCTCATCTCCGACTATTGTCTTTATTGTACATTTCTTTAAAAAGTTTTAATATACACTGTTTAGAACTACTGAGCATGGGAGATTTTCCCACGCTTCAGATGTTCAACCCATAAGGAGGCGTGCCACAAGTCCAATTTTCCCACGGTGTACGTACAGCCCATAAGTGGGAGGAGCTAGCGTGGGAAATTCCCACGGTCAAGGGGGCGGGGCTTAGAGGGGCCATAAATCAATCAAAAGTGACATATGGTACCCCTCTATACTCTCTCTAGCTCTCTCTCTATCTCTCTCTCTCTCTCTCTATCTCTCTCTCTCTCTCTCTCTCTCTCTCTCTCTCTCTCTCTCTCTCTCTCTCAGAACAACCACACAGCAGAACAGGTTTATGGAAAGGTAGACTGAAAACTGTTACAGATGAAACAAAGTATGCAAAATGATGCTTAAAACAGGGATTTATGAATCGCTGACAAAACACGAGATATAAGATTTGCTATCCAGGTAACAACGGAGCAGGCAACTTTGTATCTGAGAGGTTTGTACTTCAGAAAGGTTACAGGATTAACCACTTCCAGGTAACGCTCAACACACATCAGACACTTTAAGAAACGACCAGTCATGACAATTCCTGTTAAAAACATCACAAATTCCCAGAGCTTTGAAAATTCATTGGCAAGTGCAGATATCAGTGAGCGCAGACAGAACACAATCTCACAAATAGAGACGTTCAGAATGAAGATTTCGGATGCAATTCCTCTTCCTGCTCCTGTGGCAATAAGCCACAGAATATAGGAGTGTGTAGGAAGACCAACAGGACATTGGTAGCATTTATTGCAAGGTCACAGGTTGGAATTTTATGTTAAGGCTGGATGTGTGAGAAGTTTTGCAGCTTCCTTCGAGATGTTCATCATGCAACTGTCTTTTGTTTTGTCCTGGACAGACAGACAGACAGACAGACAGACATAAATAAATAAATAAAATTGCACTGTTTTCAACAGTATTAAAATGGTTGCTTACCTGAATAATTAATGTGAAATCATCCCACCACCTCAACATAAACTTTAAACTCGGTCTTGTAAGGTGATCAGTGCAACTCACGCTCACAAATCTACAATGCTTGATTTATTAAAAAACTAAATGCAAATATTCTGAATCATAGATTAGCCAGATGTGATTCTTAACAGCATAGATCATAGGAGAAAATAAAGCTACTTTGTAACATAAACAGAAATAAACTGGGATTGAAAAAGCTGATAAATCACATTCCACATGCAGCGCATAATCCCTCAGGTGATGTATTGCATCTAAAACATTGTGTTAATACTGATTTTCACTGTATTTTGACATGTAAAATAGCCTTTTTGAATAGCAAAGGAATGCACATTTAAAAAAAAAGAAATATAACAATATAGTTTCAAGTTTTGGTGGTCAAAGGGTTTAAATAATGCAAGTTTAGCATTATCACACTTAGATGTCACACCACATGCAGCGCATAATCCCTCAGGTGATGTATTGCATCTAAAACATTGTGTTAATACTGATTTTCACTGTATTTTGACATGTAAAATAGCCTTTTTGAATTGCAAAGGAATGCACATTTAAAAAAAAAAGAAATATAACAATAGAGTTTCAAGTTTTGGTGGTCAAAGGGTTTAAATAATGCAAGTTTAGCATTATCACACTTAGACATTAAATACAGTGAGGTGAGTACATTTTATAGTATTATTATGTTATTTTAGTGTATTAGCTTTTTCTGTATTGTATGACATGCCAACACAATCTCATGAAAATCCGTATCTATAGCACGAATTGTATTTATATGCAAAAATTTTTTACGTGCCCATGATACACACTGTAAAACCCTTGGGTAGGATTAGCCCTTCGAGAACCACTGCCAGGTCCCATGTGGGAACCTGCAATGGAAGCCACGTACACCTTGAGTGTGGATGGGGTAAGACGAGCCGAGATGCGATCTTGGAGGAGCTCCAGAACTGAAGCCAACCGGGCAGTTAACTGGGTCCACCTCACGCTCTCTACACCAAGTGGAAACACATTCCACTTTAGGCCGTACAATCTCCTTGTGGAAGGAGCTCTGGAACTGAGTATGGTTTAAACCACTCCAGCCAACAGGCCAACCTCTAGGTACTGAGCCCCCTCAGGGGCCAGGCCCAAAGTTTCCACAGGTCTGGTCGAGGGTGAATATTGAGTCCCCGGCTTCCTCCTCAGAGGGATCTGCCAAGGCTGGCCTGCCAGGAGTGCTATAATGAAAACCATACCCGGTTCGGCCAGTACGGCGCAACTAGAAGTAGGCTGATCCCGTCTCGATGGGCCCTCTCCAGAACTCTAGGGAGCAGAGCGATCGGGGGAAAAGCGTACAGGCGTAGCCTCAGCCACGTCTGTACCATGGCATCCAAGCCCAATGGGGCTGGATGGGTGAGAGAAAACCACAGTGGACAGTGGGACGTCCCTCGAGACGCAAACAAATCCACTTCCACTGGGCCTAACCTCTCGCATATCGACTTCACCACCTCAGTGTTAAGTCTCCATTCCCCGGGCCTCAGCCCCTGCCTCGACAGGATGTCTGCTCACTGATTCTGGTCCCCTGGGACGTGCATTGCTCCTGGGACCACAGGAGAATGTGATGTGCCAATCTGGATAGAGGGTGTGATCACAGAACCTCCTGATGAATCAAGTAGGAGAACACCGACACATTGTCTACGTGGTGACCCCTGAGGTCTGGGAGGAAGCTCCTCAGAGCCCTGCCATCCATGACCGTGCCCCAGCCCGTGAGGGAGGCGTCTGTCAAAGCGGCTTTCCGGCGACGTGACGCTCCCAGCACGGGGCCTTGGGACAGAAACCAAGCTTTTTTTCCACATAGATAGGGAACGAATGCATCTGCGCGTAACCCTGATCATGCGGAACGGGTTCCCCCTGGTTTTCAACCACCACTGCATGGCCCTCGTGCAGCAGGCCGAATGGAATGACGTTGGATGCTGCTGCCATGAGCCCTACAAATGTTTTACAGTGATGGATTGGCCTAGCTTTATTCTGGTCACCGTGGCCAGGATGGACTCGATCCGTGCAGGAGACAATTGTGCCCGCATCGTAACCGAGTCCCACGCCACTCCCAGGAACGTGGTTCTCTGGGCTGGTGCCAACACGCTTTTTTTCCGTGTTGAGTCTAAACCCCAGGCTCTGGATGTGGGCAAGGACGACATCTTGATGCCGAACTGCCAGGTCTTGTGACTGGGCCATAAAAAGCCAGTCATCTATATAATTTAGCACCCTGGCACCCATTTTGAAGCCTCAGCGGAGCTAGAGCTGCATCCATAGCTAGGCCGAACAGAAGAATTGGAACCAATATTGGAACGCTTCGCCCCCGAAAGCAAACTTCAGGAACTTCCTGTGAGATGGAAGGATGGATATGTGGAAGTATGCGTCCCTTAGATCTATCGTGACAAACCAATCCTCAGATTTGATCTGACTCACGATGATGGGAATAGTGAGCATCTTGAACCTGAATCTCCTCAGAGACCGATTCAAATGCCTTAGATCTAAAGTTGGCGCAACCCTCCATCCTTCTTGGGAACTATGAAGTAGCGGCTGTAGAACCCGGACTCCCTGTCCGGCAGAGGAACACGCTCTCTGGCCTATTTTACCAGCAGGGAGTTTACTTCCTGTTCCAATACCTGACCCTGCACTGGGTCGGCTGCATTCCACACCAACCCGTTGAATTTCGGTGGGTGGAATCGAACTGCCCATTGTGTGCAGGACCCAAGGTGAAATATTTTGGCAGGTCTTGCCATGCTTTGAAATATTCTACTAGGGGAACCAGCCTCTCGAGACTGATTTTGGGTATGATATGAGATTTGTTCTCAAACCCCTGAAGCGGCTCTCCGGCAGGGTTGGGTCGAAACGATTCTCGATGTGTGGACGTGAGCGCTGCCTGGCCGCAAGCCTGTGGGGCAGACAGAGCAGCGTGCATTCGCTGGAAACTGATGTGTCCCGAAGCGCACTTTACGGCGGGATACAGACATCGATTTCCTCAGGGCTCCCCAGAAGGGAGGTTCTTTCGGTTTTGTTCTCGACACCCTGAAGCGGAGGACCGGCAGGGAATAATCGAAAACCGTTTCCGATGTGCGGACGCGAGTGCTGCCTGGCCGCAAGCCTGTGGGGCAGACAGAGCAGCGTGCATTCGCTAGAAACCGATGTGTCCCGAAGCGCATTTTACAGCGGGAACCAGACATCGATTTCCTCAGGGCTCCCCAGAGGGGAGGTTCTTTTGGTTTCGTTCTCGACACCCTGAAGCGGAGGACTGGCAGGGAATAATCGAAAACAGTTTCAGTCACAGAATCTTTATTGCAGAGTAGACCCGTAATCTACGCGCTGCCTCGGTAAACGCGAGATCCGAGCCACTAGATTCTATATTGTAATGCAGACCTAATTTGGGACAATTCTTATGGGACAAACAACACCAAATAGGACAGACAGTTTAACACAGAGCTCTTGCTGAAGAGCAAAAAGCTAACTCTGTTGTGTGCTGGCGTCCCTTTGTAGCTTCCGTGTATGCCGTCACACGTTACGTCATGATGCAACACCAATCAAGATTGGCTTAGTTTCATTCATGCTTCAGAGCCGCTACGCTAAGGGCGTTCCCCAAAGTGTCTTATCGACGCAGTTCGAGTTCCCTCGAAAGGGAACTGTATATCATGCACGTAAAAACTATTTTTTGCGTATAAATTGCACGATAAATACAATTTTACAAGCAAAGTTTCAGAATTGCATGCTTCCCTCTTGAAGTTAAATACACTGTTAATGTAAAAAAATAAAAACAAACATTTCTACTTGATGTAACCACTAAAATTACTTTCACTGGTCTAACTTAATGTAGTCAGGTTGATTCATTTGTGTTTTTGGCTAAATAAAACAATTAATGTAGATGTTACCACATAATATACTTTATTTTTTAGATTATATGACAAAAAACATTTCTCTAAATATTTGAAGCCACAAGATGAGCAAAAAATGAATAACATCTGTCATGATGATTCTTATTGGTTTATTTAAGAAGAGTAGTATATTTCTCTCACTAAGCAAACAATGATAGCAGTATACTTTCAATATACAGTTAAATGAATGATAAAATATGCAAACATATATAAATAAATGAAAGCCAAAGCATTAACAGGACTATGGAGCGTATTGCCAACTTAGCTGCTTTGTTCTAGATAAGCAACTTTTAAAAAAAGCGACTAGCAACTAAAATGATAACGCTTTATTGGATATTTGACTATGTAATATATTAAAATACAGTAGCACGGATTAGGAGAGAAAAAAGATGTGAAGTGCTGACTTAGTGACTTTTTGAGAAGAAAGCATCTTTCCATCGAAAACCGTTTCTAAAAATACTTTTTTGCTTTGCAAAGAGGTAGTTTTCCAGTCCGGTGGAGATAGAGGAGAGGCTGAACCAAACCACCCAGCAAAAAAAGGATCTGACCAATACACCAGTGTGTTACAATATACTCATGTGTCAGAAAATAGCTGAGTCCTGTCAACAAAAATGAAGCATATACGAGAAGCATTGCCATTATTATTGTCACAATGATATTAAACGCTCTTCTCTTCATGTGATTTTCCTTTTCTCTCCCTCTCTCTCCTGGTCCTGACAGAACAACATAATAGAAAAAGTGAGAAGGGCCTGACACAAATAATAGCACATGAACAAAAACATATGAAATTAATAACTGGTAAAACTAAAAGTAAAAGTGGGGAACACACAAGACATAAGAATAATTATCCAGGCCACAGTGCAGCAGATCACTCTATATCTGAGAGGTTTGAACTTCAGAAAGGTTACAGGATGAACCACTGCCAGGTAACGCTCAACACAGATCAGACACAGAAACAGAGGATGACCGGTGACGGCTAAGCCTGTCAGAAATACAACAAACCAAAGATTTTGAAAAGCTCTGCTCAGTAGAGACAAAAAAGACTGCAGACAGTAGAAAATCTCACAAACGGACAGATTGAGGCTGAAGAACTCTGATGCGACTCCATTTCCCGCTCCTGTGACGATGAGCCAGATCACATAAGAGTTTTCAGGAAGCACAACAATGAGGTTGAGGATCCATCCGGCAGTGTGAAAGTTCAGGAATGAATCAGCTTTGCTTGTGTTGTTTGTTGTGCAAAGCAAAGATACCAGTCGACTTTAAATTTCGATTAACTTAATACATTGATGAAAATGTGAACATAGGCTACATAGCCTATATGAAAGCCAATAAATTAACAAGACTATGGAGCTTTACAAAATGGTAGTTTTCTCAACTTACGTGTTTGAGTTCTCAACTTTTCTCAACTTTTTTCATGTTAAATAGTTGAATAAACGTTCAAAACTGAATTTGTCATACAAAACGTAAGTTGGATTTTTTACAGTGGAGAGAATATCCATTTTTCTCACTCTGCTTTCACTTGACTTTCAAAAAAGACGATCAACTTTGAAATATAAAGTGTGAAGTATATTTGCTATTTCTGAGTCAACATATCTGTTATTAAATAAATATCTGAAAGTACTGGACAAATATTTAGGAAATACATATGAAAATATGAAAATGTATTTTGCCAATTTGAACTGCTTTTAAACCATAGTGATAAAGTACAAACCTCTAATCTTGACGGCACACTAAACATTTGATCATTTCAAATCTTGACATTAGGTTATTAAACTGATTGGAAACTTAAACCTTAGTTACCTGAATAATGAATTTCAAATATCAAACTTGAAGCTCTGTGTCATATGGTGATCAGTGGAGCTCACATACCAGAATCTACAATGTTGGATTTATTAGTTGTACACAACTGTATGCAAATATTATGATCTAATACACATTTGATCTAATACACAATATTATCTAATACACATCTTGTTGATATAAAATGATCCAGTCTTAAAATTAAATGTGATAAAATTGAGTCTCTGTAATGACTCTTTGCAAGATTCTAACTTTTGATCACCATTAAAACATATCAGAATTTTTAAATGTATTGATATAATTTATTTTATATTATTTTATATTTATAATATAATATAATTATATTGTTACGGAAGCAGACGGACAACAAGGTAAGTAATGATGTAGTGTTTACTTTATTTACAACAGCAGAGTATCAAGATGAATCAACGTGCAGTATTCGGTGAGTATCAGAGTTCAGAGGTGAAGAATTCTTGAGTGTAATTCGTGAGTGAATAATCAATGTATCTTTTGCAGGCACGGCGAGATGAGACTTCCAGAGTGGAAAGGATCTTCGTATGAAGAGGCAGCCTGATCTCACACACGAAACGTACATTTAGACGTAAATAAAAACGATCCAATTCGTATATATATTTGCGTATTATAGTGACTTACGTATCATATGGACGTTATTTCAGGTTCGATACGTATCTAAATTTACGTATTACAACTTAAAATACGTATAGATTCAACGTATATCCATAAATGCATGACAGCCTGGTCTCATTGTTAATACGTTTAGGTTAATACGTAATTTTCAAAGACAGAAAACGTACGTTTTATAGATAAATGGAAGATCCCTTAACCCCACTCCCAAACCTAAACCTAACGTTACCCATTTTATACAGAATATAAAAAGGACAAAACGTACAGAGGTGTGTGGGAAATGGTAATGGTAATTTTATTAACAATATAGCATTAAAAGATTTTTTTAGCAGCTAATCCTACCCCTAAACCTACCCATAACAATTTCTTAACTACATAGGCTACAATTATGAAGAAAAATTACAACATGTGTAATCACAATAATTTATTTATTGCGAACATGTCAAAACCGGTACCAAAAGTCGTTCACATGACGATGTGTTGCAGTCACAGTCCTCTCTTTCAGTATAATAGTTTTGAATGAGGTACAGAGCAGAATTTAAGTTATTAATCCAAGAAAATGTTAATCCGGCTTCGCTCTGTGTGAAGGCGCGCGCGCTTCTCCATTTCAAATGTTGTTTACCGACTGAAATACGGCGTGTCGCAATCTGTGGCGAGAGCCAATGAGCGTTTGATATCACTGCCGTAAAACATGTCGTAATGCTTCTTTAGGGCGCAATTTTTTAATTTGAATTCATCACAAGCGCTGAATTTGACAGTTACGGACTGCGCTGCTTTGATAGCCTGTGAAATGGAAATGAAGATCACTCACTGGATAAAGGGCTGAATTTGGATCTCTTTCTTGCAAACGTATGGATTCTAAAGATTTGGATTATCAAGCTAATAAAATTGATGTCTTTTGTGAATTTATGTTGGGTTTTGGTGTATTATTGTTCTATTGGAGAAAACGCATTTTGTGTCTCACTGTAAATAAACTAAATATTACAAAATGGTTAAACGATTAAATAAGGTATTTTTAAGGTTTTAAAGTGTATTTGTGTAACTGCATGTAGGTTAATCCTCCGAAACGAGTTTGCAGCAGAAGGCAAGAACAGAGCGAATGGTTATTAGCCTATTTCTTGAGTAAACTGCATTTAATAATAATAAATGCAACTGAAAACGTAATTGATAAGACATTTGAATGCAATAGAGTCAAAACATTAATGCCACGATTTTAATATGCATAAATAAGAATACGTACAAATATGTACGTCGGTAGAATTGTTCATACGTAAATAATTCACGTTTTTGTGCTGTTAATACGTAAATATTTTACGTTTTAGAGCTGTAAATACGTCCGTATTATACGTTTCTGTGTGTATAAAACGTAAGTAAATGTACGTATGGTAGAATTACACTTTACGTAAAAATACACACGTATTCTCATGAGATCACGTTGCAGGAGGATGACAGGCTGACGGCACACACTCACGCACCACTTGGCAGATCAGAAGGCTTACGGCTCGCACACCACTCAAGATGAGATCTGGGCAGACTAGGACAGACTGGAATCGGCGTAGAGAACTGGTAAGTAAACACAGGTAAGTTTAGTTAGTGAAACTCAGAGAGAAGCACTATGAGTCCGCTTCGGATAAACGAGCCCGGACAATGAGACAATGGCGATTCTAGGGGGTGGCCTGGGGTGGCCGGGGCCACCCCTGAAAGCTCATTGGCCACCCCTGTGGCCACCCCAGATCTGATAGGTAGGTCAAGTTCGTCAACACAAGAAACGAGAAATGTTGTCAATCAGTGATGACAGCTGATCAACTGATTTAGGGCCAGTTTCACATTTTTAACTAACACAGTAACGGTCGTACTGAGACTGTGAGAGCTGATTTCTGCTCAGCGGACGTTTGGCCATGCAGGTCAGATGACCCATGAGATAAGAGCACGCGCGCTGCACGGTGCACCTGCTGCTGCTGGTCCGTGAAACAAGAGGACGGTCACACAGTTGCAACAATACAACAACGATAAAAACGCTGGAATCAGTCGATTGAGAGGTATGGTCGGGACCCAACGCAACAGAGTGCGGCACGGGAATATAGATCTGATGGCCGAGTGCGGGCGCGGGCGGTAATGCACTCGTGTGTCGATTCGCGGGAGTCGGGACTCCGGCAAAATAGAATTATCTATAAATTGAACAAATAAAAACGAATAAATTGTCATTCATCTGTTGCACAAAAGCAACAAGAACAACTAAAACAAAATAGAAACGATTTACAGGCCAGAGTCTCTATTTATAACATGTTTGCAGCGTTGAACAATGTAACCAATCACAGACATATGTGTTGATTTCTTGAACGCAATGGCCAATCAGATGCATTTAAGATAGAATCCCCTCACCACTCAAAATGGACTTTTTGTTCAGTGCTGAATTCTGCATGCTGGCAAATCATCTATCATATCAAACAAAGTGTAGATAATATGAAAGATTAAGAATAACAGAGATTTGTGAGATGGCGATGAACTGAGATGTCATTAGGAATTAATAAGTGAGAAATCCGTCCCGCGCAGGTCTCTAATGTAGACTTTAAAAACAAACCACTAACATTATATTTACATTAACAGTAGCCTAGGCTGCAATCTAGTGTATGTAAACCTTTTTGCAGATAAACACAAATGCATTTTCGGACAAGTTAATGGCCAAGCTAAATGAGTAAATCATATCCCCACTATGGCAATTAATAACAGACTATAGTAAACACATTTCCTAAATAGGCCTGTGACTGTATCTTACATTTTATGAAATAGTACCATTATTTAAAAATAAAGTTTGCACTTTGTTACTATTATTAAAATCCTCTATTGTTCATAAGAGTTTAAAGGTTTACATAACATTACTTTATAGTATATATGGCCACCCCACTCTAGTTTTGTGTCCCATCTTGGCCACCCCAGTAAAAATGTCCTGGATACGCCACTGCAATGAGAGATGCGTGGTGTGTGCTTATGAAGCAGTGGTGATTGATGGGGTGCAGGTGTGTCTTGTCAGAACTCAGGTGACTGTGATCGCTGGGTGATTGTGGTGGAAGAACCTGGCCAATCCGTGACATATATGTATTTATATAATTTATTTGTGCTTTCTTTTCAATGTAAAACATTTATTACAATGTTAAAAATAGTTGTGCTGCTTAACATTGTTTTGTTTTGTAACAAAGTAAATGCCTTTACTGTCACTTTTGATCAGTTCAATGCATTTTTGCTGAGTGAAAGTATTAACTTAAAAAATATAATACTTTTTTTTACTGACCCCAAACTTTTTAGTTAAAAATTTTAATATTATATACAATTATGTAATCATAAATATTGCTGTTTTTATATAATGCGTGTTATATAAATGGTTACATATATTATTTTGGCTGTGTTTCCCTAAAAACCTCACTATTTAATTTTTATTTTTATTTTTTATAATAATAATAATTAAAATCTCCCTTGTTCTGCATGTGTGTACAGAATCGTAACATTTCTTAAAATTCTTTATTTTTTCGTGTCTCCATATGTGGTAAATAGTGTTCATTAGTAGCAGGGCGTGTTTTCATTTCTCTCCATTTGAATGTGATTCATTCTGTTCACTTCATTGTAAAGTGTTGAGACCTGTGGTGTCTATCTGGCCACTGGAATATCACATCAGTTTATGATTTCTCTATTCATTCTCATTTCCAATATATACAGCCAGATTATACCATTCTTTGCAGGTGTTCAGTCTGGTGACATCAACACTGTACAGACAGCATCAAGACAATAGAGCTTTTTAGGATTGACTGGGTAAACATCACTTTAAGGTAAACGGGATTTTTCTTATTGGTTAATACAATTACAAATGTCTAAAAAACAATCATATACAGTATAGGTCTACAAATAGAGCAGCATTTTAACACAGATAATCGCTGGATTTATAATTTGTACACTGTAAAAAAATAATAATACATCCCCAAGTCAAACATTTCTAGTGACTGATCACATCTAAATTTTTCAATTAGTCTGACGTATTATTTCTCATTGAGCCAATGTTAACAGACTATTGCAACAAGAATTGCACTTGGGCCAATTTTAAAATTTAGATGTGACCAGTCACTAGAAAATTTTGACTTGGAGAGGTTAGACATTTTTTACAGTGCACCTTTCTAATGCATAACTTCATACAGTATCTACATTTTTAAGTGTAACTTTTTAACATTCTTTATTATTTAATAGCAAATCTTTAAATTATTTGTACATGTACATCAGTTATTTGTCAAACATAACATAGAAAAAAGGTTAATTGGGCTTCTATTTAACCCTAAACGTTTCTAAGAAGCGCCTGATAGAACCCTTTGAGGTTCTATTTTGAATATTTTCTTCTAAGAGTGTATAAAGCTGACTAACATATTGTTTTTATGTGTGTTGTTTTATTATTTTGGAAGTGTAGTAAAAGAGAAAGCAATGGATGTGTTTAATACATCAGAAAGCAACAGCAACAGCAACATCAACATCAACAACAAGACTGAGTCATCCATCAGTTTTTACAATGCTGAATTGATCCTGAGCCTCATTGTTGTGCTTCCTGAAAACTCTTATGTGATCTGGCTCATCGTCACAGGAGCGGGAAATGGAGTCGCATCAGAGTTCTTCAGCCTCAATCTCTCTGTTTGTGAGATTTTCTACTGTCTGCGGTCTTTTGTGTCTCTATCTTGCGACACTTTTCCAAGTCTCTGTTTTGTTGCGATATTCCTAATGTGCATTCCCACCACCGGCCGTCCTCTGTTTCAGTGTCTGATCTGTGTTGAGCGTTACCTGGCAGTGGTTCATCCTGTAACCTTTCTGAAGTACAAACCTCTCAGATATAGAGTGATCTGCTCCGCTGTGGCCTGGATAATGATTGTTGTCAACTGTGTGTTTACCATTGTTTATATATTTGATTTGTATGTGTTCTTGTGTTATAGCTTGTGTCAGGCTCTGCCTACTTTGTCTGTTAAATTATTCTGCTGTGTGGCTGTTCTCAGAGCTCTGAAGCAGTCAGGACCAGGAGAGAAAATAAGAGAGGAGGAAAATCACATGAAGAGAAGAGCGTTTAATACCATTGTAATGATTACGATGGCAATTGTTCTCATATATGCTGCAAATTTAGTGGCAGCATTCATATATGTTCTGACACGACAGTTCATTCCAGTGCTCTGGTCTATTGGTCAGTTCTCTTTTTTGCTGGGTGGTTTGGTTCAGCCTCTCCTCTATCTCCACAGGACTGGGAAACTACCGTTTTGTAAAGTTCTGTAGTCCTGTTAATGCCTTGGCATTTATGCGTGTTCACATTTTAGGTATGTATTTAATTGAAAGTTAATGTGTAGCCTACAGTATCATTGCTTCCTCAATGAAAGAAATACACTCATATGTGTAGTTTGCTTGAATAAATAAACCACAAAAGTGTCTCCTATGAAGGAGTGTAATTTTATAAAACATTAACCATACAGTATATTATTTTTATGGTTTTGAATATTTATAGAAACAATACCATAGTATGTTTTTGAGTCTGTAATATATCTTCACTTAAATGTAGACTGACAATATTTTATCTGGTAAACTAAAATAAACTTCATGTGGTAATAATTTACTAAATTCATGAGAAAAATATGAGTGAATCATCATTAGGTTATCAATAAAAGTCATTTTAAGAGTCGGACCAGGTTGAACTAGTTTGTTAACCCTTAAACAGTTTAGATATCCTTAGAGGTAGCAGTTCAGTCAGAATAAAAAGGATGTGTCTAATCATGTCAGTAAAAAAAAAAAAAAAACTGTTTAAAATTTCATTCAGACTTCCCACACATAAACCTGATGACTCTAACGTAAAAAGTTCTTATGAAATCATCTGTCAGAATGATTTGATACCCATGAAAATGTGTTCATGTAATCGCTGAACGGTTTTATGTGTTTTATATTGTAAGTATAGGGGAGCGCGGGGCACAACCTAACGCGGGGTTAAATGTAACACGGACCTTTTACATAGTTAGTCAGGGTCAAGCAGGTTGTGTTTCCGCTTATTTTCTCTCGCTGCCAGAAGACAGTCTCCCATGAATTTGTGGAAAGTTTTGATAAGATTTTGTGAAGATACTGGACAAAAAGTGTTTTGACACCATGCAAGAACATTTTTTCACCATCCGTTTTTTTTCCGGTGTCTGAGTTGAGTGTGTATGTCACCAAATCTAACTTTATATTTCCTTAATCACTGTCTTGTTGGCTAAAACATAGCACCATTTTGAAACATGTCAGCCACTCTTAGCAACTGTTAGCTAGGCTTAAAATATTTTTTACACTGTGGGGTTGTAGCACAATGTTACAACTAAGCCGCAAAGTGTACAACGATAATGAAATGAAAAATGGGAGCCACACAACTTTTCAGGTTTGAGTATTTATTTATATATTTATTTTGCCACATTTAACTTTGTTGGACATTCACAAACACTGTTGGAATTTAAAAGTATGATTTTTTTTTCACATTTTGTTTACTATGCATTGATCATTTGTTTATTCATGTTTATTCTGTTTTTCATGCAATAAAATAGTTTTTATTATCATTATTATTATTATTAATAATAATTTTACATGCAGCTGCCATACACTAATATAATTCAATTTCAATTACAATATTTGATGATTTTTTTTTATTATATTTTTTGCAAAACTGTGCAGCCCTCAATCTCAATCCGTGATATTGATCCATAATAGAAGGATGATTGGATGAGGGATGGATGTATGGATATCTAACTATACAGATGCACAGACAATATCAAACTATACAGATAAAATAGTACTGAATTATGTGTGTTACACACAAGTCTTACAACTAACCCCTCTGTCTGGGATAACCCCATATGGGATAAGTTGTAACATTTGCACTTCTGTCACTTTCAGTGCAACTGTAAGAAAATGGTAGATCCTAGAAAAAAAAAACTTTAAGTGTTCATTTGTAGCAGAGATGTGTATGTTGCTTGTGAAAAAAAAGAAAAAAAGAAAGAAAAGAAAAGATGCATATAACTTAATTATTTTAATTGAGCCAAAACCAAAATGTGTTAGGTTGTGCCCCGCTCTCCCCTACTTACAGTATAAGTTGTCTTTAAGTGAACTTAACATCATACTTATTAATTTACAATTAATATATAATTTTTGCACTTTAAGTATACTACTGTGTTCCTATTTAGGTATTCATTTTGTATACTTTAACTCTTTCCATTTTAAAAGTTTTTATTGTAGCCCCGTGCATCCTTTTTTCATCAACTCTTTAATGTGGTTAAGTTTCATAAAAAAGCAACTTTGTAAAAAGCTGAGAAAAACGCATTTTTGACAAAGACTACGTCAGTATTGGATTTAGAACGATGATGTAAACATAGATGGGTTGAGTCCATCAACACCCCCACAGCTTCACAGTCGTTTCCTCTTCATTGGTTCAGCATTTCATCAGTAACGTTAGGCAGTTTTGAACTTATATGCTGTGTAATGTTTGATGATCGTGCTATTTTTCATTTGTGTTAGCAACCTTCTTTCTATTGTTTCTGCCTCTTCTTCACCTGTGTTTTGATCCGGAGATTCTGTTCTCTTTCAGTAATTACGGTAATAATTTGGCGTGGTCGAAATTCGGCACAACACCGGAAAATTCAGTCAAAGGCGGGGAAAGAGTATTTGAAGTAAATTCCTACGTAGCCTATAGACAAAAATTGAGATACTCAGAATTAGAAACATATCTGTTTTCTTGATAAACCAATATTTTAAAGTAATGTAAGTTTATAAGACAGTATGTAAACCTATGTGAAAAACGTATTTAATAGGCTACTCAATAAAAAGAGTAAACACAACTACAAGCCAAGTATATTTAGAATACTTAATTATACTTTTAATTATATCTCGATCAAAAGATTGAGTACAAGTAAATATACTTACACTTTTCTGTCAGTACAAGTTAAGTATAGACTACTTAAGTGCAATTTTAAGTATATTTCTGAGAAGTACATAAAAAGTAGACTGAAAGTTTACTTTATTATTTTTAGTTTAAAAGACGTATACTAATATTGCACTTGAATAAGCTTATTTTTCGTAAGGGGAGGCATTGTTACCAGTACACTTTAATTATCAATATGTGAATAAATACAAATAAATGATGTGTAAAGGACTATGGAATTTTACAAAAAGGTAGTTTTCCAGTCCTGTGGAGATAAAGAAGAGGCTGAACCAATCCACCAAGAACAAAACCGACATGACCAGCAGTCCAGGGCATTGAAATAAACTTTTGTGTCAGAACATAGATGAGTGCTGCCACCAAATATGCAGCATACGTGACTACCGTTGCCATTATTATCATAACAATGATATTAAATGCTCTTCTCTTTATGAGGTTGTCTTTCGCTTTATCTTTCCCTTTCTCTCCAGGCCTTGACTGCTTGAGAGCTCTGAGAACAGTTAAACAGCAGAATAATTTAACAGACAAAGCAAGTAGAGCCTGAGACAAGGAAAAGCACGTGAAGAAATAGAACTGATTTGGAATTACATCAACACAGGCAAACACACAGGAAATAACAATCACTAGCCAGACAGCATTGGAGCAAATCACTCTATATCTGAGAGCTTTGAACTTCAGAAAGGTGAAGGGATGAATGACTGCCAAGTAGCACTCAAAACAGATCAGACACTGAAACAGAGGACGACCAGTCATTGGAACACCTGACAGAAATTTCACAAAAGTATTGACACTTGGAAAAGTGTGGCTCAGTAGACACAAAAAAGACTGCAGACAGTAGAAAATCTCACAAACGGACAGATTGAGGCTGAATAAATCTGATGCGGCTCCATTTCCCGCTCCTGTGACGATGAGCCAGATCACATAAGAGTTTTCAGGAAGCGCAACAATGAGGTTGAGGATCCATCCGGCAGTGTTAAATTTGAAGGGTGACTCAATCTGGTTTGTGTCATTTGTTGTGATGTTGCTGGAAGAATATATTTTTGACATGGCAGAAATATCCATTTGTTTTCTCTCTCTTTTTACCTGATAAAATAGTATAACAGAATATGTCAATAAATTGTATCTCAAAAAAAAAAAGATTCTTTATTGGCATCAATGGTTCCATGAAGAACATTACCATCAATAGAACCTTTCAATTACACAAAAGGTTCTTTACAGAGGAAAAAGGTGTGTGTGCTCCCTATTGGCCGACACTGGTCATGTGTGTGATGTGTGTGAAGAGAGTGGGCAGAAGACAGTGATTGAACAGGGATAAAAAATTCCTGAACACTATAATAGAAAGTGGTTATTTAAGAACTGTTCACTGGAAGGTTCTTTGGGGAACCAAAAATGGTTCTTCATTGCACACACACACACACACACACACACACACACACACACACACACACACACACACACACACACACACACACACACACACACACACACACACACATATATAACTTATATATATATTAGAGGTGGGCATAGATTATTTTTTTTAATCTAGATTAATCTAGATTAATTTTGAAATTAATCTAGATTAATCTAGATTAAAATGGCTCATTTGAATTCTGCCGAAGGCATTCAGAATATGTGTGCTACCCAAATAATGACTATAAAAGTAAGTCTTTGAGAACGGGTTTCTCAAGCCAGGTGGCGCATTAGACCAGGGGCTCATCTCCTGTTTCCAAAATGCATCACAAACTGCTTGAGAAAGCTGTTCTACTCATAGACTGTAAAAGGTTACTACTGTACTGTTACCGTCCGTAGGCAACATTAGGTAGGCCTATGTTATTATCAACTACTATAGGCTATCAATTAGGGATGGGCGATATGGCCTAAAATCTATATTGTGATATACATTGCAGCCTCTTGCGATAACGATATACAGTATATTATAATAAAACCATTTCAGAACAGATTACACAGACCCATGCTAAACAACTGCTAAATGTATTTTTTTTAAAGGGTGTATGTAGTTTTGAGAACATATATTGTGCAAAACTGTAAGTATACAACATAATTTTGCAGATAAATAAAATTTAAGTACACTAGCTGCAGAGACTTAAGTAGGTCTAATGTTTATTATGGCTTGGAGCTTATGAAACCCCAAATTTAAAATTAGAATATTGTCTAACTGATGTCTTTTCAGTTAAAAAGAAACACAACAACGATTCTTAAAATCGAGATTATGTGCTACACCACTAAGATATATTGGAATGGGAATAATACGCGCGCGCTGGTATTCAGTGATATCATGTTTCGTTTTGAATTTGAGGTGGTCGAACGGATTAGTCGTGTGTTAACTTACCGAACTGTTACCCCACACACTCTGTATATAGTTTGCTGCTGCTCGTCTGACGGCTTAAACCCGAACCAAGTCCAAATAATGGATGTTGCACCGATCTTTTTCACCAGCTTTCACGTTCAGCCGTGTTTACTTAAGATGACGACGAATATGCGTTGCAGCCGGGTTTACCTCGCGGCCGCGGGTAGATTGCGTCATCATAGCTTGTGTAGTATAGAGCCATCTCCCAACCCAACTTGGAGAATAGATTAACGGCGATATTTTTTTTATCGCGCGATAAGAGTCTCGCGTTAACGCAGCACGTTAACGCCGATAACGGCCCACCACTAATATATATATATATATATATATATATATATGACTATATAACTTTTGGAACCTTTATTTTTAAAAGTGTAGGCTATTTAGTCAAAATCAGAAAAATTACAATGTTACATGTAAAATAAGTATGTTGCATATTTAGTGGCAATGTATTACACACTAAAAAAGTAATGTTTAAGTCCTCTTTAAGTGTAGAAAAACTAAAGACACAGACATATTCTATTGAATTGCTTCCATTGAATTTTCAACCACAAAAATGTTTCATGTTTTATAAAACCCAATACAATAGTTCTTCATCACTTGGTGCTCTATTAGCTATTTCGCTAATACGTATGCACTGCACAATCATGCATTACCTATTAATAATGCATTAATAAATGCATTATCTAACATTAACAATGAGCTATGCATTTGTTACTGTATTTTTTAATCTTTTGAATTATTATGAATTATTATTAGTACTTCTCAATTGAGTACTGTAATGTCATTTTACCAGATTAATAATATTCAAAGCTGGATAGCCTGCCACATAGCTTGTTTTGTAGTATATATAAAGTGGTAACCACAAGTGCAGTTCATCATATTACTACATTCCACCAACATCTAACAACCAGAACGTTTCCAAATATATATTTTTTTGATAGTATACCTTTCGGTTAATAATTAACAAACATCTTTTGTTTGGCATTTTCACTATGAGCAAAACCAAGACAGATTGTTCTGGGTTCCTATTTTTGGACCCACAATGGCAATAACTAAACTATCAGAAAGAAAGCCTGTTTACCTTAAGGGAATAATCTGTTTTCCCAGTTGATCCTAAACAGCTCTATCGTCAGACATATGCTACCTGCACAGTGTTGATGTCACCAGACTGAACACCTACAAAGAATGACATATTCTGATTAATAGGAATGAATAAAGAAATCATGACCTGAGATGTGATATGCAGTGGCCAGATGGACAACATGTCTCATTTCATTTTAAATTAATGAACTAAATGAATGTCACAGTAAATGAATCACATGCAAATACAGAGAAATGAAAATGCACCTGGTACTAATGGAAACTATTTTATGTAAAAACAAGAACACTCTTACAGACTACATATGCTTTGCATATGATACATAAAATATTATGTATGACAGTTACACTCATGTCTACATCATCACTCAAAGGTGATTCCATATATATATATATATATATATATATATATATATATATATATATATATATATATATATATATAAAGCATATGTAGTCTGTAAGAGTGTTCTTGTTTTTACATAAAATTGTTTCCATTAGTACCAGGTGCATTTTCATTTCTCTGTATTTGCATGTGATTCATTTACTGTGACATTCATTTAGTTTTCATTCATATATATATATATATATATATATATATATATATATATATATATATATATATATATATATATATATATATAAAGGTGTTTGCATCACTCAGAAGTGATTGATGATGTAGACAAATTGTGTAATTAATCTAATTAATTGAAAATGGACATTTCAAAATAACTGATTTACATCAATTAAGTAAAAAAAAATTGTATAGTGCTTTTTGCAAAACATATTGTTTCATAGCAGCTTTACAGAAAATGATGATGTTAAAGGGATAGTTCACCCAAAAATGAAAATTCTGTCAGTACTCACCCTCGTGTTCTTCCAACCCCGTAAGGCTTTCGATTTTAAGATATTTTTTTTATGAAATCTGAGAGCTTTCTCACTCCTCCATAGGCTTCAATGGGATTGATACTTCCCGGCCTAGAAAAGTTATTAAAGACTTCGTTAAAATATTCCAAGTGACTACAGTGGCTGAACCACAAGTTTATCAAGCGACGAGAATACTTTTTGCGCGCAAAAAACAACAAAAATAACGACTTTATTCAACTATTAATTTTTGTCTGTGTGAGCCCGAATAAATTCAAGTAGTGTAACAGCGCAGCGCATCTGGGTTGTATGTCACCACGTAGGCTCACTATTGGCCGACACTGGTCATGTGTGTGATGTGTGTGAAGAGAGTGGGCAGAAGACAGTGATTGAACAGGGATGTGGTCTTAGCCTGCCCCTTTATCATTATTTTCCTTATTCTTCCTTTCTTTTAGTCTCCCCCTTCCCTCCCCCCCCCTCTGAGGAGGGTGTTGGGGTACAAGTAGTTGTTTTTAGAAGGAATTTGAAGTAGGGGTTGTGAGCCTGGCTCTTGTGGCTATTAGTAGGACTGGTCTAAATGGAGTTTGGAATGCTTACTTTGAAAGGCTACGTGTTCGGCTGTAAGCATACGCTAGCATACGTGTAAAAAAAAAAAAAAACGAATGGTAAATGGACTGCATTTATATAGCGCTTTCACAGACCTATGGCCACCAAAGCGCTTTACATATAGCCTCACATTCACCCATTCACTCACTGATTCATACACCGATGGCGGTATCAGCCATGCAAAGCACCATCCAGCTCGTCGGGAGCAGCCAGTGTTGGGAAAGTTCACTTTCTACATGAACTAGTTCAAATTTCAGTTCACAAATTTTAAAATGAACTAGTTCAGTTCATAGTTCAAACTTCAACATTTTGAACTAAAGTTCACAGTTCCAAAAAAATAACTAGTTCAGTTATTTTTTTCCATATGTTGCTGCGAGCTATTCTTTTTCAAAATTATTGCCACAGCCCATATAAAACCACAGACAGCAATTATGTTATCGGTTTTAACCATAGACTGAAACTATGCGTCAGATTTCATCTTCATATCCAATTTTAAAATCCTTATCCAACCAGGGTTTACATAGCATTGAGGGTAGGGTTGCCAACTAAACGAATGCGGGACAATCGTGCATGGTTCTTTACAGGAAAATTAGGGACACTCAAAATATTTGTAGGCTATAGGCTAGCTAGGCCAACATAACACAGTAGGCCTATATGTCATTTCAGGTTCGTATGTGTTTAAAAGGTTTTCAGACAACACATTTGTTTTGATTAAAGTCATATTACACACAAACCATAGTTCAAAATAATAGCATTTATCTGAAATAGAAAGCTTTTGTAATTATACACTACTTTTAAAGAAATTAAAGAAATGAATAGCCTACTTTTATTCAGCAAGTACATTTATAATGTTAATTTTTTTTATTTCGGATAATTTACTTTGAACCTTTTTATTCATCAAATAATCCTGATTTGTTTTTAGTTTTTTTACATTAATAATAATCAGAAATGTTTCTTGGGCAGCAATTCACATCAGTATATTATTCCCTCAGGACAATTTCATGCTTTCTTGCGTGGCTGGATGCATGTTGGACTCACAATAATCACGTTGTTTGAATTCCTTAAAACTGATTTGCCGAAATCAAAACCCAGTCGGACAGTGAAAGGGATTTGGCGTTAGCGCGAGTCCGGATCGAAGCGACCAGACAGCGGAGGATTCTGTGCGCAAATCAAACAATGATTTGTCCCAAAATAATAATTAATTCTCAATTTAGAGTTTGTTATTCGTATGGTCTGATGCGCGTGAGTGTGGACTGTGATTGGATGATGACCGGTGTCGTGATCAAGTGCCGTGTTGCTGTTGTATCAGATTCAGTCATACATCAGTGGTTAGATCAGCGTCAATAAACGGGACAACGGAGGTTCCGAACGGGACAAATACATTTCTATAGAAATCTTGCACCCTTTTGAACGAAGTTAAACTGAGAGAGCGTGCCGTTCACAGACACCAGAATGAACGAGTTCACAGTTACGTTCATCAGGCAGAAATAGAGTACGTTCAGTTCACGTTCGCCCAAAATATGAACGAGTTCATGAACTATCGTTCAATGAACGCGTTCAGGCACAACACTGGGAGCAGCTGGGGTACTTTAGCTATACTTTGGGCTTTAGACGTGCCTATATCAGTGTTACACTAAGTGCAAACAGCCCCGCTTTGATGGCAGAGGCTATTTACACTAACTCCGCCCACTGACATCTGGTTGGGGCAGACAAATATGGCCACAAATCGACTGAGTTTGAATCCATCTTAAGCCGAGCTTGCTCTACTGGACTATAGGTCTAAGTCTTGTTCTGCCCAGGCTGACATTTCTGAGCGTTTTCCCTGTTACTACTGTTTTCTCGTTTCTGACCCTGGACTGCTTTCATTGCGTCGACCCTCTGCTACATGCCCTTATAATTCTGCCTTGTTTGCCCGGATATTCTCTACATTGTTTGCTGCCTGCCCTGACCCTGTGTCTGCCTTTTGACTATGTTTCTGTACTGTCTTGGATATCTCTATGGGTGTAGGGAGGGGTTTATTGTCCCAAGAAGGCAGCATCCATTTATTAATTACACTATGTTATTTTAATGTATCGTACAACCAAACTGATGTGCAAATAGTATCTGCCACTATTTATGAGTATAAATAGCATCTAACTAATATTTACACTTATTGGAAAGAAAATACTGCTATTTTTACATAATGTAAAGAATCTATTGCAATTTTAGCTTAGTGTAAATAAAATATTGCTAAGAAAATACTACTATTTTCATTGTGTAAAAATAATCTATTGCTATTTAAACAGTGTAAGTTTAGTATAAGATACAGAGGTGGGTTTAAACAACAATAATAAAAATGTAGAGACAGCCGTGTGTATTTATACACTCACAGTGACAAAATGAATTAATTTACATGCATGTTTACCTCAAAGCCCCATTAAAGGAGCAGCCTTAACCTGTGTCCTGTTTTTGTGTTTCAATCATATCTATAAATAAATATTTATAATTTTTTAGACTTTAAAAAAAAAATCTCATTTAAAAATATTGTTAAAAACTTCTATGTATCTACTGAGGTACTTTTCAGGGAACAATTGTGGATATGTGAATCTCTGAGACTTGAGCACATGCAAATACAATCAAGATACGATCCCTCTCGATTACACAACACAGCATTATTATTTTTATTTACATAAAAGGCTAATGTGAAACCTGCATTGTTGTGGGCACTGTCAGTTGTTATTGGAAGTTTATTGTTATGGGTTATTGAGCAACATGATCAATGTTGTCAAGGTGCTTAACAATGATGAATACTGTGCGATACTGATAAACAGCCAATATTCCTCTATGCCTACAAGGACTTGACAAATGTGTTGAGGTATGGCGTTCGCTATGTTAAGGTACTTTAAACAATCACATACTATGGCAAGCCGTTTTAACATTTAATCATTTAAACCGACTAGTCTCTATTTTCATGCTACTAGTACTTATTTTTTAGATACTAGTATCTATTCCATTAAGTACTAGTACTTATTCATTAGCTACTAGTGCTTATTCTTTAGGTACTAGTGCCTATTCTTTAGATACTAGTGCTTATTCTTTAGGTACTAGTACTTATTCAATAGATACTAGTACTTATTCATTAGATACTAGTACTTATTCATTAGATACTAGTACCTATTAAATAGATACTAGTACTTATTCATTAGATACTAGTACTTATTCATTAGATACTAGTTCTTATTTATTAGATACTAGTACTTATTCATTAGATACTAGTACCTATTAAATAGATACTAGTACTTATTCATTAGATACTAGTACTTATTCATTAGATACTAGTTCTTATTTATTAGATACTAGTACTTATTCATTAGTTACTAGTACTTATTATTAGATACTAGTACTTATTCATTAGATACTAGTACCTATTAAATAGATACTAGTACTTATTCATTAGATACTAGTACTTATTCCAATAGTGACTAGTAACTATTCTTTTGTTACTAGTAACAAATTTAAAATTTTGCCATTGACTTCTATGGGGATCTGTCATTCAGATATCAACTATTCAGTTCTGACTAGTATGTATTCCAATTGTGACTAGTACATATATATTAGATACTAGTAGTTATTTATTAGGTACTAGTACTTATTTTTTAGATACTAGTACCTATTACTAAATACTAGTATGTATTCAATAAATACTAGTACTAAGTCATTAGATACTAGTACCTCTTAAATAGATACTAGTACCTATTAAATATATACTAGTACTTATTCATTAGATACTAGTACTTATTCAATAGATACTAGTACTTATTCATTAGATACTAGTACTTATTCATTAGATACTAGTACCTATTAATTAGATACTAGTACTTATAAATTAGCTACTAGTACTTATTCAATAGATACTAGTACTTATTCATTAGATACTAGTACTTATTCATTAGATACTAGTACCTATTAATTAGATACTAGTACTTATAAATTAGCTACTAGTACTTATTCAATAGATACTAGTAACTATTTATTAGATACTAGTATTTATTCCAAATGTTACTAGTAAGATTTTTAATTTTACTAGTAAGATTTTTAATTGAACTATCCAATGGCATTTCTGACTAGTCATAACATAAGACGAGTAAAAAAGCAGTTGTGACTAGTAAAATAAAAAATCTTACTAGTAACATTCGGAATAAATACTAGTATCTAATAAATAGGTACTAGTATCTATTGAATAAGTACTAGTATCTAATTTATAAGTACTAGTATCTAATTAATAGGTACTAGTATCTAATGAATAAGTACTAGTATCTAATGAATAAGTACTAGTATCTAATGAATAAGTACTAGTATCTATTGAATAAGTACTAGTATCTAATGAATAAGTACTAGTATCTATTTAATCGGTACTAGTATCTATTTAATAGGTACTAGTATCTAATGACTTAGTACTAGTGTTTATTGAATACATACTAGTATCTAGTAATAGTTACTAGTATCTAAAAAATAAGTACTAGTACCTAATAAATAACTACTAGTATCTAATATATATGTACTAGTCACAATTGGAATACATACTAGTCAGAACTGAATAGTTGATATCTGAATGACAGATCCCCATAGAAGTCAATGGCAAAAAAAAATATTTGTTACTAGTAACAAAAGAATAGTTACTAGTCACTATTGGAATAAGTACTAGTATCTAATGAATAAGTACTAGTATCTATTTAATAGGTACTAGTATCTAATGAATAAGTACTAGTATCTAATAATAAGTACTAGTAACTAATGAATAAGTACTAGTATCTAATAAATAAGAACTAGTATCTAATGAATAAGTACTAGTATCTAATGAATAAGTACTAGTATCTATTTAATAGGTACTAGTATCTAATGAATAAGTACTAGTATCTAATGAATAAGTACTAGTATCTATTGAATAAGTACTAGTACCTAAAGAATAAGCACTAGTATCTAAAGAATAGGCACTAGTACCTAAAGAATAAGCACTAGTAGCTAATGAATAAGTACTAGTACTTAATGGAATAGATACTAGTATCTAAAAAATAAGTACTAGTAGCATGAAAATAGAGACTAGTCGGTTTAAATGATTAAATGTTAAAACGGCTTGCCATATAAGTACTAGTATCTAATGAATAAGTACTAGTATCTATTTAATAGGTACTAGTATCTAATGAATAAGTACTAGTATCTAATGAATAAGTACTAGTATCTATTGAATAAGTACTAGTACCTAAAGAATAAGCACTAGTATCTAAAGAATAGGCACTAGTACCTAAAGAATAAGCACTAGTAGCTAATGAATAAGTACTAGTACTTAATGGAATAGATACTAGTATCTAAAAAATAAGTACTAGTAGCATGAAAATAGAGACTAGTCGGTTTAAATGATTAAATGTTAAAACGGCTTGCCATAAATATATATGTACTAGTCACAATTGGAATACATACTAGTCAGAACTGAATAGTTGATATCTGAATGACAGATCCCCATAGAAGTCAATGGCAAAATTTTTAATTTGTTACTAGTAACAAAAGAATAGTTACTAGTCACTATTGGAATAAGTACTAGTATCTAATGAATAAGTACTAGTATCTATTTAATAGGTACTAGTATCTAATGAATAAGTACTAGTATCTAATAATAAGTACTAGTAACTAATGAATAAGTACTAGTATCTAATAAATAAGAACTAGTATCTAATGAATAAGTACCAGTATCTAATGAATAAGTACTAGTATCTATTTAATAGGTACTAGTATAATGAATAAGTACTTGTCACATGCCTGTCCTGTCTCGTGTAGCACATGTGGTGTTTGTGTTCCTGTCTCTGTTTTGACCCCACCCTCCTTGTTATCTCATTATTGGTTTCATTTGTCCCACCTGTTGTTCCCTCATTATCTGCCTGATTTGTCCCTTTTATAAGTTCCTTTGTGTTTGCAGTCTTTGTCGGATCGTTGTATTGTCTTATGTTTCCTGTTATCCTTCAGTAAGTTCATGTTCTGGTTTTGTTTTGTATTTACTAGTTATGTTTTCCCCCTCGTGGGTTTTGTTTTGTGTTTGTTTTTCTTTTTGTAATTAATCTATCATTCTCCTGCACTTGAGTCCTCGCACCTTTTTGTATTATATTCAGCCGTGACATAACGATCCGACCCCATGAGGACTCAGCAGAGAGAAGCATTTGATTGGGCTAGTTTTGGGGCGATGGTGGATGATTTCATTCGCGATCGGGAGAGAATTGCCAGGGAGGTGGTCCCAGTTCCGGTGGTCCCGAGTCCGGTGATCCCAGTTCCGGTGGTCCCGAGTCCGGTGGTTCCGGTGGTCCCAGTTCCGGTGGTCCCAGTTCCGGTGGTCCCGAGTCCGGTGGTCCCGAGTCCGGTGGTCCCAGTTCCGGTGGTCAGAGTGCCGGTGGTCCCAGTTCCGGTGGTCCAGAGTCCGGTGGCTCCAAGACACAGGAGGAGGAGAAAGGCTCCCTCCGTAACTGTTCCGGTGGTTCCTGTTCCGGTGGTCCCGAGTCCGGTGGTCCCGAGTCCGGTGGCTCCAAGACACAGGAGGAAGAGAAAGGCTCCCTCCGTAACTGTTCCGGTGATCCCAGTTCCGGTGGTCCCTGTTCCGGTGGTCCCGAGTCCGGTGGCTCCTAACACGGAGACCATCCCGGAGGTGACTGGCGTCCCTGACGCACCGCCCAGGCGTCTTGCTCTGCCCGCGCCGCCTAGGCGTCTTGCTCTGCCCGCGCCGCCCAGGCGTCATGCTCTGCTGGCCCCGCCCGAGCTGCTCGCACTGCCTGCACCACCCCAGCCAGAGACTGTTCACGTCACGTCTGCCCAGCCAGAGACTGTTCACGTCACGTCTGCCCAGCCAGAGACTGTTCACGTCACGTCTGCCCAGCCAGAGACGGTTCACGTCACGTCTGCCGAGCCTGTGTCTTCGGACAAGATGGCCGCCACAGAGACTGTTTACGTCACGTCTGCTGAGCCTGTGTCTTCGGACAAGATGGCCGCCACAGAGACTGTTCACGTCACGTCTGCCGAGCCTGTATCTTCGGACAAGTTGGCCGACGCCGAGCCTTTTCACATCACGTCTGCCGAGCCTGTGTCTTCGGACAAGATGGCCGCCGCTGAGCCGGTGGTGTCTGTTCCTGAGCCGGTGGTGTCTGTTCCTGAGCCGCCCGAGGGGTCGTCTCCGCCCTGGCCGCCCGAGGGGTCGTCTCCGCCCTGGCCGCCCGAGGGGTCGTCTCCGCCCTGGCCGCCCGATGGACTGTCTGTCCCTCCCGTCTCTCTCTGGTCTGTCCCTCCCGTCCCTCCCTGGTCTGTCCCTCCCGTCCCTCCCTGGTCTGTCCCTCCCGTCCCTCCCTGGTCTGTCCCTCCCGTCCCTCCCTGGTCTGTCCCTCCCGTCCCTCCCTGGTCTGTTCCTCCCGTCCCTAGTGGAGCGTCTGGTAGCCGCTCCTTAAGGAGGGGGTAATGTCACATGCCTGTCCTGTCTCGTGTAGCACATGTGGTGTTTGTGTTCCTGTCTCTGTTTTGACCCCACCCTCCTTGTTATCTCATTATTGGTTTCATTTGTCCCACCTGTTGTTCCCTCATTATCTGCCTGATTTGTCCCTTTTATAAGTTCCTTTGTGTTTGCAGTCTTTGTCGGATCGTTGTATTGTCTTATGTTTCCTGTTATCCTTCAGTAAGTTCATGTTCTGGTTTTGTTTTGTATTTACTAGTTATGTTTTCCCCCTCGTGGGTTTTGTTTTGTGTTTGTTTTTCTTTTTGTAATTAATCTATCATTCTCCTGCACTTGAGTCCTCGCACCTTTTTGTATTATATTCAGCCGTGACAGTACTAGTATCTAATGAATAAGTACTAGTATCTATTGAATAAGTACTAGTACCTAAAGAATAAGCACTAGTATCTAAAGAATAGGCACTAGTACCTAAAGAATAAACACTAGTAGCTAATGAATAAGTACTAGTACTTAATGGAATAGATACTAGTATCTAAAAAATAAGTACCAGTAGCATGAAAATAGAGACTAGTCGGTTTAAATGATTAAATGTTAAAACGGCTTGCCATAAATATATATGTGCTAGTCACAATTGGAATACATACTAGTCAGAACTGAATAGTTGATATCTGAATGACAGATCCCCATAGAAGTCAATGGCAAAATTTTAAATTTGTTACAAGTAACAAAAGAATAGTTACTAGTCACTATTGGAATAAGTACTAGTATCTAATGAATAAGTACTAGTATCTATTTAATAGGTACTAGTATCTAATGAATAAGTACTAGTATCTAATAATAAGTACTAGTAACTAATGAATAAGTACTAGTATCTAATAAATAAGAACTAGTATCTAATGAATAAGTACTAGTATCTAATGAATAAGTACTAGTATCTATTTAATAGGTACTAGTAATGAATAAGTACTAGTATCTAATGAATAAGTACTAGTATCTATTGAATAAGTACTAGTACCTAAAGAATAAGCACTAGTATCTAAAGAATAGGCACTAGTACCTAAAGAATAAACACTAGTAGCTAATGAATAAGTACTAGTACTTAATGGAATAGATACTAGTATCTAAAAAATAAGTACTAGTAGCATGAAAATAGAGACTAGTCGGTTTAAATGATTAAATGTTAAAACGGCTTGCCGTAACATACACGTAACTAAAAGAAGCATCACTATAACTTAACTTTCGTATAGTAAGACAACAACAAAATTTTTCTTCAAAATAGTAGGGTACATCTTTTCCAGTAAAATGTGCACTCATAAAGTACAAATAGCCTATAGAAACAAATATATTTATTTTTAATTTGTTTTATCACCCTTTAAATCTCTCTCAGTAGGCCTATTGCATTTCTGCAAATCTGACTGATTGTAGCCTATGTTAATTTATTCATTTGGATAATTTATTCCCATATAAAGATTAGAGAATTATTATTATTATAAAAAAAAAATTATACTGATTTCTGTTATTTTATTTTTGATAAAACTAAGGCTCCGCTTTCAAATTATTTAACAAAATGTGAACAATACATGTTTTGATGCTGCTTAATGTGGAGTGACATCACTCATCTGTTTCAAACAACAGCATGGAGCGCAAGCGATAATTTTTGCTTCCACTTTCCTGCTAATTAATCTATGCAATAAACATGAATGAGCATCAGAGGGTATGTTGATAGATAGCTATAATATAACTTAATGAAATGTGTGATCGCTCATGCAATCGCTCAAATCTCGGGAAAAACATTAATACAAAAGCGTACGAAAATCATGCCACGTGACCGTGTGGCGTTGGAAGTCATTCAGTAGTAGCTTGTTAGTTCACTAGTGTTATCACTGTTTTATCACACTTTTATTATTTGCATTTTTACATTTATTTCATGTTTTACAATTGATATGCAGGCCTATTGCTCGATCCCAATCAGAATAGTGGTAACACTTTATTTTGATGGTCCCTTTTGAACATTCTGTTGACTATAAGTAACTTTGCAACTACATGTGAACTAACTCTCATTAGAGTATTAGTAGACTCTCTGCTTAATATCTGATAACTCTTTATTGTGATGGTCCTCCAACAGACACTCTACTGACTATAAGTAGCTTTGCAACTACATGCCAACTTATCCTAACCCTACCAGTCTACTAATACTCTACTAATACTCTAATGAGAGTTAGTAGACACGTAGTTGCAATGTTACTTCTAGACAACAGAATGTGTTAAAGGGACCATCAAAATAAAGTGAAACCAGAATAGTAATAATCAAATACTATGGCTGTCCCCATAGGATAACTTTCAAATGTAATGCAGCTGGAAGGGTAGCTTTCCCACCCGATGGACGAAGAGAAAAGGCTGCACTAAACTGCCCAATAAAAAGCTAGAACGCGCAATAGATGCAAATATTTCAGAATCAACTGAAATCAAAAAAAGGAGCCCTGAAATAATATCAGGAGCATGTATGATAAGCATGGTCACAGTAGTTATGAGAATGAGATGAAATGCTCTTCTCTTCATGTGGTTTTCCTCCCCTTTCTCTTTCCCTCTCTCTCCTGGTCCTGACTGCTTCAGAGCTCTGAGAACAGCCAAACAGCAGAACAACTGAATGGAGAGGAAGAGGATGATCTGTGCCAGCATAAAACAAATTATGAAATAAAAGATAAAAAAAAAACATAGCCAAAATATTGACCCCACATGAAGCAAAAATTACAGTCCAGGCAATAACAGAGCAGATCACTCTATATCTGAGAGGTTTGTACTTCAGAAAAGTTACAGGATGAACCACTGCCAGGTAACGCTCAACACAGATCAGACACTGAAACAGAGGACGACCAGTGACGCACAGTCCTTGTCCAAAATAAACAATAAGGGACAGTTCTAACAAATCGGAGAAAAAAAAGAGGATGGAGATCAGATAGAGCAATATATCACAGACAGAGAGATGGAGACTGAAGAACTCTGCTGCAAGTCCATTGCCTGTTCCTGTCACTATAAGCCATATCACATATGAGTTGGTAGGAAGACCCAACACAATGGTGATGATATTTAAAATCATTTCAAAACCAATTTCCACTCCAGTATCATTGAAAAAGTAGTGATCAGAAAAGTTTGATCCATCCGTGGGGAAGATCTCACTGGAGATGTTCATCTCTTCACTGTGTGACACAACTGTGGAGAGACACAAGTGAATTGAAATAAATGTACTCTAAAAATTCACATTTTCAATATGTGTTCAGTTTTCAGTAGCAGAAGCTTTCAAAATACTACACTAGATATTAAATGACTCTGAATTGCAATGCACTGTATTGTTGTCTTGTAAACAAGCAGTATAAATCAGCCATTTACCTCTGTCCTGTCGTCTATAGTGATACAAAACAAAAATAAAAAATCAGAAAAAGGTCTGTGAGGGTTAGATGTAGTTATAAATTTGACTTCCCAGTCGATTTGCTTCACAAGAGGATGCAACATATTCTTATGGAGCGCTGAATTCAAATTCGTGCATCATATTTGCTTGTTAAAGACTGTTTTTAGTTAACTACACAGGATGAGACAAGAGTATTAAAGCAACAATACAGATGTAAATCGGTGTCTGTATACACAAGTCAGGGATGTGAAATGATTTATCAGATTGTGCTTTAGTAAAATAGGGAATTCTATAAATGGATTAGACACAATTTGTAAAACAAATAACCCGCCAACCTCTTTCCCACCACAGTGAATGAGCATAATATAGGCCTTCTGAATCAAAGTTTTTGTAAGAAAAATATTCATATTTATAACTAAATATAACTATAATTACTGCTAACTCTTTTCCCGCCATACATAACTAATGTTAACTAATGAACCTCATTGTAAAGTATTACCCCATGTCAACCCTGAGCTATAGGACTGTGCAAGATTTAGGGGTATTGATAGACTCGATCTACTTATTAATTTTAATAAATATAATAATTTGCACTGTATGTTATTTTAATGTATCGTACAACCAAACAGAGGTGCAAATAATATCTGCCACTATTTATAAGTATAAATAGCATCTAACTAATATTTACTCTTATTGGAAAGAAAATACTGCTATTTTACACAATGTAAAGAATCTATTGCAATTTTAGCTTAGTGTAAATAAAATATTGCTAAGAAAATACTGCTATTTTCACCGTGTAAAAATAATCTATTGCTATTTAAACTTAGTGTAAGTTTAGTATAAGATACAGAGGTGGGTTTAAACAACAATAATACAAATAATAGAGACAGCATGAATGTATTTATACACTCACAGTGACAAAAATAATTAATTTACATGCATGTTTACCTCAAAGCCCCATTAAAGGAGCAGCCTTAATCTGTGTCCTGTTTTTGTGTTTCAATTATATCTATAAATAAATATTTATAATTTTTTTAGACTTTTTTTTATATCATTTAAAAATGTTGTTAAAAACTTCTATGTATCTACTGAGGTACTTTGCAGGGAACAATTGTGGATATGTGAATCTCTGAGACTTGAGAACATGCAAATAAAATCAAGATATGATCCCTCTCGATTACATATACAGGTAAATTGGTTTGAAACAACACAGCATTATTATTTTCATTTACATAAAAGGCTAATGTGAAACCTGCATTGTTGTGGGCACTGTCAATTGTTATTGGAAGTTTATTGTTATGGGTTATTGAGCAATATGATCAAGGCTGGGTTTCCCGAAATCTCCTTAACGCTACATCGTTCTTAAGTTACACCTTAGATGTACCTTATTGTCAATACGTGTTTCCCGAAACGTTCTTAGTTAAGTAAACCTTCTGTAAGTCATACGTTCGGAAGATTGGTCTGGACCACTCTTAGCTTTACCTTATCACTGTTGCAGGTCTATACGAATATAATTCTGAAGTTTTAATACACCCAGACAGTGTTCAATTAGGCTAATTCAAGTGTTTTCATGCAAAGAATAAAATTGCCATTTACACTTGATTGTTGTTAGATTTTTAATTATATTATTCTACAATATTATTAATTTAATAAAAAAGCGCTTTTAAAGGCCAGTGAAAGCATAGGCTACTGTCAGTTAAGTCCTATTCGGACGCTGATATTGTTTCTCATGGGCTCGTACGGTATTTTAAAAATTTACAGGGGTAAGTCTGTGATTTTAGTGCCGTCCGAATCCATAATATCAGTGTTTTTTCTCACCCAACCCGCGTAAAAATCCCTGGCCAAATTAGTACCTACTGTTTTTTGACAAACAGGTCGTGTGGTGATTTAATTGCCGTGTGAATCCACATCTCTGAGTTTACAAGAAGAGATTCAAAATTCACTGTTTAAATCCTTTTTGATCACTGCCGAGCACCGTACGTAAGATGTAGGCCTACACTTTTATTACTGAAATGCTGGAAAGTATTTCCAAGAACAATATTTCATTGCAGCTCCACCTCAGTGAACAAAAATGGGAAAGAGAAGAAAGCACATCAAAATTTGAAATGGTTATTATGGCAGCAATATATGATACAATTTAAAAATATGTAGGCTAGGCTATTATAGGCTATTATAGTTTGGAATCTTTTTTATAATATCCCATGAGTCCTAATAAATGCAATTGCAACTATTTCTGAAGTGCTTCTTTTATAAAAAACACCTCTTTCTCACATAAACAGCCCCTGCACTAGAGAAAAATGTATTCTCGAGCCATCGATATCAACCAGTTCAGCACCATGGCTACGGACAGCACCGGGTAACGTCGCACGTAAGAAGGTATATCTTAAGCGGCTTCCTAAGGTATGGTTCGGGGAACATGCCTAGAAATGGTATACCTTCAGTTAAGTTATACCTTAAGAGTCTTCGTAGCGCGCTACGAGACAACGTTATTGGGAAACCCAGCCCAATGTTGTCAAGATGCTTAACAATGATGAATACTGTGCGATATTGATAAACAGCCAATATTCCTCTATGCCTACAAGGACTTGACAAATGTGTTGAGGTATGGCGTTCGCTATGTTAAGGTACTTTAAACAATCACATACACGTAACTAAAAGAAGCATCACTATAACTTAACTTTCGTATAGTAAGGCAACAACACATTTTTTCTTCAAAATAGTAGGGTACATCTTTTCCAGTAAAATGTGCACTCATAAAGTACAAATAGCCTAGAAGGTTTTATTTTTTATTTATTTTTTTATCACCCTTTAAATCTCTCTCAGTCAGACTTGCATTTGCAAGTCTGACTGATTGTAGCCTATGTGAATTTATTCATTTGGATAATTTATTCCCATATAAAGATTAGATAATTATTATTATTATTAAAAAAAAATTATACTGATTTCTGTTATTTTATTTTTGATAAAACTAAGGCTCCGCTTTCAAATTATTTAACAAAATGTGAACAATAAATGTTTTGATGCTGCTTAATGTGGAGTGACATCACTCATCTGTCTCATTTCAAACAACAGCATGGAGCGCAAGCGATAATTTTTGCTTCCACTTTCCAGCTAATTAATCTATGCAATATACATGAATGAGCATCAGAGGGTATGTTGATAGATAGCTATAATACAACTTAATGAAATGCGTGATCGCTCAAGCAATCGCACAAATCTCGGGAAAAACATGAATACAAAATCGTACGAAAATCATGTCACGTGACCGTGTGGCGTTGGAAGTCATTCAGTAGTAGCTTGTTAGTTCGCTAGTGTTATCACTGTTTTATCACACTTTTATTATTTGCATTTTTACATTTATTTCATGTTTTACAATTTATATGCAGGCCTATTGCTCGATCCCAATCAGAATAGTATTAATCAAACACTATGTCTGTCCCCATAGGATAACTTTAATTGTAATGCAGCTGGAAGGGTAGCTTTCCCACCCGATGGACGAAGAGAAAAGGCTGCACCAAACCACCCAATAAAAAGCTAGAACGCGCGATAGATACAAATATTTCAGAATCAACTGAAATCAAAAAAAGGAGCCCTGAAATAATATCAGGAGCATGTATGATAAGCATGGTCACAGTAGTTATTAGAATGAGATTAAATGCTCTTCTCTTCATGTGGTTTTCCTCCCCTTTCTCTCTCCCTCTCTCTCCTGGTCCTGACTGCTTCAGAGCTCTGAGAACAGCCAAACAGCAGAACAACTGAATGGAGAGGAAGAGGATGATCTGTGCCAGCATACAACAAATGATGAAATAAAAGAACCAAAAAAACATAGCCAAAATATTGACCCCACATGAAGCAAAAATTACAGTCCAGGCAATAACAGAGCAGATCACTCTATATCTGAGAGGTTTGTACTTCAGAAAAGTTACAGGATGAACCACTGCCAGGTAACGCTCAACACAGATCAAACACTGAAACAGAGGACGACCAGTGACGCACAGTCCTTGTCCAAAATAAGCAATAAGGGACAGTTCTAACAAATCGGAGAAAAAAAAGAGGATGGAGATCAGATAGAGCAATATATCACAGACAGAGAGATGGAGACTGAAGAACTCTGCTGCAAGTCCATTGCCTGTTCCTGTCACTATAAGCCATGTCACATATGAGTTGGTAGGAAGACCCAACACAATGGTGATGATATTTAAAATCATTTCAAAACCAATTTCCACTCCAGTATCATTGAAAAAGTAGTGATCAGAAAAGTTTGATCCATCAGTGGGGAAGATCTCACTGGAGATGTTCATCTCTTCACTGTGTGACACAACTGTGGAGAGACACAAGTGAATTGAAATAAATTTACTCTAAAAATTCACATTTTCAATATGTGTTCAGTTTTCAGTAGCAGAAGCTTTCAAAATACTACACTAGATATTAAATGACTCTGAATTGCAATGCACTGTATTGTTGTCTTGTAAACAAGCAGTATAAATCAGCCATTTACCTCTGTCCTGTTGTCTACAGTGATAAAAATAAAAATAAATCAGAAAAATATCTGTGAGGGTTAGATGTAGTTATAAATTTGTCTTCCCAGTCGATTTGTTTCACAAGAGGATGCAACATATTCTTATGGAGCGCTGAATTCAAATTCGTGCATCATATTTGCTTGTTAAAGACTGTTTTTAAGAGTGTTAACTACACAGGATGAGACAAGTGTATTAAAGCAACAATACAGATGTAAATCGGTGTCTGTATACACAAGTCAGGGATGTGAAATGATTTATCAGATTGTGCTTTAGTAAAATAGGGAATTCTATAAATGGATTAGACACAATTTGTAAAACAAATAACCCACCAGCCTCCACCACAGTGAATGAGCATAATATAGGCCTTCTGAATCAAAGAGAAGCGTTTTTGTAAGAAAAATATTCATATTTATAACTAAATATAACTATAATAACTGTTAACTCTTTCCCCGCCATACATAACTAATGTTAACTAATGAACCTTGTTGTAAAGTATTACCCCTAATGTTACTGAATGAAATGTCAACCCATGATGAGCTATAGGACTGTGCAAGATTTAGGAGTATTGATAGACTCTATCTGCTTATTAATTTTAATAAATATAATCATTTACACTGTATGTTATTTTAATGTATCGTACAACCAAACTGAGGTGCAAATAGTATCTGCCACTATTTATAAGTATAAAATATAAATAGCATCTAACTAATATTTACACTTATTGGAAAGAAAATACTGCTATTTTTACATAATGTAAAGAATCTATTGCAATTTTAGCTTAGTGTAAATAAAATATTGCTAAGAAAATACTACTATTTTTATTGTGTAAAAATAATCTATTGCTATTTAAACAGTGTAAGTTTATTATAAGATAGGCTACAGAGGTGGGTTTAAACAACAATAATACAAATATAGAGACAGCAGTGTGTATTTATACACTCACAGTGACAAAATGAATTAATTTACATGCATGTTTACCTCAAAGCCCCAATAAAGGAGCAGCCTTAACCTGTGTCCTGTTTTTGTGTTTCAATTTGTAAGGACCACCCATTGGCCCAACGACGGAATCCAACGGTCTGGGCGAAGCAATAATGCGTGTATGTCTTTTTAGCGCTCCAGTGAAGTTCACTTAATTTATTGGAATTTAGTTTCAATATTACTTTAGCTCTGCGCTTAATCTGACTCCAATTTCAAATGATAATCACATTTAGATTGTGTTTCTTATTAGAAAACAGTCATAAATATTGATTATGAATTCATTTAGATCTTTTATCATTCTGAGTATCCCATACTTTCAATAATTCATTCATTAAGGGAACCTATGCCTCTGTAATGATTCACTAGACTCAGTAGGATCCATTTGCAGCTTTTAATAAGAAAGGTCGTACAGGCGGGGTCAAACAGGGCAGATAGAGCAAGGTAGATGAAACAGCAGGGGTAATCCAAATAACAGGCAGAATTCAGGGCAGGCAGCAATAATCAGAAGTCCAAGAACAGTCCAAGTCAGGCCAGGCAGATAACAATCAAACAAATGAGGAAACAGTCCAAGATCAGAAACCAGATAAACAAAACACGGGATAAACGCTCAGAAAAGATCACCAAGGCAAATCAAGACTTCGCAGAGAAGTGGTGAGTGGAAGTGGCTTATATGTGTGTGTGTAAATGCAGTGCAGGTGTGAAGTAATCAGTGCAGTGCAGGTGTATGAATTAATCAGTCCAGGTAGATGCAGGATGGGAAATGTAGTCTGTGAGTGAATATGACAGTCCGGTGTGGAGTGCCCTCTGGTGGCTCTCAAGGGCACTCCAGCTGGCGACCGTTACATAGCCCCTCCCCAAAGAGCGGCTTCCAGACGCTCCAAAACTGTCCAGGTGGGAGGTGGCCCGGAGGCGGATCCGGGGGCGGGATGGAGGGCCAGGTCCGTGGAGCGGAAGAGGACCTGAAGACTCCGGCAGGGCGGAAGGCCAGGGCGGAGCAGGCTGTGCAGGCGGCCAGGGCGGAGCAGGCTGTGCAGGCGGCCAGGGCGGAGCAGGCTGTGCAGGCGGCCAGGGCGGAGCAGGCTGTGCAGGCGGCCAGGGCGGAGCAGGCTGTGCAGGCGGCCAGGGCGGAGCAGGCTGTGCAGGCGGCCAGGGCGGAGCAGGCTGTGCAGGCGGAGCAGGCTGTGCAGGCGGCCAGGGCGGAGCAGGCTGTTCCAACGGTTCAGGAACATGAACGGGCTCAGGAACAGGAACGGGCTCAGTGGATGCGGTGGCCATCTTGTCCGAAGACACAGGCGTGGAGTCGGCCATCTTGTGCGAAGACACAGGCGTGGAGTCGGCCATCTTGTCCGAAGACACAGGCGTGGAGTCGGCCATCTTGTCCGAAGACACAGGCGCAGGAAGAGGAACAGATTCAGGCTCAGGAACAATTTCAGTCTCGGCGGGACGAGACTCTGGACGGGCAAACGTGACGTGAAGCTCTGGCTCTGGCTCGGCAGGACTGACGTGAAGCTCTGGCTCTGGCTCGGCAGGACTGACGTGAAGCTCTGGCTCGGCAGGACTGACGTGAAGCTCTGGCTCTGGCTCGGCAGGACTGACGTGAAGCTCTGGCTCTGGCTCGGCAGGACTGACGTGAATCTCTGGCTCGGCAGAAGTGACGTGAACAGTCTCTGGATCAGGATCAGCGCGCTCTGAGCTTGACGGGACCAGCGGCGAGGGCTTTGAGCTGGGTAGGACCAGCGGCGAAGAGGGCTCTGAGCTGGACAGGACCAGCGGCGAAGAGGGCTCTGAGCTGGTTAGGACCAGCGATGAAGAGGGCTCTGAGCTGGACAGGACCAGCGGCAATGAAGAAGGCTCTGTGCTGGACGAGACCAGCGGTGAAGAGGGATCTGTGCTGGATGAGACCAGCGGTGAAGACTCTAGCTTGGCGGGCATGTCGCTTGCGGTCTCAGGCGCGGCGGGCATGATGCTCTCAGTCTCAGAGGCGGCGGGCATGACGCATACTGCCTTGGCTTCGGCAGATCTGGAGTGAAGTGTGGGCTCGGCTGGACTGCAGTGAAGTGCGGGCTCGGCTGGACTGCAGTGAAGTGCAGGCTCGGCTGGACTGGCGTGAAGCGATTCAGGCTCGGCAGACGTGACGGGACGAGGCTGTGGAATGAGGGCTAATGTGGGAGTACCGCATCTCTCCTCCGTGATCCCCACAGCATATCTAGAACCACTTAGTTGCAGGGCAGAGCCAATATAAAATCCTAAAGTGCACTGGGGATTGTGCAATGGCATGGCTGACCCAAGTGGCTCTGATAGTCCCCCTCTAAAAAATATCATGAGGCACAGAGAATCCATACAAGTGACATTTGCCAGATTGATAAAGTCTCTTACGTACTCCTCGATGGGTCGATCTCCTTGACGGAGACACATTATCTGTGCTGCTGGATTCATGGTTGGTCTCACTGCTGGATCTTGATGTGGCGAAGTCTTCTGTAATGATTCACTAGACTCAGTAGGATCCATTTGCAGCTTTTAATAAGAAAGGTCGTACAGGCGGGGTCAAACAGGGCAGATAGAGCAAGGTAGATGAAACAGCAGGGGTAATCCAAATAACAGGCAGAATTCAGGGCAGGCAGCAATAATCAGAAGTCCAAGAACAGTCCAAGTCAGGCCAGGCAGATAACAATCAAACAAATGAGGAAACAGTCCAAGATCAGAAACCAGATAAACAAAACACGGGATAAACGCTCAGAAAAGATCACCAAGGCAAATCAAGACTTCGCAGAGAAGTGGTGAGTGGAAGTGGCTTATATGTGTGTGTGTAAATGCAGTGCAGGTGTGAAGTAATCAGTGCAGTGCAGGTGTATGAATTAATCAGTCCAGGTAGATGCAGGATGGGAAATGTAGTCTGTGAGTGAATATGATAGTCCGGTGTGGAGTGCCCTCTGGTGGCTCTCAAGGGCACTCCAGCTGGCGACCGTTACAGCCGCACAGAGTCACACGCCCCGGGTTTACGTGGATCTCACGGACACAGCCTCGCCAGTCTGATCTTGGTCAGAGGGTGCAGGGTTTGCTAATACCTCTCAAGTCGGTTGCCTACTGCTCACTCATACAAAAAAGTGTAGTTTATGTAGCCACTTCCTTACAACTTGCGAAGTCAGTGATAGACAAAAATCAAAAGGTCTTCAGATGACGTGCCTACTGCTCCGTTCATATGCGCCTTTAGTTTGACCTATCCTGCACACAGAGCTGCGGTAGCATCTGCCTCCTCATAATCTACTAAAATAAAGATTTCAGAAAACTTCAGAATAATTCAAGATGTAACATTTATTTGTCAGGTAAAAATGTATCATGCCAAGTACACAAGTAAATGATTAAAAGCCAATTCAGAAATAATAAATACATAACATTAGTTACTCAAAGATGACTCTAAAAGTAAGCAATGCATTCCTGACAGAGACACACATTGGTGTGTAAGTGTTTTCCAACAGGGAAACACTGAAACAGCACTGTATGGGGGATGATCCTGGTTAAAGGGTCCCAAAGACTGCTCTGTCACCTACCCTTAAATACCCAGACCAGAACAAAAGGGTTGTGGGGGAGGGGGAGGGGGAGGGGGGAGGGAGGAGGGAGGAGGGAGGAGGGGGAGGGTGGAGGGAGAGGGGGATGCAGAGATAAGGAAAGAGAAAAGTTTGGACAGGACAATGTACTGTGCTCCGTCTTTGCTATCTTCTGTACAGGGTGCGTTTTATGGCTTTATTGCAGGGTGAGTTTTGTCTTAGCAGGAAAATCAGTTCTTACAAATGATATCTATAAATAAATATTTATAATTTTTTTAGACTTTTTTTATATCATTTAAAAATGTTGTTAAAAACTTCTATCTATCTACTGAGGTACTTTGCAGGGAACAATTGTGGATATGTGAATCTCTGAGACTTGAGAACATGCAAATAAAATTAAGATATGATCCCTCTCGATTACATATACAGGTAAATTGGTTTAAAATAACACAGCATTATTATTTTCATTTACATAAAAGGCTAATGTGAAACCTGCATTGTTGTGGGCACTGTCAATTGTTATTGGAAGTTTATTGTTATGGGTTATAGAGCAACATGATCAATGTTGTCAAGGTGCTTAACAATGATGAATACTGTGCGATACTGATAAACCGCCAATATTCCTCTATGCCTACAAGGACTTGACAAATGTGTTGAGGTATGGCGTTTGCTATGTTAAGGTACTTTAAACAATCACATACACGTAACTAAAAGAAGCATCACTATAACTTAACTTACGTATAGTAAGACAACAACACATTTTTTCTTCAAAATAGTAGGGTACATCTTTTCCAGTAAAATGTGCACTCATAAAGTACAAATAGCCTATAGAAACAGTGTTTTTTTTTTTTTTTTTTTACCCTTTAAATCTCTCTCAGTATTACATTTGCAAGTCTGACTGATTGTAGCCTATATGAATTTATTCATTTGGATAATTTATTCCCATATAAAGATTAGAGATAAGTTTTTTTTTGTTTTTTTTACTGATTTCTGTTATTTTATTTTTGATAAAACTAAGGCTCCGCTTTCAAATGATTTAACAAAATGTGAACAATAAATGTTTTGACGCTGCTTAAAGGGATAGTTCACTTTGAAATTCATTTTTGGTATGTTTTAGCTTACCTCAAGGGCATCCAAGATGTAGGTGTCTTTTTTTCCGCGGTAGTTTCAATTTTGATATTTTTAGGTCAAACCGTTCTTGTCTGTCAGTCATATAATGCAGGTCTATGGTCACGGTCTCAAAACACAAGCACAGAGTCCAAATTAAAACAATTCCCAAAGTACACATTGATGGCCTGAGACACGAAACGAGCGGTTTGTGTGAGAAAACGAACAGTATTTATATAGTTTTTAGCTCTTATACGCTGCCACGTCCAAGTGATCTGAGGGCGCTCGCGCATCCTGGTGTGTGACGTGTACGCAGACTGGTGCATAGATATATATACACTAGATGTCGCTTTGTCTACGGCAGTTCATTGGAACGAATGTCTTTAAGGTGACATCTAGTGTATATATCTATGCACCAGTCTGCGTACACGTCAGATCAGATCACTCGGACATGTCTGCCTATAAGAGGTAAAAACGATATAAATACTGTTCGTTTTCTCACACAAACCGCTCGTTTCGTGTCTCAGGCCATCAATGTGTACTTACGATGGGGAATTGTTTAATTTGGACGACGGGGAATTGTTTTAATTTGGACTCTGTGCTTGTGTTTTGAGACCGTGACCATAGACCTGCATTATATGACTGACAGACAAGAACGGTTTGACCTAAAAATATCAAAATTGAAACTACCGCGGAAAAAAAGACACCTACATCTTGGATGCCCTTGAGGTAAGCTAAAACATACCAAAAATGAATTTCAAAGTGAACTATCCCTTTAATGTGGAGTGACATCACTCATCTGTCTCATTTCAAACAACAGCATGGAGCGCGAGCGATCATTTTTGCTTCCACTTTCCTGCTAATTAATCTATGCAATATACATGAATGAGCATCAGAGGGTATGTTGATAGATAGCTATAATACAACTTAATGAAATGCGTGATCGCTCATGCAATCGCACAAATCTCGGAAAGACATAAATAAAAAAGCATACGAAAATCATGCCACGTGACCGTGTGGCGTTGGAAGTCATTCAGTAGTAGCTTGTTAGTTCACTAGTGTCATCACTGTTTTATCACACTTTTATTATTTGTATTTTTACATTTATGTCATGTTTTACCATTTATATGCAGGCCTATTGCTCGATCCCAATCAGAATAGTATTAATCAAACACTATGTCTGTCCCCATAGGATAACTTTACATTTTAATGCAGTTGGAAGGGCAGTTTTCCCACCCGACGGACAAAGAGAAAAGGCTGCACCAAACCGCCCAATAAAAAGCAAGAATACGCGATAGATCTGATTATTTCAGAATCACTAACTGAAATAAAAAAAATTAGCCCTGAAATAATATTAGGAGCATATATGATAACCATGGTCACAGTAGTTATTAGAATGAGATTAAATGCTCTTCTCTTCATGTGGTTTTCTTCCCCTTTCTCTCTCCCTCTCTCTCCTGGTCCTGACTGCTTCAGAGCTCTGAGAACAGCCAAACAGCAGAACAACTGAATGGAGAGGAAGAGGATGATCTGTGCCAGCATAAAACAAATTATGAAATCAATGAACAAAAAAAACATAGCCAAAATATTGACCCCACATGAAGCAAAAATTACAGTCCAGGCAATAAGAGAGCAGATCACTCTATATCTGAGAGGTTTGAACTTCAGAAAAGTTACAGGATGAACCACTGCCAGGTAACGCTCAACACAGATCAGACACTGAAACAGAGGACGACCAGTGACGCACAGTCCTTGTCCAAAATAAGCAATAAGGGACAGTTCTAACAAATCGGAGAAAAAAAAGAGGATGGAGATCAGATAGAGCAATATATCACAGACAGAGAGATGGAGACTGAAGAACTCTGCTGCAAGTCCATTGCCTGTTCCTGTCACTATAAGCCATGTCACATATGAGTTGGTAGGAAGACCCAACACAATGGTGATGATATTTAAAATCATTTCAAAACCAATTTCCACTCCAGTATCATTGAAAAAGTAGTGATCAGAAAAGTTTGATCCATCAGTGGGGAAGATCTCACTGGAGATGTTCATCTCTTCACTGTGTGACACAACTGTGGAGAGACACAAGTGTTAGACCACCAGAACACTCTGGGACTTGAATTCAATTTACTCTAAAAATGCACATTTTTAATATATGTTCAGTTTTCTGTAGCAGAAACTTTCAAAATGCTACACTAGATATTAAATTACTCTGAATTGCAATGCACTGCATTGTTGTCTTTTAACACAAGCAATATAAATCAGCCATTTACCTCTGTCCTGTTGTCTACAGTGATTAAAAAATCAATCAGAAAAAGTTCTGTGAGGGTTAGATGTAGTTATAAATTTGACTTCCCTCTCGATTTGTTTCACAAGAGGATGCAATATATTCTTATGGAGTATTGAATTCAAATTCGTGCATCATATTTGCTTATTAAAGACAGTGTTTTTAAGAGTATTAACTACACAGGATGAGACAAGAGTATTAAAGCAACAATACAGAAGTTAATCAGTGTCTGTATACACAAGTCAGGGATGTGAAATGATTTATCAGATTGTGCTTTAGTAAAATAGGGAATTCTATATGTACATGGATTAGACACAATTTGAAAAACAAATAACCCGCCAGCCTCTTTTCCACCTCAGTGAATGAGCATAATATAGGCCTTCTGAATCGAGGAGATGCGTTTTTGTAAGAAAAATATTCATATTTATAACTAAATATAACGTACTCGGTTACTAACGTAACCCCGGTTCTCTCTAGAAGAGGGAACGAGTACTGCGTAAGTATCTTACGCTAGGGGAAAATCCCTTTTCCGCGAGATATTGAAGCCAAAAAATTATCCTTAATTTGTATTATTGTAAAACGCGTTGCGGCAGCATACAGACAGGCAAGACAGCTCGCGTGCCTATTGGCTGTTCTGCGGCAACTGCAGCAGCCTATCGAGCGAGGCCTAGCGTGACGTCAGACCCAATGAGGGTGCTTCGCGCCCACTGCGTCACGTCCCGCCGAAACGGGTGTGGCTTAGGCCTATAAATCCGGCTCGCAGGCAGCTGATATCTGGTTTTTCATCGCCGAAGCGAACCAGAGCGTGTGCATGCACGGCAAGATACGCAGCACTCGTTCCCTCTTCTAGACAGAACCGAGGTTACGTTAGTAACCGAGTACGTTCTCTTACGAGAGGTCTCTCGTACTGCGTAAGTATCTTACGCTAGGGGACCCAATGTAAAACGCCGTGCGTGCTGGGATCTGACACCAAAGACCCGGGGTTCATATAGTGCATAATCACCAGGGGAACTCACAGGGAGTCCGGGAAGAAGGAGGGGCGGAGCCGCGCTCTTCCACATATAGCAGCGTCCCTTAGACGCAAATTACATCATACAGACAGGGCGGAGTACGGCCTGAGCTGATGGAAAATTGTGGGTCTTATTTATTTGCCCAGAAGCATTTTGCGGTCGATCAGCGAGCAGTGCTCATCGAGCAGTGCTCAGCAGACACAGTATTCTGAACCGATAGCATCAGAACAGACAGTACTAGTATATTTAGACCGACAACAGCCTGGCCTGTAAGGCGGGAACCTCTAGGTTATAAAACCTTATAAATGTAGACGGGGAGGCCCAGCCTGCCGCCATACATATATCTTGCAAGGCAATTCCACTTGACCAGGCCCACGACGAAGCCATGCTTCTCGTGGAGTGCGCTCTGACACCCAACGGGCACTGCATACCCTTGGAAGTGTACGCCAGCGCAATGGGGTCAACTATCCATCTGGATAGGCTCTGTTTCGACGCGGCTAGTCCCTTGGAACGTCCGCTGAATGAAACGAAGAGCTGCTCCGTCTGTCTGAAGACAGATGAGCGAGACACATAAGCTCTTAATGCCCTGACTGGACAAAGGAAGCTCGCGTCTCCTTCCTCGTCAGAGACCGGTAGGGCTGACTAAACGGTGTGTTGAGGGATTTTGGAACATAACCGTGCTTAGGTTTGAGTATAACTCTTGAGTCATTAGGCCCAAACTCCATGCACGTCGCGCTTACTGAGAGCGCGTGTAAGTCCCCTATGCGCTTCACCGAAGCGAGAGCCAGAAGAAACACTGTCTTGAAAGACAGGTGTTTAAGCTCAATCGTCTGTAAAGGCTAGAATGGGCCACCTTTCATGGCCTCCAGTACCACAGAAAGGTCCCATACGGGGACTGAGTGAGGTCTGGGAGGATTCAGTCTCTTAGCTCCTCTAAGGAAGTGGATGACTAAATCGTTCCTTCCTATTGACTGACCAAGTATCTGCTGTATAGCCCTCCTTCGCTCTGAGCTTGAGATAAGGGCTCTATGGCCCCTTTGCTCAACAGTTTTGAAATTTCGGCTCGAAGTAGGTGTGCTACTTCTGTTTTTACCGTGGTTTCGACGCACGTCGCATAGCGGCGAGGGCGTCGGTGAGACTGTAGCGAATAGCCTCTTTCTATAATGTCTAGCACCCACTTCGAAACCCCGGGTAGCCTTGCCCATGCATCTGCACGAATGGCTAGGGGTTGAATGCGAAGCGCGCTCTGGTCACTCAGCGACAGAGGGGCTTTGGTGTGCTGCAACATAAGCGTCGCGCTTATGACATTTGAGGCAGGGGGCGCGCTGATAACAGCGGGCAGATTGCCCGCGCTCGACTCCTCTGCGGTGGTCAACCGAGAGGGGGAGGGCTGGGCGAGTCCCGTAAGACCTGTCATGTCTATGTGTGAATGTGGGCGCGGGATAGCGGGCACATTTACAACACTGAGAGCATTGTCCGCCTGAGCAGAGCGAATGCACGTTGGTTTAGTTTTTACAGAAACCTTGAGACATGCAGAACGTAGTGTTTGTGGGCACTGGGCAGTGGGCACATTTACCACGTTTAATGCGCAATCGATCTGGGTCGATTTCATGTGCGCGAGCCCTGTGTGACGGGCTGTGTTTGTGTGTAGGAATGAGCACTGGGCAGTGGGCATTTTGTCTACACTCATAACACCATCGGCCGTGGCCGGGACACCAGAAAATACACTCTATGGGTTTTTTCTGGGTAGCCGAAAAAGCGGCGTTTGTGTGCAGGCAAGCAGGCTGTGTCGCCGACTTTTTTACTGCAGAATACACTGGAACAGTCGCATTTACTGGAACTGAACGAGCGAGAAGTTGCCATAGAAACAGAGAGCGTCAACATGCTGCCGTTTGTTTGCAGGCGTGCGTGTATTACAACAGGCTCGTCCACTGCAATATTGACATTTCCGTTCGCCTGAACTTAGAGGGGAATGAGAAATGTGTGAGGGAGAGCAGGTATCATCCCCCAAGCAGGCAAGGCAAGCGGGCGAACCGGCGAGCTTTGCGGGTTGGGGGGGGGGGGGCGGAGGAGCAGTCTCGGAGAAGGATGCCAGGTGAGTCCTCAGAGTCACCATAGGCAGTAACTAGCTCGCAGTGAGGGCAGTCGCCGTCAGCGAGCGAGAGAGCTGCGTGATCCTCAGGAAAGGGGCGTCTTGAAAAAGACGCCCAGCTCTTTTAGTGCCATGAGAGTGTGTGTCGCGGCAGCGAGCACACACACATACACAAAACACAGTAGCAGAGAAAGGATATAACGCCGGATAGCGTAGCAGGAAGGCGATTGAAGGCGGCGCGGCCAGCGGCTTCAGAGTGTCGACTCGTCCCGCTGAAAGGCTTCTTCAGACGGCGCGGCTTCTCTCCGAAATCAGATATCAGCTGCCTGCGAGCCGGATTTATAGGCCTAAGCCACACCCGTTTCGTTTCCTAACCCTAACCCTAATGTTAACTAATGAACCTTATTGTAAAGTATTACCCTTAATGTTACTGAATGAAATGTCAACCCATGATGAGCTAGGACTGTGCAAGATTTAGGGGTATTGATAGACTCTCATTCTGAATTCAATCTGGATTCTAGCTTAATGCATTATTTTTCTTGAATGTGGGTAAGTTTCATTAAAAAAAACAAAAAAACATTTTGAGCAAAAAGCTGCGAAAATCGCATTTTTGTTGACAAAAATGCGATTTTCGCAGCTTTTCTACTAATATACCATCTACCAATGATCTGTTTGATATGAATGATTTATTTCATGATTAACAAATATTTTAATATAACTTACATTTGTAAAATCATTAGCATTCCACTTAATAATTTATGAACATATAGACAAGTTTTATAAATGATTAGCATATAAATGACTTATAACTGAACACTATTATAAAGTGTTACGTCTATATTTTAGTTCAGTAATTTTTGTTTTGTTTAATAATTTGTATTTTGGGGATTTTATGGTACTAAATCATATGTATGCAGTAGTTATAACAGTAGTTATAATCCCTTTATTCACTTTTTAAACATGTGACTATTATATGTATATATATATATATATATATATATATATATATATATATATATACAGTGGGTACGGAAAGTATTCAGACCCCCTTACATTTTTCACTCTTTGTTATATTGCAGCCATTTGCTAAAATCATTTAAGTTAATTTTTTTTCCTCATTATTGTACACACAGCACCCCATATTGACAGAAAAACACAGAATTGTTGACATTTTTGCACATTTATTAAAAAAGAAAAACTGAAATATCACATGGTCCTAAGTATTCAGACCCTTTGCTTTGACACTCATATATTTAACTCAGGTGCTGTCCATTTCTTCTGATCATCCTTGAGATGGTTCTACACCTTCATTTGAGTCCAGCTGTGTTTGATTATACTGACTGGACTTGGTTGGGAAAGCCACACACCTGTCTATATAAGACCTTGCAGATCACAGTACATGTCAGAGCAAATGAGAATCATGAGGTCAAAGGAACTGCCTGAAGAGCTCAGAGACAGAATTGTGGCAAGGCACAGATCTGGCCAAGGTTACAAAAAAAAACAAAAAAAACTGCTGCACTTAAGGTTCCTAAGAGCACAGTGGCCTCCATAATCCTTAAATGGAAGACGTTTGGGACGACCAGAACCCTTCCTAGAGCTGGCCGTCCGGCCAAACTGAGCTATCGGGGAGAAGAGCCTTGGTGAGAGAGGTAAAGAAGAACCCAAAGAGCACTGTGGCTGAGCTCCAGAGATGCAGACAGGAGATGGGAGAAAGTTGTAGTAAGTCAACCATCACTGCAGCCATCCACCAGTCGGGGCTTTATGGCAGAGTGGCCCGACGGAAGCCTCTCCTCAGTGCAAGACACATGAAAGCACACCTGAAGGACTCCAAGATGGTGATAAATAAGATTCTCTGGTCTGATAAGACCAAGATAGAACTTTTTGGCCTTAATTCTAAGCGGTATGTGTGGAGAAAACCAGGCACTGCTCATCACCTGTCCAATACAGTCTCAACAGTGAAGCATGGTGGTGGCAGCATCATGCTGTGGGGGTGTTTTTCAGCTGCAGGGACAGGACGACTGGTTGCAATTGAGGGAAAGATGAATGCGGCCAAGTACAGGGATATCCTGGACGAAAACCTTTTCCAGAGTGCTCTGTACCTCAGACTGGGCCGAAGGTTCACCTTCCAACGAGACAATGACCCTAAGCACACAGCTAAAATAACGAAGGTGTGGCTTCACAACAACTCCGTGACTGTTCTTGAATGGCCCAGCCAGAGCCCTGACTTAAACCCAATTGAGCATTTCTGGAGAGACCTGAAAATGGTTGTCCACCAACGTTTACCATCCAACCTGACAGAACTGGAGAGGATCTGCAAGGAGGAATGGCAGAGGATACCCAAATCCAGGTGTGAAAAACTTGTTGCATCTTTCCCAAAAAGACTCATGGCTGTATTAGATCAAAAGGGTGCTTCTACTAAATACTGAGCAAAGGGTCTGAATACTTAGGACCACGTGATATTTCAGTTTTTTTTTGTTTTTTATAAATGTGCAAAAATGTCAACAATTCTGTGTTTTTCTGTCAATACGGGGTGCTGTGTGTACAATAATGAGGAAAAAAAATGAACTTAAATAATTTAAGAAATGGCTGCAATATAACAAAGAGTGAAAAATGTAAGAATACTTTCCGTACCCACTGTATATATATATATATATATATATATATATATATATACAAACACACACACACACACACACACACACACACACACACACACACACACACACACACACACACACACACACAGTATAGTCAACATTTGAAGTGGATCAAAAAAAGTTAATCAAAGTTGTCCTAAGACAAGAACGAGTATTGTTCAAAATTCACGTATAACTTTGATGAAAGGTTTTGATCCACTTCAAATGTTGAATTCTACAATTCTATAACAAAAAAACAAACAAACAAACAAACAAAACAAAAAAAATAGAACACTATAGGACTGAAAGTTATAAAAAATAATCTGGCCTCATGGTTAGTTGTTTAGCAAAAGCACAGTTTTTATTTTCATAAATAAAACACAATCTATTACATCACTCATAATTCTTGATTTTTTTAATCAATACATTAATATATATAGAATAAACATTACCACATAGAACAACATTTAAAATATAAAAATGCACATCAGTTGAATTAAAGAATAGAGATTACTAAAGCAACAAGCGTTCATGATCAATATGATCAGTAAATCATGGCAGCTTATATCTCATCAAAATAATTTTAACTAAATAATTTCAACTTTTAAAGTAGTTCTATTAGAACTATGATTTATTTTATTTAAGTTGAAATGACTTTTGCAGCCAATTTGATTACTCTTAAAAATGAGGAAGCAACTGAATTTAAGTGTATAAGTTGAAATAACAGGTTTTTTTTTTGTTGTTTTTTTTTTTTTGGTTTTTACAGTGAGTGTACTTGAGCAACGAGAGGCCATTCGTTTAGTAAAATTATTGTATTTGCCATTTAACAAAGGGCAGTTTCCCTACCCGGTGAAGAAAGAGAAAAGGCAGCATTAAACCAGCAAGACCAAAACAAGCGTAACTTAAATATGTGATTACATCTGTAACATCTGATGAACTCAAAGAAAGAAGAAGTGAAATAATAAATGGAACATATATCATAACCATGGTCACAGTAATTATTCGGATGATAATAAACGCTCTTCTCTTCATGTGGTTTTCCTCCTCTCTCTCTCTCCCTCTCTTTCCTGGTCCTGACTGCTTCAGAGCTCTGAGAACAGCCACAAGACAAAACAACTGAATGGAGAGGAATAGGATGAGCTGTGTCAATGTTAAACTTATAGAAACATACTTGACATGGACTGTTAAAAATGTATTAACCAGCCCATTACAGGAAAAACTTGTCACCCAGACAATAACAGAGCAGATCACTCTATATCTGAGAGGTTTGAACTTCAGAAAGGTTACAGGATGAACCACTGCCAGGTAACGCTCAACACAGATCAGACACTGAAACAGAGGACGACCGGTGGTGGCTATTCCTTGAAAAAACGTCACTGTATTTGAGAGAACAGAAAAAGTATATCTGAGAAGTTCAAAAAGAGACTTCAGACTGTAGATCATCTCAAAGACGGAGAGGTTGAGGCTGAAGAACTCTGCCGCAAGTCCATTGCCAGTTCCTGTCACTATAAGCCATATCACATATGAGTTGGTAGGAAAACCCAACAGCACACTTGCAGCACATATTATTGAATATAAAAACCAATGTATTATTCCAGGGTCCATAGTGGCATTTGAGTTACTGGAAGAGTTTGATCCATCAGTGGGGAAGATCTCACTGGAGATGTTCATCTCTTCACTGTGTGCGGTCAGAAACAGAGGGATATAGATGTAACTCATGTTTCACAGACAAAAATGGTTACATTTTTGCTGAATATCCATGCAAATGTGCCATGAAATAAAAGTTAAAGTGATATGCATTGCCTAATAGTATTTAAAGGTCTAAAATTATAGCATTACAATTGAATTAAATATTTATAAAGCTATTATATATTTATATTTAAATACATTACATACATACATTACATACATTACATTTAGGACGATTGTAGAACCACAAAACAAAACAAACAAACTCATTACCTGAGAAAATAAAGCTTTTATCAGAGCACCATCACAAATAAAAAAATAAATAAAAAAATAAATAAAAAAAATAGTTTACCCAAATGCTAAATATGGCAATGGATTCATGCATATTATGATCATAAAATGCAATGTGAACTGTTTTGTGCATGACAAAATACATAAGTCCAATGCTAGCTTTTTATTTTTATTAAACAAGAACAATGACAAAAGAAGCAGCAATAATCAGGTCATTACCTTAGTCCTGTAGTCTATAATCACACTTCACATGAAATAATAAATAATTAAAAAGAATATTAAAACACCAGCTGGACTTACTGGCATCTTAGTTTTAATGTAATATAACTTGTACATCTGGGGTGGATTCCGAAGCTCTGATATGCAAATGTGTTATTGTGACATCATATTTGAACGGACTGTGTTCTTGTTTACAGAACCTAAAACACCAATGTCATGGCTTTGATTTATTGGGGAATACAACAAAATAAATAATAAAATGTATAGCTTGAATGCACCATAAGTCACTTTGGCATATGTCTAATGCATGCAAATATTTCCTTCAGCGCCAGCTGTGAAAACAACAGAACTGCTGACATAAAAATCACTGCACACCCCAAAACACCTGCTTTCAATAACCACCTTCAATTTGTACAAACTAACTCAGTCAAAATACTGAAAACAGATACTCAGAGCACATGGGTTTACATCAAAAACAACATCAGCTACAGTAACTCAAAACAACAGATGGGAAACAATTTTCAATTGCCAGTTCAGTAGTTGGCAATGCCACATAGTAAAGAAAGCCAACTCTGAACACATACTATGCATGATGTCAACGTTTTCACAAATTCACGTTTTTGTAGTTTATAAGGTGTTGTTTTCAACAGTGTCGTTTTCAAAAACTTGCACTTTGAAACTCGTATTCAAAAGTTTGCATTTTCAGGCCCCCAAAATGCTGTTGTCGTGTAAATGAACGGCTAAAAAAAGCATAAAAGGTTTTTCCGGTTTTGTCCGGTGTCATGTAATCAGCCCTAATTGTCAAATAAATACCATCACATCCACCGTTTAATAGCCAGCTAATTACAATCTAACTCTTCAAAATTCAAAACAATAGAAACTCTTCTGTCACACTGGATTAGATCAAAACAGCATCAAGGAAATCAAACTAAAACAGATGTGCATGATTTACATGCATGCACCGCATTCCACAAATATGGTACATTTTGATAACACATGGAAATATTAGAGGCACAAATCTCGTTCTTTTTTTCTTGAATTTTTACCATTATCATAGGTCTACATTCATCAAGCTGAACCTTCTACTCTGTTACTCAAGTTATCTTCGAGTAACTCATCATCAAACCATCAAACTTACATGGAACATGTAGGCTCTCATTGCACAGTCAAACTTGAGAAAAAAGGGCTTTATAAGGTTAAGGTAAACAACTTTTTAAGGTAGCTTTTCAAAACTGAAATCAAGCATTTTAAGTATATGTATTCCTAGACTCGTACAATTACATTTTTCTGCTTGTCAGGCGTTTGGGTATTTTATTTGTTTACATGTGTTTTACTGTAAAATGTGCATTATTAAAACAGAATTATTGAAATTTGATGAATAGTTTCCCAACCCGATAGAGAAAGTGAAGTGGCTGCACTTAACTAATCAAAGTAAAAGAAACATAAGCAATAGAGGACAGTGTATCAGGAATGTTTCCAGAAATCCATTGTGTATCCATAAAAATAAGATAACATACTCACGTCAATTAGATAAATCGCTCTTCTCTTCATGTGGTTTTCCTCCCCTCTCTCTCTCCTGGTCCTGACTGCTTCAGAGCTCTGAGAACAGCCACACAGCAGAACAACTGAATGAAGAGGAAGAGGAAGACTTGTGCAAAGAAAAAAGCAAAGTACAACTTAGTGAGGAACAACAATAAACTCATAATATTGATCCCACAAGAGACATACCCTGCCACCCAGGCAAAAACCGAACAAATCACTTTGTATTGGAGAGGTTTGTACTTCAGAAAGGTTACAGGATGAACCACTGCCAGGTAACGCTCAACACAGACAGACCCTGAAACAGAGGATGGCCAGTGATTGCTAGTACATCTAAAAAGTCCACAGCTATCCAGCTAATTTGAAAATTATCCATGAGAAGAGATAATCCAATCCAATGCAATCCAACTTTATTTGTAAAGCACATTTAAAACAACCAAGTTTGACCAAAGTGCTGGACATTGACATGATTTTGGACAGGTTATAAACACATGAGTAACAAAAAAAACAAACATTTAAAACAAGGGACAAACTAAAAAATTAAAATGCAGAATACAACTCTCAAGGCCAATGAATAAGTGAGTTTTAAGTCGTGACTTAAAAATGTGAATGCTGGGGGCCAATCTGACATGCAAAGGCAAATCATTCCACAGCCTTGGGGCCACGACTGAAAATGCTCGATCTCCCCTATTTTTATTATTTATATTTGAATGGCACAACACACCATATATTTTATTATTTTTATATTATAAATACAGTATAGTTACCTTAGTTACCATTACACCTTAATATGGATATTTTGAAACCCTAGATACAACAGAATTGGCATGATACAATTGGCCACAAGATGGCAGCAACCATAATCAAACATTAACTATGACGTCTTAACATTTTTATAAATACTACACAGCTATACAATATTACACAACTTTCTATTGGTCTTTCAGCAGGATGATATAATATAGATTATAGAGACTTCATAGTGGTGATTTAAGTGGAATTATTGATATTTAATAAAGGGAAGTTTCCTCACCCGGTAAAGAAAGAGAAGTGGCTGCACCAAACCAGCCACAGTAAAACAAACTAAATTAATGAAGAAGAATGTGTTAGTGCTGTCTGGTGACCTAAAAATAGTTATTAAAATTATACAGGGAGTATATACTATAATCATGGTCACAGTAGTTATTAGAATGAGATAAAACGCTCTTCTCTTCATGTGGTTTTTCTCCTGCCTCTCTCTCCCTCTCTCTCCTGGTCCTGACTGCTTCAGAGCTCTGAGAACAGCCACAAGACAAAACAACTGGATGGAGAGGAAGAGGAGGAACTGTGCCAACAAAACAAAAAAGTACAACATGGGCTGTAACATGACAAAATAAAAACTGATCCCACTGAGGCCAAAACTTGCCATCCAGGCAATAACAGAGCAGATCACTCTATATCTGAGAGGTTTGTACATCAGAAAGGTTACAGGATGAACCACTGCCAGGTAACGCTCAACACACATCAGACACTGAAACAGAAGACAGCCAGAGACTAGTCCATCCAAAACACTCACAACATTCCAGAGAATTTTAAATTCATAAGAGAGAATAACAAAAACAGATTCCTCACATGAGAAGATCTCACAGACAGCGAGGTTCAGATTAAAGAACTCTGCCGCAAGTCCATTGCCTTTTCCTTTTACTATAAGCCATATCACATAGGAGTTAATGGGAAAACCCAAGAGCAAATTGATGAAAAGTATTGGGATCGCATTGAAATTATTTTCCACCTCAGTGCAGTTGTAAAATAAGTAATCAGAAGAGTTCGATCCATCAGTGGGGAAGATCTCACTGGAGATGTTCATCTCTTCACTGTGCGCATTCAGAAACACAACTGTGATCTATAGATGAGAGATACAAGTGTTAGTTCATTCATTATCTGGGACTGTACAGAGTAAACCTGATCAAAACTACTTTAAATAACACACATTAGTAAAATACAACAGTTCTGTTACCAGTTTAAATCAGTATCTGATCAATACATTCAGTTTTAAATCACACATAATATATATATATTTTTTCTCTTTACCTTTTTTTTCTCCATCTAAAGAAAGTGCGCTTCATGCAATTTAGGAAAAACTAAATAAATAAAGAATACGTCTAATGGACTTGATGTGTTCATGGGAGGAAACTTGCACTTTACTATCTGGGATGTGTCCTGAAACCCTGACATGCAAATACCTGTACATTATGTGACTTCATATCTTTAAAAGACTGTGATTTTAAAGAGCATTACCATGAGATAGTATATCTGTAAAACATGTTTTGAATCAACAATATCAGTAATTCATATCTACAGTTTACACATGAATAATTTAAAATGTCCAAATTAAGCGAAGAATAAAATTCACAAAAGTCATTCAAATAGCTATTAGTCAAATAGCCTACTTGCCATCACACCCCAAATAACTACCTGCTACAAACAGAATATTGAAAACAAATAAGACTACTATTCTGTCACACTGGTTTAGCCAAACCAAACCAAACCATGGTACACTTTTCTTACTGCTTTTCACACTGCACTTAACCCAGTTATAATGCTATATAAAAAAAAAAAATTGTAACAATATAACATTAAAAAAATATTTTTTTAATCCCACTCCTATCCCTAAAACCCAAACATAATCATGAATTACAAACAGTTTTGCCAACTATTTTCAATGGTAAAGTATCTAAAGCCTGCTCGAAAAGTTGGTAAATGTCTCTAGATGACGTCATTTGCATATTCACTACGTCAGCATGCATTATGTCGGCACTTTCCATGTTTTCACTTCTAACATCCAGTTCTCATTTACATATTTTCTGTCAGACAATGAAACAAGTATGATGTAGTGATTTTGTTTATCAGCATTCACTTCCACTGCACTGCTAAAATTCCTAATTTATAAATCACAACGCAGTGGTGTCAAGTATTTGAGAAAATGTAATTAGTTACTGTACTTAAAGGGATAGTTTACCCCAAAATTTTCATTCTGTCATAATTTACTCACCCTACATTTTGCTTGGCGCCTAACTTTTTCTGCACCAGTTTATTTCTATAAAAAAGCCATATCTCCATCTACAGGGCATTGAAGGTCCTAGCCTATATCTTGTGTGTTTTGCCCTTACTCACCCAAACTTGTCAAGAAAGGTGTCAAGAATGCGAGTGCATTAGCGTTAAGTTGCTGAATCGCAGGTGTTTGATTTATGAGATGAGGTTATGACTGCAGCTGGCGATGAGGCTTAAACCACAACGTCCAGTGCAAGTAGACTTTGACTATTTCATTTTACATAACATTATTTTATTTATCTGTTATATTGAAGAGGCCTTTTTGAAGGATATTGGTTTAGTTATGGCCTTTTTGAGCACTTGAGCTTAACTGAGACTTGATGACTGTAGATGTTTAAGAGGCTGTTGTGTCACGCTTGATTTACTGCAATTTTGAGGTGTTCAGTTTTATTTTGATTTTAGAAAGCAAACATGATTTCTCTCCTTACAAATCAACTTTCTTATTTTCACTGGCATGTAAGAGTTGAGGACTACTGCATCTTTGAGCCTACATTCAGTATGAGTAAAATACTTAAAGGACAAATCCAGTGAAAAATGAACCTAGGGGTAATTAACACATGGTTACCGAGTCGATCGTTCCCTGAGATGCGTTTTCATGATAATCGAATATAAAGTGTTTTATCTTTAAAAACAGATTAGCTCATAACACTAGTATATGGGGCACAGAGTAAGTAAAAGTAAATCGCTAGTTAATACCACTAACAAAGCTCAAAATAGCCTCACACTAACACGGTAGCATAATGAGGGTCCATACATGCAAACCGAAGCATTGAGAACTTTGTAAGTGTACAGACAGTTTAATAAGAAGATACTTTATAAAGACAGTACATTACGCGTTTACATGCAGGATCCATTTTGGAAAACAGTCTCGACTAATCGAGTCACGAACGCCGTGCTACGTTAGATTTCACTATGCGTAATTCCTATCGACCAGCTCACTTAGCGCGGCGTTCGTTGCTCGACTAGTCGAGACTGTTTTCCAAGATGGATCCTGCATGTAAACGCGTAATGTACTGTCTTTATAAAGTATCTTCTTATTAAACTATCTGTACACTTACAAAGTTCTCAATGCTTCGGTTTGCATGTATGGACCCTCATTATGCTACCGTGTTAGTGTGAGGCTATTTTGAGCCTTGTTAGTGGTATTAACTAGCGATTTAATTTTACTTACTCTGTGCCCCATATACTAGTGTTATGAGCTAATCTGTTTTTAAAGATAAAACACTTTATATTCGATTATCATGAAAACGCATCTCAGGGAACGATCGATTCAGTAACCATGTGTTAATTACCCCTAGGTTCATTTTTCACTGGATTTGTCCTTTAAGAACTGTTTCACAGACAAGGCTTAAGACTAGTCCAGACTAAAATGCATGTTTGAGCTGTTTTAACTGAAAGCAACTTGCATCAACATATCTTAAAATATGTCAGTGCCATTGTTTTGTCTCACACCAGTAATGTTTTGTTTTTTTTTCTTCTTTTTTTCTAAGACACGTTTATAAAATTTCCAGATTGAACTAAGGCCTAATCCTGGCTTAATCTTAGCCCTGTCTGTGAAACCGGGCCGGCCTAAGACTTTTACTCAAGTCGTATTGGAATTGATAACTTGTAACCTGTAATGCAGTCACTTTCGCTGTAAGGTATCTGTACTTTTAGGGTTTCCAGGCATACTCTTTACACCTATGCCGCAAAGCCATCGGTCAAAATCACTATACATGTCTGTTAAAGACAGTGGCTGTGCTATGATTTCAGCTATATTTCCATGTAAAATGATAATTCAGAGAGAAAGTTAGAAAACACAGAATGTTTTCCTTACTGTCACACAGCGCTTAAGTCACAACAATGATCAGTCAGTGCTGCTCCACACTCACTAAACAGAGCAGATGAAGAGAGTGGTATGATTGCCAAATCAAGATATTAATTCAGTGATTAACAACTGTATTTTACACAAAACTACTGCCAGAGAACACTTCTATTGCAACACTGTGGACTTGTTTTTTTGTAAAATTTATTTGACACTTACACAGTTACATTAATATATATATATATATATATATATATACTGTATATATATATATATATATATATATAAATAAATCTAAATCATTTTTTTTATACATTTATGGATAAGTTTAGATGTAGGTAAGGTATTATCTATGTAATGGACAAATTATTGTCACCGTGCATTTTTCTGCCTGTTTTTTTATTTTTATTTTCATTTCTTTCTTTTTAAAAATGATTATTAAAAAGTGGTTATGCTTAGGTTTAGGATTTAGGGAACCTAAATAAAAAAAAGCAGTACCTGTAAATGTTATGTATGAATACTTGCTTATAAACAATGAGACCAGGCTGACACTACTTATAAAAGCCTTGACAATCATCACATAAAACACAACATGTTTGTATTATTTTTGTATTATAAAAATAGTATACATACATTATACATTTGTATAGATATTTCTTAAGTCCTACTGTATATGCATGAATTGGCACATCACATTTGGACACAAGATGACAACACCAAAGTTGCAAACTCTAAACCAAGAATTAACTATAACATCTTAATGTTTTTATAAATCAACATTGCATAACTTTCTACTTGTATCTTTCAGCAGTATGATAGAATATGGATTATAGATACTTCATAATGATGATTGAAGTATAATTATTGATATTTGATGAAGGGCAGTTTCCTCATTCTGTAAAGAAAGAGAAGAGGTTGCAACAAACTAGCCAAAGAAAAGCAAAGAGAACTAATAGATATGAGTGTTTTGTTTCTATCTTCTGTTATAAAAATAGCTAGTAAGATTATATAGGGAGCATAATATGCTATAAGCATGGTCACAGTAGTTATTAGAATGAGATTAAATGCTCTTCTCTTCATGTGGTTTTCCTCCTTTCTCTCTCTCCGTCTCTCTCCTGGTCCTGACTGCTTCAGAGCTCTGAGAACAGCCACAAGACAAAAGAACTCAACGGAGAGGAAGATGAAGAACTGTGGACCCAAAAATACAAAGTACAACACGGGCTGGAACATGAAAACAATTATAATGATCGCACTGGAGCTAAAACTTGCCATCCAGACAATAACAGAGCAGATCACTCTATATCTGAGGGGTTTGAACTTCAGAAAGGTTACAGGATGAACCACTGCCAGGTAACGCTCAACACACATCAGACAATGAAACAGAGGATTACCAATGATAGCTAGTCCATCTAAAGCATTCACAACTGTCAAGAGAAATTCATATTCATAAGAGAGAAAAATAAAAACATTCCACACATAAGAAAATATCACAGACAGCGAGGTTAAGGCTGAAGAACTCTGCTGCAAGTCCATTGTCTGTCCCTGTCATTATAAGCCATATCACATAGGAGTTGGTAGGAAAACCCAACATCACATTTAGTAAATATAGTAAATTATATTCCATCTCAGTGCTGTTGTTAAACAAGTAACTAGAAGAGTTCGATCCATCAGTGGGGAAGATTTCACTGGAGATGTTCATTTCTTCACTGTTTGCAGTCAAAACCACAACTGTGATTGTGGCGAGCACGACGAGGTCGAGGGCCGTGGGAGGACGGCGCGAGGCCGGTGGCGCGATTGATAATGAGCGACACGTGCGCGACGCACCGGTCTCGCATCTCTCACGGAGGAGCGGAAGCATAAAGGAGGAGCGACGACAGTGAAGAGCGAGAGAGGACAGGCCTGTGTTTTAGTTGATGTTTTGTTTTTGGTTTATGTTGCCAGCAGTCGTCCGTGAGGGGCTGCTGGCTTTTACTTTTATTTTGTATTTGTGTCATTTTATTCATTAAATATTGTTGAATGTTCGCCGGTTCCCGCCTCCTTCTTCCCGTAACAACATACCTCGTTACACTGGTGCCGAAACCCGGGAAGAAGGAGGGACACGCTGTCGGAGAGCCCTCGCTGCTGGGGGGGATCGCGGTGCTGAGGAGGTCGGGCAGCACGAGGGAGCGATGGCCGCCGATTGCTGCCCGAGGCGATGGTGCTGGAGCAATGGAAGAACTGGGGGGACGGAGCTCGAGCTCGCTGCCGTGCTCCTGGGTCGAGGAGGGGTGGCTGCCGTCCGAGAGGGAGCGGAGGAGTCCCGTTTGCCGTGGGCCGGAGCCTGTTGCCGTCGGCCATGATGGGGGCGGAGCAGGGAACGGGAGACTCGCTGCCGGCTGCCCTCAACCGGAGGAGCCATCGCCGTCCGCCAGGAGGCGGAGGAGCGTCGAGCTGTTCCCCAACGGATGTCCAGTACCATCGCATGGCACCGCGAGTGACTCTCAGCTGGTTGAGGACCGAGCGGCAGTGTGTCCGGGAACCGGATCAAGAATTTTTTATTTTTTTTCTCCCCTCTCTCGTCTCTGTCGCTCCTCGTGCTTCCGTCTCCTTTTCCCTCACCTCGTCTATCCATACCTCCAGCCCAGGTACCGCAGCCGCCGTGATCGGTCCCCCCGGGGAGGGGGGGAGGGGGAGTAAGCGCAGTCTCGTGGGTGCCCCCCGGCCTGCGAGGGGCGATGGGGGTATGTGGCGAGCACGACGAGGTCGAGGGCCGTGGGAGGACGGCGCGAGGCCGGTGGCGCGATTGATAATGAGCGACACGTGCGCGACGCACCGGTCTCGCATCTCTCACGGAGGAGCGGAAGCATAAAGGAGGAGCGACGACAGTGAAGAGCGAGAGAGGACAGGCCTGTGTTTTAGTTGATGTTTTGTTTTTGGTTTATGTAGCCAGCAGTCGTCCGTGAGGGGCTGCTGGCTTTTACTTTTATTTTGTATTTGTGTCATTTTATTCATTAAATATTGTTGAATGTTCGCCGGTTCCCGCCTCCTTCTTCCCGTAACAACATACCTCGTTACAGTGATCTATAGATGAGAGATACAAGAGTTAGTTCACCAGAAAATTCTGGGACTGTACAGAGTAAACCTTATCAAAACTACTTTAAAATAACACACATTATAGTAAAAATACAACAGTTTCAGTATCTGGTCATCACACTTACACAGAATATTTAAAAAATGTTTTGGCCCAATCAGACAGTAATAAGCTCCTGACCTTTTCCCGTCTATAAAGATGGTGTGCGTCATGCAATTTTATTTAATACATGCCATCACACTGAGCCACCTGCAACACAAAATACTGAAAACAGATACTCATCAGTCATACTGGTTTAGTTTAAAACAACATCAGCTTCATGGAAATCAAAGCAAAACAACACCTGATTACATTGCTGCTCATTCCACATACTTTATGATACATATTGATAACACATGGAAATATTAAAGGGCACGAATCCCATTAATGTCAGATCTATTACATATGTTTGATGAACTATTATCCTAATATAAAAATAATTTGAAAAGCATGAAAAGTATCTCATTTCAGATGTCTATTCCCCTTATAACAATGGGGATTTTGCCTTGTAGATGTCTTGAACTTTTTGAGTGAATTTTGAAGAACTAAAATCATCCATCAGTGTCATAATTTTGAAATAATTAGTTGAATAAATACATATTCAACTGTAGTAAACAAAGTATTTAATGTGTCCCACGTTTGCAACTCCGGTTGATCTTACCATATCAAAACAGTTCTTAAAAACTGTGACATAAGAAGTACTTTCAATTTATGTCAGGGCCAGTAAATGTCAGGAAGAAGATAAGTAAATAATCTCAAATGCATTTGTTTTAATACTAATTATAGGGATGACTGTATTCGTCAAGCTCAACCTTCAACCCTGCTACTCAAGTATCTAATCTTAACATTTCAAAATGTAAATATACAAAAAAATATGTTCAGTTATTTTGCCCTTTACCTCTGTCCTGTCATCTGTGTTAAAGATGGTATCATTCATGTAATTTTGAAAATAAATAATTACAAATAAAATAAATAAATAAGAAAAAACTAAACTAATTAAATTAATATTAACAGACATAGTTATAATGACATCTGGACTGTCTGCCTTGAAAGTTGATGTGTTATAAACTTGCATGTTAAATGGGATGAGTCTTGAAAGCATGATGTGCAAATGTAAGTGACAATGTATTTGGTTTGTTTGTACTGTAAATTTTAGCACAAGATGACTCCGATATCAAGGTGACATTGATGGGTGGCAATGTTTAAAGTATGTTTGATCAGCGTTGACATTTTGATGCAAGGCAGCAGCACACATGGGTGGAGACAGTGACATTGAACTAACAGTGATTTGTTGTTGATGAACACAAGATCAAGCAAGTATCTCTGCAGAATGCTAGCAGGTGGGCCGTTTTTAAACCATGATGAGCATTTTCAACCACTTTACCAAATTTTCTCTAATCCACCGGGGTCTTGTTTAGGCATGGGCCTTCATGATTTTATAGCAAGTCTGTTGAAAAATGGTTGAAAAACACCCATTGTAGGTTGAAAATGGCCATTGATTGGGAAACGGCCATTTTAGAGACACATTTGCGAACTTCCATAAGCACTTCCCCTCGGGGGAATCCCCGCCGCCATTTTGAAGTGCGTTCAACTTCGCCAAGTGGGCGCTGGAAGTTTATTTGGACAGATCCTCAATCCCTCGATTTTGACCTAGGAAGCGAGTCTACTCAATATGTAAACTTCAAGCAGATCCATAGACCATAATGCAACATGATTGTGACGTCACAGTAGATCAGGCTTAATTTAGATCATTTGAATATGCTCCTCCCAAACTTTGTTCATAAAACATAATTTAGAGTTATGTTGACATTTAACTGCTTAATAATTGTATCTACCTTAAGCTGACTTTTATAGATAATTGTATTGTTATCATTTTCGTTTGTGTAATTTGTTATAATTTCTCCAACAGCCCAAGCATACACTGTTAGACTTTTTATCGTATTTTTGCGGTAACTTACTGGCAGCACTATTGCCAGTAAGTTACCGTAAGTTCCCCTTTACAGTAGCTTACTGTAAATGTGTCTTACGGTATGATGCCCTTACCGCAATTTAATTTTACAGTAAGATGCCCTTACCGCAATTTAATTTTACAGTAAGATGCCCTTACCGCAATTTCATTTTACAGTATGATGCCCTTACCGCAATTTCATTTTACAGTATGATGCCCTTACCGCAATTTCATTTTACAGTATTATGCCCATTTTACACTTTTATTATTTATATTTTACATGAATGCTATTTAATTTAATAAATTTCAAAAAAGTGACTTGAGTCCATGTGCATCAGCATATTCTTTATTCACTCTCACAATCAATTACATCCATTTTATTTATTTATTGTGATGCAACATTAGGCAAGGCAGTTTTATTTATATCGCACGTCATACACTTTGGCAATTAAAAGTGCTTTACACAGTAAGGAATTAAAATAATTACAAAATTACAAAAAAGGAAAATTAAAGTGCCCCTATTATGGATTTCTGAAAATTACCTTTCATGTAATGTGTAACAGCTCTAAGGCCTCGTTTACAAGTGATATGTAACCCAATTCTGATTTTTTGCTCATGTGTGACACAGATCAGATGTGTTCTATGACAGTGTAAACAGGAAAAAAAAAACACATGCATTCAGATATTTCAAGATCGGTTTCAGGCCTCATTCATATGTGAAAATAAATCAGATATAAATCAGATATGTGCCAATGCGACTGTCAAGTAAACAGGCTGATCGGATTTTCTGAGGCATTAGGCTACTTCTCCGCGGTTTAATGACAAGAGCAACCCCGATGCGCGTCTGCAAAGGGACGGATGGCCTGTCGAAACGTTGTGTCGTCATAGGAGAGGAATGTGGACAAACGTTGACACAACATATCAAAGGTTGGCTTGCTCATCCTAAAATTTCGGACCCACTGCTTCTCGTTAAAGCTCGCCACAATATGCTCCTACCAGTCCTGAGATCTCTCTAGCACACAATAACTGAAGCATATGCGTGCACTGCAATGATGGCACTTTTCGTCCTCCTCTGCCTCATAATCATGGTGATGTTTGGCGAACTTCGCATATATCGCAGAGCTATCATCAAGCATATTTCGCATTTGTCCATCTGTGTAAGATAATTGAACCCTTTAAGCATGCGCAATGTTTCAGATAGTATGGCAATTGTAAACACCTGAATCGGATATGGGTCACAATTGAAAGAACATGTAAACCGACGGTCAAAAAAAAAAAAATCAAATATATAGCCAACAAATCAGAATTGGGCATCAAGACCTGCAGTGTGAACGAGGCCTCTGAGGCCTAATCGTTTTTCAAACGAGTCATAAGCCATTTAGTGGTGACGTCAAGACGGAACATTAGCATATTGCCGACACCAGGGAAAACTTGAACCCCTTCAAACACTACAGCTGATCCCTGTGGATGCTGGATAGCATCATGTTGAGAAGACGCTGTGCTGTACAATGTGACGGTAAAGCCAGTTTTATTTTCACTGCCCAAGGATGAGCATGTGAAGAATCAGTGGTTAAAGTTCATCTTTACCATGATATCATTGCAGTTTAATCCTAAACTTTTGCTGTGTTCCCTTTATTTCACTGACGACAGCTTCTCAAATCTCGGAGTTCAATGCAGGATTCGCAAACCGCTTGCTTTTGAAAGATGGTGTTCTAAATAATTAGTTTTGAGTTTTATATTGTGTTGGTCTCCTGCTAACTGGCTAACTCACATTATCACTGTCTTACTTAAAGGGTTAGTTCACCCAAAAATGAAAATTCTGTCAGTAATTACTCACCCTCATGTTGTTCCAACCCCGTAAGACCTTCGTTCATCTTCAGAACACAAATTAAGATATTTTTGATGAATCTGAGAGCTGGATCACTCCTCCATAGGCTTCTAAGGGATTGGAACTTGCTGGCCCAGAAAATTTATTAAAGACATCGTTAATATAGTCCAAGTGACTACAGTGGCTCAATCTTAAGTTTATAAAGCGACGAGAATACTTTTTGTGCGCAAAAAACACACAAAAATAACGACTTTATTCCACTATTCGCGTACAACACAGAAGCGCTGCGCAGTTATACTACGTGAAAAAAACTCGAGGCCCAGAGAAAACTAAATGAATAGTGGAATAAAGTCGTTATTTTTGTGGGGTTTTTGCGCACAAAAAGTATTCTCGTCGCTTTATAGACTTAAGATTGAGCCACTGTAGTCACTTGGACTATATTAACGATCTCTTTAATACATTTTCTGGGCCAGCAAGTTATAATGTCTTAGAAGCCTATGGAGGAGTGATCTAGCTCTCAGATTTAATCAAAAAATATCTTAATTTGTGTTCCGAAGATGAACGAAGGTCTTACGGGGTTGGAACAACATGAGGGTGAGTAATTACTGACAGAATTTTCATTTTTGGGTGAACTAACCCTTTAAATACCTATGCTAATCAGTTTATGGGCCAGGATTATCTATAACTGTGTCTATTAATGCAGTGTATCACTGAGAAACGTCCTGCTTGAGTCGTCCTTGTGATGGAGGTTCGGGTTGAATAACTAGTTCTTCCAGTGTTTCATTATTGTACTTGCGTTCGGATTGATTTGGTAAAATCGACGTCATTGTTTGTTACTGTGTTTAGTTTACAGTGTAGGAAGCCTCAGGACAGCTGATGTTGTTATGGCAATGGGTGTTTTTGTTTAAGACGCGCGCTGTATGCAGTAAACCAATCACAACAGACTGAGCTGTCTGGCCAGTAGCATGTGGAAAGGAGGGATTTAGAGAGATTGATTCATCTGACGAGCCGTTTAAGAATCTTTGAAAAAATGTGGTGATGTGCAAATGTATATTATGAGAAAAATAAACCGTTTTTTTTACCTTTGATGCATGTAAACCTGTTGTAGGTAAGTGTTGTAGTAAATAGCATAATAGGGGCACTTTAAAACAGTTATAAAAACAATAAAAAAAAATTACAGTACAGTTATAAAATAAATGTAAAGAATAAAAAGATAATATATAGATACATTTCTCATCTGGCAATACACCGGTGTATCATATTTTTCTCAACTCCCAGTTTTACGCTGAGATTTTCCCATGGTGATTACACTGTGTCTGTGGTGTTCTTGCGGCACGCCTAAGAAATCAACTTATCCAAAAAAACTGATTTTTCCCTAAAGTCGTACATGAGAAGCTCTAGGACTGACTCACGGGGTAACCTCGGGTTCACTGCCCCATCAGTCCGCACCCCAAAGATTTGTCCAGAAGCTCTAGGAATGGAATCGATCCAGTCCGCACCCCACAGAACCTCGAGTTTAATTACACGTCAAACTCACTACTTCACCACAGACAGAGGTCGTCAGCATGGTTTCATCTCTCAATTTCCCCAATTTAGTAATTTATGTTTGTCTCTTACCCAATTGCATTTGAGTTCAGTTTAGAATCAAAAGGAGGATGCAAAAAGAGAACTGAATTCATAACAAATCAAAGCAGGGATCATGACAATACGCAAAAAAAGCATCCCAGCTGGTCTTGACTGGCCTCCATACCGGTAAACCACTGATGGCTGATCTGAAAAAACAACAACAACAACAAAAAAAACAGAGAAAATGTGTGAGAAATGGTCATGAGTTTATTTAATCTAAATTTGTTCATGGACAGACGAGGAATCAACTTGTGCAACAGAAGTTATTACCAGTCGAGTTAGTTTAAATAGTATAGCTTTATTGCACATCCCTTGTTAGGGAACTCTATTAATTGCCTGAATGTACAATTACGTTAAAGGTACACTGAGTAACTTTATGGCCCTTCAAACTTAAATCTGAAATAGAAAGCTTTTGTAACATTACAAATGTTTTTACTGTCACTTTTAGCTCAATTTAATGCATCCTTGCCTTGCATCCTTATTCATTTCATTCAACAACCAAAAAAAATAATAAATAAAAATAAAATACTGACTGAACAGTAGTGCTTTCTATTTCAGATAAATGCTGTTGTTTTGAACTTTCTATTCAAAGAATTCTGGAAAAAAAGTGTACAACTGAAAATAATCAGAAATGTTTCTTGATTCACACAAGTGCCCCTAAAAAAGTTATGCTGCAAGTTCTGCATTACAATATGTTAATCACATAATGCATCTGATAGTTAGTCAAAACATACTTACAAAGTCAAAGATGCTCAGTGCTGAGGCTCTTAAAAGAGCCTTTGGGCTGTTAGCTCCTGTTGACAGGGAAAAGAGAGAAATAGAAGCAAGAAACATTATTTTTCAGCAATGATTATTGGCAAATGACTATATGTTAAGAACATGATAAATGACAGATCTAGGATGAATGCTAGATTGATCAATTTCACAATCAGATGACAGTTTTACCAACAATTGTCATAGAATTTAAAAAAAATTATATTTTGCAATGAATATTTTTTAATTAGTCGGCTTTTACATTGCTTTAAATGCCTTACTATTTTAACATGTCATATTTCGATCCTGTGCAAAGTGAATCCAGCATTTATACGTAGCTGTCACATCTCTTACATCGTGTCTACATTTTGTTAATGAGAGTTTTCGCGAGCCTGCATAATTCGGCACTGAATAAAAACTCCTGCGTTCTCCAGAGCGCGAAAACAAATAAGCAAATATGCACTGGAGCGTTTGGCAAATCTGTTTCGCCAATATATTATAACAGTATCAATCGAGGCTGCTCTTTCTTGCGTTTGAGAACTCGCATAGAACCGGGCCTGGGGCAGAGAGAGCGCGAGAGAGTGCCTTTGAGAAAACGCGCTAGGCCAAACTTACCTCAAAACGCCACACATTTAACTGAAGAGGAAAATATGCCATAACTGGTCGTAAAAAGGACAGAAAACCTTTGTTTGTGTAAATATTAGATTGGGTCCATCTACTGGAAAAGGCAGTCAGTCAATTCTATGGCATTTAATGGGATATTAAAGCGGCAGTTTCGAGGAAAATTTGACTGTCCTGTGAGCTGTTATTAAAAGCCTATTCGATTTTATTATTTACTTTCTTCATAAATTTAGCTATATTTAATTGATATTGGTAATGGTTTACTTTATAAAAGTAACTTATAAAATAAATGTGTTCAGTAAAAAGTACTTACCTCAGAAAAAAACCCAGCTGGCATCTAGCGATAGCGATCCACTCTCAGCAGGGACGTCCGTTATGAGCGCGCACTCGACACGTGACGTCACACAAACCTCAGTTTACATTCTGCCAGGTTGTTGCGCGGGCTTTGCAACAATTAAAATTTTGTGAGGTGTAAGCAAAGTTTTATATATATATATATATATATATATATATATATATATATATATATATATATATATATATATATATATATGTTAATTTAAAATAAAATAAAAATACATTTATATAATTTATATTGCCTGTATGGGAACCAGTTGTGAATTTTTGTATATATATATATATATATATATATATATATATATATATATATATATATATATATATATATATATATATATATATATATATATATATTTTTTTTTTTTTTTTTTTTTTTTTTTTTTTGTTATTGGACAAAATGCTCATATAAAAAATTACTCTGGTCTCTCACTAAGAACTCATTTTAATCCTTCCATCAACGTGTTTTTTATTTTTATTTATTTATTATTTAACTTTTAAACATCCAGTGTTTGCATAGCTTAAAAATAAGAATGCAGATTCATGATTTTCATCTGCAGAACAAGATGGGGGAAAAATTATCATATAATATAAAACATTATCATATGATATTTTAATATGCCTAAAACATTAATACAATATGCATATATACAAACTTGAAAAAATCTGTCTTCTTCATTTACAGTAGCACTACTGCTTTTGCGTAAACAGTAAAGTACTGTAAATTCCATATACAGTAAGTTACTGTAAATTTCATACAAAATACCCATAATGCAGTGCATATTACAGTAGTTTACCGTAAATAATATAAGTGGTATTTTACTGGGCTTTTTTGCGGTAAGTAACTGTAAAATTACGGCAAAGTCTAACAGTGTACATACAGGCCTATAGAATGGTGCTTAAAACAAATTAACACCTTATTTTGATGGTCCATTTTAAACATTCTGTTGTGTTGGGAAGGTTATACTTTTGTAAATGTAGGTTACAGATTACAAGTTAACCTATTTAAAAAGTAATAAGTAGTGTAACTATTTCAATTACTTTATTAAAGATATGTAACTGATTACATTTGATTACTTTTCTAATTTCCAGCACTGGAACACATTTTTATCACTCGCCATGGTGGTAAATCAGACAGATTGTAGCTGCGGCAATGTGAATTGATGTAATTGCCAGATAAAGGGTGTGTAATGATACAAAGACAGATGCAAATGCAAGTAAAACGGTTGATTGGAGCTTCGCAGAAGATAACAACAGGTCAGAGGACAAACACTCAGGTGGCAAATGACGCAGGGACTTTGACAGGCAACCCGGTGATGGCGTGCGATGATCGGCGTGTTCAGGAATCCAGGGAACAAACAATCCAAACAAAGATAATCCACACGAGGAAGGTGAGAGAAGCACACTGGAATAGGACACAACACCGGGGAAGCCACAACAATCTGACAACATGAGACAGTGATCACTGAACATATAAAGGGAAAGGGAATTGATTACAGCTGGCGCTAATAATCAGCCTGAGATTGGATAACCACGCCCACACACACACACAAGAGGGAGACAGTGGATTAATGAACTGTGACAGGGTGCTTCTCAATATCCCTCCACGTTTCCTCGCTCATCCATCCTATGACCCGGAAACCGAAACTGGAGGAGTGAGGAAGCTTCCTGAGGAGTCAGGAGTGATGATACATGGGTGTTTTATCAACTAAACGTGATGCACGTATAATTCTCCTCCTCATTCACATCGGTCACAATAATTTTCATTTATACTTTACCTTTGCAGTTTAAATAAACCACACATCTCACTTATTTCAGTATCTTGCTTTATTATTATTATGAATTTCCTAAATAACCAAACTTCAACAACATAAGGGCAGATCCTTTGAGCGCTGCTGATGACGCTGTGAAGTTAAGCTCGAGTAATCACGTATTCCAATGTATAAATAAGCTTTCCTTCGATTCCTCCGTCTTCCTTTTCTTTCCTTGCAGTCTTCACTCGCATTAACACTACTGAAACAGCCGCTGTTACAATAGCGTGCTGCAAATTCAAACAAGAGAGCCAATCAAAAGTATCAAATTATAGCATCGCTTTACTAAATGGCCTTTAAATGGCAGGAGGCATCGTGCACATCAAAAACAGGTAAAGCAACAAATTAATATTATTAAACATATCCTAGTTTTTTTTTTTTACAGAAAATATTCAGATGTAACCCCCTTTAATAATTACCATTTTCATAAGTAACTAATTTAATTACACATTTTTTTCTCAGTAACTGTAACTGATTACAGCTACATTTATTTTGTCATTAAATTACGTAACTCTGTTACTTGTAACAGAGTAACTCTGCTACTACATGTCAACTAACTCTCCCTAGAGTAATAGTAGACTGTCTGCACAATATCTGCTAACTCTTTATTGTGATGCTCCCCAAACAGACATTATTTTGACTATAAGTAACTTTGCAACTAGTCAACTTATTCTAACCCTACCAGGCTACTAATACTCTACTAACACTCTGAGAGTTAGTAGACATGTAGGTGCAATGTTACTTATAGTCAACAGAATGTTAGAAAAATAATGCACACCCGAGGTGTAACGGCAACACAACTTCGCATCTTGACTCGTGACAACATTACTACCTCTGGTGTGCTTTTTTAAATATTTTTTTTTAATAATTCAACAGCCTGGAGGCAATTTTTATACAAGTTCACAATCAAGTAGTAATTAACTAAAAGTAAACCGACAATATTTACTTATAAAAGCCTCAGCAATCTTCAGATATTATCCTGTGTTTGAATAAGAGATACAGAAGTATGTTTAACTACCATGTTTTATTATTTTTATAAAATAGAATAGCTAGTTGCATACATACTGTACCATTATGGAGATTTTTAACCCCTAGATAGTAGGCAACAAAATTGGCATGACACAATTGGTCACAAAGATGGTCACCAAAGCTGATTTCTAACTCTAAACCAAATATCAATTCTAACATCTCAAAATCTTTATGAATCCATATAAAAAGAAATGTGCGTTCAGATGTGTGCGTTTTAAATTGTAATTGACATCAGAAACATAAGCAAAGCTACTGAATTACAAAAATACACTTAATAATTGTTCCTGCCATCAATTGCAGCTCATGGATGCTTGTAAATAATTAGTTAATAGTTAAAGAAAAGGGTTTGGTGACTGTTTACATAACTTAATATTTATAATATTTAGCAGGATGACAGAAGATGGATTACAGAGACTTCATGAGTAGAATTATTGACATTTGATGAAGGGCAGTCTCTTCACCCGGTAAAGAAAAAGAAGAGGCAGCACCAAACCAGCCAAAGTAAAACAAACAGAACCAATAGACAGCAATGTGAAAGAATTTGTTATTGAAAAAAGATACATTAAAATGATATAGGGACCATATATGAAAAGCATGGTCACAGTAGTTATTAGAATAATATGAAATGCTCTTCTCTTCATGTGGTTTTCCTCCTCTCTCTCTCTCCCTCTCTCTCCTGGTCCTGACTGCTTCAGAGCTCTGAGAACAGTCACACAGCAGAACAACTCAATGGAGAGGAAGAGGAAGAACACTGCAAACATAAAAACAAAGTAAAAAATGGACTGGGACATGACAAAATTTAAAATGATCCCACTTGAGACAAAAGTTGCCACCCAGACAATAACAGAGCAGATCACTCTATATCTGAGAGGTTTGTACTTCAGAAAGGTTACAGGATGAACCACTGCCAGGTAACGCTCAACACAGATCAGACACTGAAACAGAGGACGACCAGTCATGGCTAGTCCATCGAAAACTGCCACAACTATCCAGATAAACTTAAATTTAGTTATTAGGAAAAGACAGACAGATTCCACACATAAGAAGATCTCACAAACAGAGAGGTTGAGAATGAAGAACTCTGCTGCAAGTCCATTGCCTGTTCCTGTCACTATAAGCCATATCACATAGGAGTTGGTAGGAAGACCCAACAGCACATTGAGGAAATATAGAAAATTATTTTCCATCTCAGTGCTGTTGTTAAACAAGTAACTGGAACTGGAGTTTGATCCATCAGTGGGGAAGATCTCACTGGAGATGTTCATCTCTTCACTGTGACAGTTAAAAACACAATTGTAATCTATGAATGAGAGATACAAGTGTTAGTCCACCAGAATATTCTGGGACTGTACAGAGTAAACCTGATCAAAACTATTTTTAAAAACACACATCAGTAAAAGAGAACAGTTCTGTTAAAATCAGTATCGGCCGTCAAAAGTTCAAAAAGCTATTCTAAATAACAGAGAAAATATTACATTTATTTCCCAATCAGACATAATAATCTCTTTACCTTTTTGTCTGTAAAGATGATATGATTCATGCAATTTGCTATAGTATTTTATAGCTGGACTGGCCTTCCAAGCTGATGTGTTAATGCTTTATATAGCCTATAGTATTTTATAGCTGATGTGTTAATGGGATGAAACTTGCATTTTAATATTTGGGATGAAACCCTGATATGCAAATATGTTAAGTAAAATAATATTTGCTTAAGCGACAGATTGTGATCTTTAAGCTTATCACAAGATAGCAGAAGTGTAAAACAAGATTTGAGGTAACACTATTAGTAATTTATCCCTACAAATGATAAAATAAGTAAAAATTATCTCATTAAGTGTAGGATAAAGTTCACAAAAGGCATTCAGGATCATCTAAGTGGCATAAAAGCAACACGACTAGTTGTCAAATACATGCCATCACACCCCAAATAACCACCGGCTTTTAATAAACTCATTCAAAAGAACTGAAAACAGATACTCTCCTGTCACACTGTATTAGATCAAAAACAACAACAGCATCAAACAAATCAAACTAAAACAACATGATTTACTTGCAGCACAATCCACAAATATGGTACATTTTGATAACACATGGAAATATTACAGGCACAAATCCTTTGTGATAAAAATAAAATAAATATTTTTTTTGACCAATGAAAAATATGTTTGCTAAACATTTATCTAACATAAAATGAATCTACAATGAAAGTTATAGTTTTAAACACATCCAATGTCTGTTCTCCTTCAACGATAGTGATTTTGCCTTGTCCTATGTTGGTGATAACATTTGAGTTGTTTTTGAAACATAATTTTGATATTATTTTGTAGAATAACAATTCAAATAACTGTAGTAAAAAATAGCTTTAATTATGACATTTTGTGTGCAACCCTGTTACCCCATTACAAAACGTATTAAACCTCTGTCATTTTGTCTATAAAGATAGTATATCTATACTTCTATATAGTATAGAAGGAGGGAACGGGAGACGTAACGTCGACGTGACGACGTAATTGGGATCACTTCAGGGAGCCCTATCAACTTCGAGTGTCTACAGAACGAGCCAATGAACGTTGGCGTGCGTGAATCGCGTCACGCGCCCCCTTTGCAGCGCGGGTAATAAACAGGAAGCGGGCGCACGCACACATTGTTTTTCGCTGAGGAGCCGAGATTTGTGACGGCCATGCAGCGATGGTCAGCAACGGTGGCGACGGGACGTTACGTCTCCCGTTCTCTCCTTCAGGGAACGAGGGTTACATCAGTAACCGAGACGTTCCCTTTCAGTCGCTCACGTTCGACGTAACGTCGACGTGACAACGTAATTGGGATCCCATGGAAAACGCCACGGTTGCTGCCACATCCAGCGCCCTACGCAAGACTCTCAGACCCCCAACTGCTGGGGCGGAAGACCTGCGTAGAGGGAGTTCAGCTGCTGTTCCATTATACCCCACACAGTGAAACTCTTGGATAACACTGGAAAGCGTACCTTTCCAGGGGAAAGGATGCTGCGGAGCCACATCCTGCCCGAAGGGAGGTAACATGTGGAGAATAATTCCTAGGAAGGGAGTGGCGCAGCAAGCCGACACTAGAGCGGGAACTTCGGTGTTACCGGCTAGTTGAAGCGAGCACACAGGAAGAAACCGGCTCAACGCGTAGGCTATAAAACCTAGCGAACGTGTTAGGTGTCGCCAAGCCCGCAGCTCTACAGATGTCTGTCAGCGAGGCGCCGTGTGCCAGCGCCCAGGAAGAAGCGACACCCTTAGTGGAGTGGGCTTTCAACCCGGGCGGGCAGGGCACGCCTTGGGCTTCGTAAGCCAAGGCGATGGCATCCACTATCCAGTGGGCCATCCTCTGCTTGGAGACAGCCTTCCCCTTCTGCTGGCCTCCGTAACAGACGAAGAGCTGATCTGAGGTCCTGAGGCTTTGTGTTCTGTCCACGTACAGACGCAGAGCGCGAACGGGACAGAGAAAAGCCAGGGCTGGGTCTGCCTCCTCCGAAGGCAGCGCTTGCAGGTTCACTACCTGGTCCCGGAAGGGAGTGGTAGGTAGAACTGAAGATCTTTGCCCAAACCCGACGGGAACCGTCGGGACCCGACGGGTTCGGTCGGGTTCGGTCTTAATTTCGATCATTTTACACTGGCTCGGGCCGGGCTCGGGCTTGCGCTCCGGGTTGCGCGGTAAATGAGCGGTCAGGTGATGCGTTTCGATTAGCGCGAAAATGGATGCTGAGGAGGTGAAACGGAGGCTGGCCTCTGGTAATTATGTTTTGGTTGCACAAACAAAAAAAGCAAAGTCTGAGGTGTGGAAAAATGTTGACCTTGTGTACAATGAGAACAATGAGCCAGTGGGATATGTGAAATGCAAAAGATGCGACATTCTGTTAAAGTACGACAGCAAAACGACAGGGAATTCGTCGCTGATAAGGCATGTTGATCGAAGCTGTTCAACACCTGCCAGTGCCCAGGATCAACCTACAATCACATCGTTTGTTACAGCATCAAAACCCATCCCTGCAAAGGTGAAACAAACGGTGACGGAGAAGTGTGTCAGCTTTTGCTGTAAAGACATTAGGCCTTTTAATATCGCAAATGGCAAGGGGTTTGAAGAGCTGGCGCAAGAACTAATTAACCTGTTAAGCTGCAACGCCACTTTTGAAAAATCCCCAGAAATGACATACCCAAACTGAAACAGATACAGTTCATGAACCCTTTGCACTAAAAGCACAAGTATGATCTCATTTGAAAGCTGACACCTGGTAGTTTATTGTAAATGTAGAATTAATTATTGTCATAATGAAAAAAACATTTTTTAAATAGCTTCAAAGTTTTGTAAAGTTATTAGAAATTTATTTTTATTAAACATATTCATGAAAATAAAATTGAAGTGGGCCCTGGAGCAATCTAGAAATGCACTGCAGCTAAAGCCATATGTGTGACCATGTTATATTTAAAATCTGAAAATGATAAGTCTAAAACTCTGTATTTGGTTAAATGTTTTTCAAGATCATGTCAAATTACTTTATTTTGATTAGACTCTAAAAATGCTACTGATGTTTAGTCATCATCTAAGTAATCTATTCAGTCTATTGTCTCTATTGTTTTGTGGTGCAAACGAGCCCCATTCAGTCTCAGTCTCCCCATGCACACATTCACACCTCTCCAGCCTGGTTATGGATCTAAATATGCATATCTTTTGTCTGCATTATAGTTACTAACGACTGGCTATTCACAGGCTATTCATAGGGTTTCAATCCCTAATTTATTTTATCAAAGTTCTCACTTATATTTGAAACTGTATCAAATGCACTAAAACATTTCAGAAAAGCATTACTATTTAGAAAAAAACCCCATAAAAGAATAACTTCTAGGTGGCAGGTGCACCTGAGCTAGCTATCATGTTAGCTTAGCACACCATCAATACACGACCATTTATGAGATTAAAACTATGTTTGTGCTTCAAACTTATTTTATAACGCAAGTCGATTGTTTTAAATAATCTTCTGTGATCTAATTTGGCTTCAGATAAAAAAAAAATCAGAAAGAAAATATATTATTTATAGTATGCACGATGATAAAGTCTATATCGATTAGCATTACATTATAAATATAATCTATAATTATAAAAATACCTGGCATTGCTTGAAGAACACTCAAATATCAAATATCATTTGCAATCATGTTTATTGTCTTCAAAACGTCTGTATCTGCATATTACAGCGATCTCTGTGTTAGCTTTGTGTGTAGCTGCTATCAGTGACGTCCTTGAAGGTCACATGATTATGTCTCTTCTTCATGTTCCATATATGGAGTATTATTGTGCATATAGCGCCCTCAGGCTATAGGTATGAATTGAAAACACAGCACATCTCCGTAAGAAGCGCTCATAATGATTACATCGACGCATTTGGGTATAAATTCAATAAATATTATTCCTGTCTATAGAAATATGATGTGAATCTATGAGAATATATCAATATTTCTCCAAGTCTGCACATTTTTGAGCTAAAAGCCCTGAGGGACGTTGTTTTGTGAAGCACTGTTATGACGACAGCACAGAGTTTTTTTTTCTGAATGGACCAGCTGACGGTCATAAATCATATTAAAGGTATCAACGCATTTTTCCATTTCATAACTCCTGACACAAAATAAGACATAACTGTCACTATAAGTTTCTCAGAATACAATAGTTGTCAAATACTGAAACTTGAGTCTTATATCTTTTTAATGATGTATAGTTTGTCAAGGTAAAACATTTAATCTGATAGTTACTTTGAACTAAATAAATAAAAAAACGCTTCAGTGCGCCGTCGCACTGGTGAGGGTTAACAGGTTAATGTCGGGGCTGCATATGGGAGGGTTCCCGTAAATTCTGTTATTCCCCGCCATGTTACAATTGCGAAAAGGTGCACTGACATGGCAGAAGAAAAGAGGGAAGCTTTAGTACAGAAACGCTTGCCTCCTGGTTTGGCAGCAGCCTGGACAGGCGGGGTCGGCTTCCTACGGCTTGCTCCACGCTGAGGCCTGGATGGTTGCTGCTGCTGGGGCTTAGCGGGAGCGGAGGACGCCGCAAGAAGGCCGACCTCGGCGACGAGTAGACGGAGGGTCTGCGGCTGGCGGACGGGTGGGAGCAGCAGCGGTCCGCCGGGGCAGGATGTGCCGGATGGCCTCCATCTGCTTCTGTGTGGCCGAGAACTGCTGGGCAAAGCTCTCGACTGCATCGCCGAACAACCCAACCTGGGAAAGAGGGGCATCCAGGAACCGATATTTATTGGTGTCCCTCATATCCACCAGGTTGAGCCAAAGGTGGCGCTCCTGGACCACCAAGGTGGACATCGCCTGACCGACTGAACGTGCGGTTTCCTTCGTCGCCCGCAGGGCGAGGTCTGTTGCCACACGGAGCTCCCGGAGGAGCTCTGAGTCAGAACCACCCTCTTTCATGTCCATGAGTGCCTGGGCCTGGTGGACCTGCAAGAGCGCCATGGCATGGAGGGCGGAAGCAGCCTGTCCACAGGCCTTGTAAGCCTTCGCCGTTAGACCGGACGAAAACGTACAGGCCTTGGACAGGAGGCGTGGATTACCCTGCCAAGAGGAGTCGAACGTGAGCGACCCAAAGGGAACTAAATACTCAAAAGAAAATTAGCAGACAGAGTTATATTTATAGTCACTTATATCTGGAATGTCTGCCTTCAAAGTTGATGTGTTATAAACTTGCATGTTATATGGGATGAGTCCTGAATCTATGATACAAAGTAACATTGTATTTGGTTTGTTCTGTAAGAGTTTTAGCACAAGATGATAGATCGATGAAATGTCTTTAAGCAATGTATCTCTACACAACATCTGTTTCAATTTCTACATTGAAAGGAAGACTAATTTTGCACGTCATTCAGAATCAGATGTGCGACATGAAAGATAGGTGTCACAAAACTCTCCTCACACCCTGAAATAACCACATGCTTTTAATACCCACATAATTACAAACTAACTCATAGAAAATACTGACAACTGACACAGTCCATGGATTTACAAAAGCAACATCAGCTACAAAGAAATCAAACCAAACAATAGATGTGATTTACCATCCGGCACATTCAACATAAACAATATTGTATCTCATGAAGTACAAAAGTATAGCCTATATATATTTTTTTTTTTTTGTGAGCTATTAGTTATATTTTGATAAATTATTATCTAACATAAACTTAAATGACTATGAAAAGTAGCCGGTTATGAAGACATCAAATCCACTCATACCTCAGAGATCTTGACCTTCACGACTGCATCCCATGTCATACATGAATGGTAATTCAAAGCATAGACGATTGTTAAAATGTTAACATGTTGAATTGATATACAATGTTTGCAATATAATTGTTTATAATATAATTGTTTATTCAGTCTAACCATGAACTAATTTCGATGACAAAAATCTTCATATTCAACTCATTTATATTTTGCAAACAATCCTTACTACATTTTTTCACCCCATATAATAAAGCAATTTTAGCATTCAATACAAGGAAGTATATTGATCTAAAGCATATATATCGTTTTTTTTTTTTTTGGAGGAGGAGGAGGAGGAGGGGGTGGGTGGGTAATAAACTACATTAAAACAATTCTGACTTACAATTAAAAAGTCCAAACTTTTATTGTAAAGGTACACTATGTAACTTTTGGCCCTCCAGCGGTTAAAAAACAAAACTGCATGCATTCTGTAGAAGAACTTGATTTGGTTGTGCTTCGGCTCTGCGTTACTGTGCGGATGAATATGGTTATCAAACTGCTCATAAAACATTCACTACTAGGCTCAAGGGTATCACTTGATTTTATTTTCCTCTTCCTCATGTACGTATTTATTACTGTAATTACAATAACTGTTTAATAACTAAGTACTAACCCTGAACCTACGAAACCTAACCTTAATCCCTGTATTTATATTACCAAGTATTTTCTTGTAAGTACACAGTACTGTAAAATAAAGTGCAACCGGCTTAAAAGATATAGATGGAAAAGATCTCAAGCTGACTGAAGATTTTACTGGAGCTATACCATAATAGGCACGCTACTCCTAGAAAATAAATTCCAGCACAACACTTAAACAACCACAATGATATGACCCTTAACAATAGATAATGCTTTGCAATCAACAATGATAGAGAGCTTTTACAGCATGTTTAAATCCATCAGTTCTCGCCATCTCTGAAAAGCCAAGCTAATGTTGATTATCATTTTATAATGAGCTCTGTCGCATTCTCTTTTTGCCAGCAGACTCTTCCCTGTTAACTTCTGAGTTTAAAAAACAACAAAAAACAAACAGGTGAATTCCCCGGAGGTTGGAGATCTAGCTGTTCCATTTCAACCTTTCTTGCTCGTTAGGACATCTAACCTATGGCACTCCCACATTCGTCAAAGTAGCCAGAGCATCTTTTATTCTATGTATGTTTTATTCAGATTATTCTATGACAAAGATTGTTTTAATAACTCTGTGTGTATTTTTAATAATGTTTAAATGGTGTAATATTTGTGAATTTGATTACTTCCATTTCCATCCGAGTGCCGTCAAGATGAATCTCTGGTGCTTTGCCGCGAGAGCCCGCAAGATCTGATTGAGTGTGATTTTTGATTGATTTTGTGCATCTCGTAGTCGCTTTGCGTCTGGCATGGACATACACCTTGCTTATCGATGGAATTCCATCGCTTCGTGTCTTAGAAGAGACACTGTGAGAGACATTGTTTAAACTATCATTGACACTGAACACATTGGAATGCCATGAAATAATTTGATGCATAAATCCAATGTTTTTTTTTATTTTATTTTATTATTATTTTAAGTTAATAGTCAGTTTATTGTTGTAAAAACTATTTTAATTATTGCCTATAATTTTAACAACAAGAAATGTCATATTTAGCGTACCTCATTTTGTGCGCAAACCAATTTCCTCAGCATCACAGGAATTACAATAATAAATATAATTGAAAGAAATTTCTATTTTTTCATACAAATCAACCCTGTTACTCAAGTTATTGCAAGAAACAATGATCAAATAAATATTTACTTTAATTTATTTTAATAATATTCATTTAATTCAAAAAATTTAAAAGCACATAGCTTTATAAACAAACTGAACAAGCATTTTGCAAGGACATCCCCTACACCAAACTCCTACAATAGTCTTTAAAAAAGTATTTAAAAGCAACATTAATATAGAATACAAAATATCACTTCTGGATTTCAGATAAATGGCTGTTTGTGTAAAACTGCTTTTAATTCCCAAGTGGCATAACAAACACACTTTTAGTTTTTGCTTTTAAAAATGTTGTTTTTATCATCATCAATAACTATTTACACTAAAGATTATGCTGTTGTATATTGATGATGATTAAAGGAGAATTAATTATATTTAATGAAGGGCAGTTTCCTCACCCGGTAAAGAAAGAGAAGAGGCTGCACCAAACCAGCCGAAGTAAAACAAACACTGGCAATGGATGAGACTATATTAGAAACTGTTGTTGATCTACAAACAGCAAGTATAATTATATAAGGAGTATATAAAATAAGCATGGTCACATAAGTTATTAGAATGAGATAGAATGCTCTTCTCTTCATTTGGTTTTTCTCCCCTCTTTCTCTCCCTCTCTCTCCTGGTCCTGACTGCTTCAGAGCTCTGAGAACAGCCACAAGACAAAACAACTCAACGGAGAGGAAGATGAAGAACTGTGCAAACAAAAAAACAAAGTACAACATTAACTGGAACATGAAAAAATATAGAATGATCCCACTGGAGCTCAAACTTGCCATCCAGACAATAACAGAGCAGATCACTCTATATCTGAGAGGTTTGAACTTCAGAAAGGTTACAGGATGAACCACTGCCAGGTAACGCTCAACACACATCAGACAATGAAACAGAGGACGACCAGTGACGCTTAGTCCATCCAAAAATCCCACAAATATCCAGAGAATGTTAACTTTATACATTAGATGACTCAAGATATATTCCACACATAAGAAGATCTCACAGACAGAGAGGTTCAGGTTGAAGAACTCTGCAGCAAGTCCATTCCCGGTTCCTGTCACTATAAGCCATGTCACATACAAGTATGTAGGAAGATCAAACATAATGATGATGATATTTACCAGTGAAATCACTGCAAATCTATCTTCCAACACACTGTCATTGTAAAATAAGTCATCAGAATAATTAGATACAGTGGGGAAGATCTCACTGGAGATGTTCATTGCTTCAGTGTGTGCGGTCAAAAAACAAAACTGTGATCTATATGAGAGATACAAGTGTTAGGCCACCAGAGGAAATTAATAAAAAATTGCTCTATACAATCAATTTAAAACAAATTCTATTAACACTATCTGCATCAGCATCTAGTCTTCTAAATATTAAATTAATATAGTAAATGATTTGATCAAAACAAGCAACATTAATCAGCTCTTTACCTTTGTCCGTTCGTCTACAGTATAAATGGTATAATTCATGCAATTTTTCTAAATTAAAATAAATAAAACTTTTTAGATACAAGTTATATAGAGAGCCTTATAGCTGGACTGTTTGCATTCTAAGTTGATCTGATTACGGGTTGAAATCTGTATGGGATGTGTCCTGAAAACCTGATATGCAAATGCATTAAGTGACAACATATTTGCTTTGAAAGACAGAGGTGGTCTGTAAAATTTTAACATTGAGAAAGTGGAGATGTAAAATGAAGCAAAAGTGACAGTAAGTTCACAAAACTCATTCAGGATCATTTAAATGACACAATCTGCAAAGGAAATCAATAAAAAATACTGAAAACAGATAGCCTAATCCATAGATTTACAAAAACAACAACCATTAGCTACAATAAATCAAACTAAATTTCGAAAAGCTAAATAAACTTTTCCACTATAAAGATTTAATGGAAAGTTCCATGGATAAAGGTTCTTCAATGACAAAAAAGAACCTTTATTTTTAAATTGTGCACTTTTTGTCAGAAACTTCTATTGTGGAGAGATTTTTGACTTTAACAAACACTTTAATTGAATGTTTTTTTTGTTTTTTTAAATCATAAAGGCAATGAGATATTACATTTCAAAACATCACATTATCACACACAAAAAAAAAAAAATATATATATATATATTTAGTCCACTTCAGTCCATATATGAAATAGGTGAAAAGACTTCTCAAGATGGTCACCAAAGCTGCATTCTAACTCTAAACCAAATATCAATTCTAACATCTCAAAATCTGTATGAATCCATATAAAAAGAAACATTCTGGTCCTCAGATGTGTGCGTTTTAAATTGTAGGGGAGACCGGGGACAGTTGCAACAGGGGATGGTTGCAACATGTCATTTTTCTCCAATCAGAAACAAGCTAGAGTGATGACACTCATACTGCACATGCACAGTTAGACCCTCCACCCACCAAGAAGACAGTAGACATATTCAACTTCTGCTGCTGCATTTATTGAACAAAACTTGTTTTGGAGGTATGAAAGTACATTTTTTCATGAGATATATTTTTGTCATACTGTCCTGAAATTTTGTATGAATTAATCAAAACTTACTTCGTTTGAATTATTGTTTTGTTGACTTCTAAGTGACATGGTTAGCATGTGTCAAAGTCAGTGTGTCTAGCAGGCATATGATGTTCTGTCATGGCTGATAGGGTTGGGGACGGTTGCAACATGTTATAAATTGCATGTTTAATAAAGGTTTGTTGCATTGCAAATTGTTAAATTCTTCCTGTCTGACACTGAAATATGGAGGGATTGAATAGCATCTGTAACACCTGCACACTGAATCTATGTAGGCCTATGTTCTACACATAAACAAACAAAACTCAATAACTGTTATTTGATAAATATGACTTAATAAATAAATAATAGGCTACAATAATATTACTGAAATAAATAATACTATAATATTATAGTAGGCCTAAAACAGTTAATATTTTCAGAATTCTTTGCTCAATGAGACAAAAAGCTTAAGTTAATTAATGAAATTTAAGGTATTTTTAACATGTTGCAACCGTCCCTGGGTTGTGTTGCAACTGTCCCCTGGGTCGGGGTCAGTTGCAACATCTGACTTCTTCCATTCAAATAAATACTGTGAACGATATGTCATATATAATCATCTTTAAATGGTATGGGTAATTAGCAGACAGATGCAAGTTTAATATATACAAATTTGGTTGGTCTAGTCCAAATAGTCTCTGAGTAATTGAGAGAAATGCAAAAAGTGTTGCAACTGTCCCCGGTCTCCCCTAATTGACATCAGAAACATAAGCAAAGCTACTGAATTACAAAAATACACTTAATAATTGTTCTTGCCATCAATTGCAGCTCATGGATGCTTGTAAATAATTAGTTAATAGTTAAAGAAAAGGGTTTGGTGACTGTTTACATAACTTAATATTTATAACATTTAGCAGGATGACAGAAGATGGATTATAGAGACTTCATGAGTAGAATTATTGACATTTGATGAAGGGCAGTCTCTTCACCCGGTAAAGAAAAAGAAGAGGCAGCACCAAACCAGCCAAAGTAAAACAAACAGAACCAATAGACAGCAATGTGAAAGAATTTGTTAATGAAAAAAGATACATTAAAATGATATAGGGACCATATATGAAAAGCATGGTCACAGTAGTTATTAGAATAATATTAAATGCTCTTCTCTTCATGTGGTTTTCCTCCTCTCTCTCTCTCCCTCTCTCTCCTGGTCCTGACTGCTTCAGAGCTCTGAGAACAGTCACACAGCAGAACAAATCAATGGAGAGGAAGAGGAAGAACACTGCAAACATAAAAACAAAGTAAAAAATGGACTGGGACATGACACAATTTAAAATGATCCCACTTGAGACAAAAGTTGCCACCAGGGGCGTCACTAGGCCCTTTTTAGGGGGGCTTCACCCCCCCTAAACTTCTGCCCAGCCCCCCTAAAAAATATTTGATTAATATATTTTTTATCGCTTCAGTCCCCTTTAAAAAAACTCATTTGAAACGGCGGCAAGCTGCGTCAAGTTTCGGCTCCTCCCCTTATCTGAGTCTGCTTGGATTTAGCGCATTTTTCAATCTGCAGGGGCGCCGAGCAGAGCGAGGTGTGTCGTGAGTGCATTTATTGATAGATTGCTATGATATTACATCTGCATCGGTGCAGTTCTTTGTCATAAATGCATTGCAGTTTACATAATGTAATGTTACTGGAGCATTGGGAGCAACACGGGACGGTTCGGTTTCTCTTCCAATACCAATACGTTTCGCTGCGTTCACCTTCAGCCCTTATCAGTGTGATAGTTGTTTTTTTCTACAAAACAAAAATGAAGCGATTAACACCCATGAAAACATACTTTAGAAAACGATCATGATTTATTTTAATTTACTTTTTAAACTTTAAAACATATTATTTTGTATTTCGTTATTACATTATGCTGCCATGCACAGAAATGATTAAAGACACACATCATTGTCTGAAAGCACTAGATGGCCTTGAGAGAGAAACATCATGTGGAGTTAATTTGGTTTTGTATTAATAAATATAGTTTTGTATTAAGTAATAATGAATCAGGAGAAGTGTATAGCCTACATATATTAGAGTAAGAGTAGAGTAAAGGGATTTGTGCTTTTCTTTTAAGCACTTGATTTATAGAAGTGGCAAATTGATAATTCATGTTGTTATTTTTAATAAATAGAAATAAATATAGAACAGATTAATCATATTGCCAATAGACAGTTACATTAATACACGTTTAGCTGGTTAGTTAAATGATTTGAAATTAAATAGATTTTCACGGGGTGACTTGATGAATAACCAACCGTATTGTTGATTACAAAGGCTAAAAAGCTTAAAAAATAAAATAAATAATTTATATTTCATTGTAGATGGACTTAGTTACCTAGCTTTCCTGGTAGCTTTGTCTGAGAAAATGATTCATAAATCAACCTATCAGTTGACCCTATGTTTACTTTCTTCACTGACAGACAAAAATTAAAAGCCTGTATCAGTCAAAGCTCAGCTTTAGGAGGGGAAAAGACAGAGCAAGATAAAAACAAAGAGAAAAAGAGTGTGATGCTGATGAGGTGAGAAAAAAACAGCTGCCCGCACATGGTTTTAAAGCTATTGTCATCCAATTTTTTTGGCCTTCAAAACATCTTAAAATGCACATATGTAGATCAGAGAAATCAAAATTTTCTCGGGGGAGCATGCCCCCCAACCCCCCTAACTACCTCACATTCGGTACCTCAGTGATTATAAAACCGTGCCATATGCATGTTACTGGATGAATGAATGAAACTACTTAATAATGAGCATTAGACCATAAACTAACCTTTTTTTTTTTTTTTTTTTTTACATCATAGCCTCATTGGGGGCTGAGCCACCCTAAAATGAAAATCCTAGAATCGCCCCTGGTTGCCACCCAGACAATAACAGAGCAGATCACTCTATATCTGAGAGGTTTGTACTTCAGAAAGGTTACAGGATGAACCACTGCCAGGTAACGCTCAACACAGATCAGACACTGAAACAGAGGACGACCAGTCATGGCTAGTCCATCGAAAACTGCCACAACTATCCAGAGAAACTTACATTTAGACAGACAGATTCCACACATAAGAAGATCTCACAAACAGAGAGGTTGAGAATGAAGAACTCTGCTGCAAGTCCATTGCCTGTTCCTGTCACTATAAGCCATATCACATAGGAGTTGGTAGGAAGACCCAACAGCACATTGAGGAAATATAGAAAATTATTTTCCATCTCAGTGCTGTTGTTAAACAAGTAACTGGAACTGGAGTTTGATCCATCAGTGGGGAAGATCTCACTGGAGATGTTCATCTCTTCACTGTGACAGTCAAAAACACAATTGTAATCTATGAATGAGAGATACAAGTGTTAGTCCACCAGAATATTCTGGGACTGTACAGAGTAAACCTGATCAAAACTATTTTTAAAAACACACATCAGTAAAAGAGAACAGTTCTGTTAAAATCAGTATCGGCCGTCAAAAGTTCAAAAAGCTATTCTAAATAACAGAGAAAATATTACATTCATTTCCCAATCAGACATAATAATCTCTTTACCTTTTTGTCTGTAAAGATGATATGATTCATGCAATTTGCTATAGTATTTTATAGCTGGACTGGCCTTCCAAGCTGATGTGTTAATGCTTTATATAGCCTATAGTATTTTATAGCTGATGTGTTAATGGGATGAAACTTGCATTTTAATATTTGGGATGAAACCCTGATATGCAAATATGTTAAGTAGAATAATATTTGCTTAAGCGACAGATTGTGATCTTTAAGCTTATCACAAGATAGTAGAAGTGTAAAACAAGATTTGAGGTAACACTATTAGTAATTTATCCCTACAAATGATCAAATAAGTAAAAATTATCTCATTAAGTGTACACTGTAAAAATAAAAGGTGCCTGGAGGAACCTTTTGGGGTTCTTCACTTTGCCACACCGGCGGAACCGTCTGTAGATCCTCTAGGCACCCTTTAAAAAGGGGTGGTTTTCTGAAGAACCACACAAGTTTCCTGAGGAACTCATATTAGGCACTGTGTGGAACCACTTTGGGTGCCTCCAGGAACCAAAAAAAAAAAAAAAATTATATTTAATTTCATGTTGTAACTATGGTTACCTTTGACTTTATTATAATAAACAAATTGAACCAAATACAAAATAAGAATTGTTTATTACATATTTTATATTCATTTTTATACATACACTTCCATACACATGGGGAAAAAAGCAAACTATAGATTAGCTAACTATAGCCAGCAGCCATATCACCCTGTAGTCCAAGACTGGTTGCCCACTGAAGCTAAGCAGGGCTGAGCCTGGTTAGTACCTGGATGGGAGACCTCCTGAGAAAACGTACTCGGTTACTAACGTAACCTCGGTTCTCTCTAGAAGAGGGAACGAGTACTGCGTAAGATATCTTACGCTAGGGGAAAATCCTTTTCCGCGAGATATTGAAGCCAAAAATTATCCTTAATTTTGTAATAATGCAAAACGCGTTGCAGCAGCAATGCAGACATAGGCGAGACAGCTCGCGCGCCTATTGGCTGCTCTGCGGCAACTGCAGCAGCCTATCGAGCGAGGCCTGGCGTGACGTCAGACCCAATCAGGGCACTTCGCGCCCGCTGCGTCACGTCCCGCCGAAATGGGCGTGGTCTAGGCCTATAAATATCGCTCGCAGGCAGCTATTATCTGTTTTTTCATCATCGAAGCAACCAGAGCGTGTGCATGCACGGCAAGATACGCAGTACTCGTTCCCTCTTCTAGAGAGAACCGAGGTTACGTTAGTAACCGAGTACGTTCTCTTACGAGAGGTCTCTCGTACTGCGTAAGATATCTTACGCTAGGGGACCCAATGTAAAACGCCGTGCATGCTGAGATCTGACACCAAAGACCCAAGGGCGAAAGCCCGGGGTACATATAGTGCACAATCACTCAGGGAACTCACAGGGAGTCCGGGAAGAGGGAGGGGTGCAGCCTCACTTTTCCACATATAGTAGCGTCGATGGGACGCGAATTTCGTCATACAGACAGGGCGGGGTACGGCCTGAACTGATGGGGAAAATGTGGGTCTTACACAGTTTGCCCAGCTTTATACTGTCGAACATTGAGCTGTGCTCAGCAGACGCAGCATTCTGAGCTGATCGCATCAGGTCAGATAATACTGGTAATTTAGACCGACAGCAGCCTGGCCTGCAGGGCGGGAACCTCTAGGTTATAAAACCTTATAAATGTAGACGGGGAGGCCCAGCCTGCCGCCATACAAATATCTTGCAAGGCAATCCCACTTGACCAGGCCCACGAAGAGGCCATGCCTCTCGTGGAGTGCGCTCTGACACCCAATGGGCACTGCATGCCCTTGGAGGCGTATGCCAGCGCAATAGCATCAACTATCCATCTGGATAGGCTCTGTTTCGATGCGGCTAGTCCCTTAGAACGTCCGCTAAACGAAACAAAAAGCTGCTCCGTCTGTCTGAAAACAGACGAGCGAGACACATAAGCTCGTAATGCCCTGACTGGGCAAAGGAGGCTCGCGTCTCTTTCCTCATCAGGGACCGGTAGGGCTGACAGGGAGATAACCTGCGCCCTAAACGGTGTGTTGAGGGATTTTGGAACATAACCGTGCTTAGGTTTGAGTATAACTTTTGAGTCATTGGGCCCAAACTCCATGCACGCCGCGCTCACAGAGAGCGCGTGCAGATCCCCTATGCGCTTCACTGAAGCGAGAGCCAGCAAAAACACCGTCTTGAAAGACAGGTGTTTCAAATCGATTGACTGTAAAGGCTCAAATGGCGCACCTTTCATGGCTTCCAGAACCGTAGAAAGGTCCCATACGGGGACTGAGGGAGGTCTGGGAGGATTCAGTCTCTTAGCCCCTCTAAGAAAGCGGATGACTAAATCGTTCCTTCCTATTGACTGACCAAGCGTTGTTTCTGAGAACGCTGCTATAGCCGCCACATAAACTTTGAGCGTGGAGGGGGCCCTGCCCCCATCCAACAGCTCTTGTAGGAAGGAAAGCACCTCCGTCACACCACAGTTTGTGGGTGACACACCACGGGCTGTGCACCAGCCCGAAAACACCGACCATTTCGAAGAATAGAGTCGTCTTGTAGACGGAGCTCTAGCCTGCGTGATCGTGTTTAATACTCCTTTAGGGAGTCCAACATGTACCCGTTGATGGCCCAGACATGAAGGGACCATAGTTCCGGGTGAGGATGCCAGATCGAGCCGCGGGCCTGTGAGAGGAGATCTCTCCTCATTGGTACTGGCCACGGGGCAGTACTTGCTAACTGCATCACGGCTGGGAACCAAGGTAGGTTTTTCCAGAACGGTGCTACCAGCAGTACTGAGCATCCTTCTTCCCTGATCCGTTCTATCACCTGAGGCAGGAGAGAGACGGGGGGAAAAGCATAGAGCGGGCGGCGGGGCCACACATGGGCCAGCGCGCTCCTGCTCTTGGAGAAAAATTCTTGACAGTGAGCGTTTTCTTGAGACGCAAACAGGTCCACTTCCGCTCTGCCGAATTTCTTCCACAGCAGATGGACTGTCTGTGGGTGTAGAGACCACTCGCCTGCCGGAACATTGTTCCTGGACAGTCTGTCCGGTCCTATATTCAAGATCCCTGGCACGTGCGCTGCTCTGAGCGAGCGCAGGTTGCACTGAGCCCATACCAGGAGGCGTTCTGCCAGCCTGTACAGTTTCTCGGATCTGATGCCGCCCTGGCGATTTATGTAGGACACCACAGACATGTTGTCCGAACGGACCAAGACGTGGTGACCTTTTATTTGGGGACAAAAACGCGTCAGCGCGTTGTCTACTGCCAGCATTTCGAGGCAGTTTATGTGCAGGAGCTTCTCCCGTTCTGACCACTGGCCGAAGAACGGTCTGCCCTCGAGCAGCGCTCCCCATCCCGAGGTGGACGCGTCCGTGGACACCACTTTCACCCTCGAGGAAGTCCCCAGGCTTACACCTGATTGGTACCAGTCGTTCGCTTTCCAGGGTTTCAGAGCTGTAACGCATTTCTGATTGACCCTGAGGCGAAGCAAACCGGGTGCCCACGCTTCGCGTGGGACTCGCGCTTTCAGCCAAAACTGCAGCGGGCGCATGCGGAGCAGACCCAGCTGGAGCACTGACGATGCTGAGGCCATGAGACCTAGCATCTTCTGAAATCTCTTGAGCGGGACAGACGCGCCGCAGCGAAAAGAGTTCGCTGTGCGTCGAATGTCTACCGCGCGCTGTTGTGAAAGTCGCGCTATCATGGATAGTGAGTCCAGCTCTGTGCCCAGGAAAGATATTTTCTGACTGGGTGACAGGGAGCTCTTCGCCCAGTTGACACTCAGACCCAAATCCTCGAGGTGATCGAGTAAAATGGTCGTGTGTTCTATGAGCACTGCGCGAGATTGCGCTAGAATCAGCCAATCGTCCAAATAGTTCAGCACTCGCATGCCTCTCATTCTGAGGGGTGCGAGCGCCGCATCCATGCACTTCGTAAATGTACGGGGTGCTAGGGACAAACCGAACGGCAGGACTGTGTACTGATATGCCTGGCCCTCGAAGGCGAATCTCAAATATCGCCTGTGACGTGACGCTATCTGTATTTGAAAATACACGTCTTTCAGATCTATTGACACAAACCAATCTCCTTGGCGAATCTGCACAAGGATTTGCCTGGTCGTGAGCATCCTGAACTGTCGCTTCACAAGCACTTTGTTCAGTTGCCTTAGATCTAGTATGGGTCTGAGACCCCCGTCTTTTTTCGGTACCAGGAAGTATCTGCTGTATAGCCCTCCTTCGCTCTGATCTTGAGAAAGAGGCTCTATGGCCCCTTTGCTCAATAGTTTCGTCACTTCGGCTCGAAGTAGATGTGCTACTTCTGTTTTTACCGTGGTCTCGACGCGTGCCACATAGCGGCGAGGGCGTCGGCGAAACTGCAGCGAATAGCCTCTTTCTATAATGTTCAGCACCCACTTCGAAACCCCGGGTAGCTTTGCCCATGCGTCTGCATGGATAGCTAGGGGTTGAATACGAAGCGCGCTCCGCTCGCTCAGCGATGGAGAAGCTTCGGTGTGCTGTAACACAAGCGTGGCGCTCGTGACGTTTGAGGCATGGGGCGCGCTGATGACAGCGGGCAGATTGCCCGCGCTCGACTCCTCTGCGGTGGTTAACCGCGAGGGGGAGGGCTGGGCGGTTCCCGTGGGAACTGTCATGTCTATGTGTGGATGTGGGCGCGGGACAGCGGGCACATTTATCACACCGAAAGCATCGTTCGCTTGCGTGAAGCGAGTGCACGTTGGTTTCGTTTTTACAGAAACCGTGAGACATGCATAACGTCGTGTTAGTGGGCACTGGGTAGTGGGCACGTTCACCATGTTTGAAGCGCAACCGATCTGAGTCGGTTTTATGTGCGCGAGCCCTGTGTGACAGGCTGTGCTTGTGTGTAGGGATGGGCACTGGGCAGTGGGCATTCTTACTACACATAAAACACCATCGGCCGTGGCCGGGACACCAGAAAATACACTCTTTTGGGGATTTATCTGGGTAGCCGTGAAAACGGCATTTGTGTGCAGGCAAGCGGGTGACAGAACCGAGTTGTTGGCTGCAGAAAACACTGGAACAGTCACATTTTCTGGAACTGGACGAGCGAATAGCTTTGGTGTGAGTCCGGCCGCAGCGGGACTGGAACACCGTCGTTTTCCTAGCTGTGCTAGGACGACTTCGGGGCCTCGGGCTTCACCGTGATCCTAGGTCGCGAGCCACGTCCTGCGGGGCGGCGACCGGATGAGCGGGAGCGCGGTCTCGCGCTTCTGGCCTGGCGGCGCTGTGAAGTGGAGGCAGTGGACGGTGGCTGTGGCTGTGAGCTCTGAGCAGACGGTTTCGCACGGCCTGCTGCAGAGCTGGAGCGCTTCGGGAGGAAGTGCTTCATAGCCTGAGACGCTTTCTGTACCTCTGCGAATCTCTCCGCGAAGTCCTTGACGGAGGATCCAAAGAGGCCTGTGGCGGAAAGCGGGGCGTCGAGGAACGCGGTGCGTTCAGACTCGGCCATTTCCGAGAGCGTCAGCCAAAGATGTCTCTCAGACACGGTGAGAGAAGCCATAGTCCGTCCAATGGCTTGTGCTGCGGACTTAGTAGCACGAAGAGCGAGGTCCGTGGCACTCCTTAAGTCCGGCACGCAGATCGCGTCAGGTCCTTCCTCATCCAGCTTACGGAGGAGATCGGCCTGGAAGATCTGGAGCGTTGCCAAGGTGTGCAACGCTGACGCAGCTTGCCCGGCGGCGGAGAAAGCGCGGCGGAGCAGGCTTGACGTCGTGCGGCAAGCTTTAGAGGGCAGGGCCGGCTTAGCGCGCCGTCCAGCGGAGGGCGGGCATAAGTGGGCCGCTATCGCCTCTTCAACCGGCGGCAGCGAGAGGTATCCTTTGTTCTTGGCATCGTCAACGGCGGAGAATGCCAAAGAAACAGCAGGACGCACTCTAGCAGAATAGGGGGCGCTCCAGGACTTGGCGACTTCTTCGTGTAACTCAGGAAGAAAAGGCGCCGGTCTGGACGCAGGCGAAGCGCGCTCCCCAGGCAGGAAAAATCCATCCAGCCGGTTGTGAGCGGGCTGCTCAGGCGAAGACCACTCGAGGCCGAGGCTCGCCGCGGCCTGTGCGAGTACTCGCATGAGTTCCGTCTCAATGGAAGCTCTCTTGCCTGACGACGTGCGGGCAGGGGGTGCGGGGTCCTCAGAGCCCGCCCAATCCTCACTGCCTGACGCCAGGATAGAGCAGGAATCATCCTCTCCCAGCAGGGCTTCCTCATCCGCGATATCAACGGAAGCGGCGGCAGACGGCGGCCGCTGTCCGTCAGGAAGCGAAACAGAAGAAGCCGGGGAAGCAAGCGGGCGAACCGGCGAGCTTTGGCGGCTGAGGGAGGGTTCCGGGGCCCGCTGGGCACGGCGCTTTTTACGGCGCGACGCCGCGGCGGGCGGGGGAGCAGTCTCGGTGAAGACGGCTAGGCGAGTCCTCAGAGTCGCCATTGCCATCAGCTCGCAGTGAGGGCATCTGCCGTCAGCGAGCGCGAGAGCTGCATGTTCCTCACCCAGGCAGGAAACGCAGATCACGTGGCGGTCCCCGTCACTGAGTGTGGCTCTGCACGAGCCGCAGGAAGGCATCTTTAAAAAGACGCTAGCTCTTTTAGAATGTGTGTCGCGGCGGCGACACACACACACAGAAATACAGTGTAATAAAAGAGAAGGATATAAGCGCCGGAAAGCGCAGCAGGAAGGCAGGAAGGCGGCGCGGCCAGCGACTTCAGTGACTCGTCCCGCTGAAGGTGCTCTCTCTCGACGGCGCGGCTTCTAATCCAGCTCCAGCGATGCGTGTGCTTCGCTTGAAGGATGAAAAATCAGATAATAGCTGCCTGCGAGCGATATTTATAGGCCTAGACCACGCCCATTTCGGCGGGACGTGACGCAGCGGGCGCGAAGTGCCCTGATTGGGTCTGACGTCACGCCAGGCCTCGCTCGATAGGCTGCTGCAGTTGCCGCAGAGCAGCCAATAGGCGCGCGAGCTGTCTCGCCTATGTCTGCATTGCTGCTGCAACGCGTTTTGCATTATTACAAAATTAAGGATAATTTTTGGCTTCAATATCTCGCGGAAAAGGATTTTCCCCTAGCGTAAGATATCTTACGCAGTACGAGAGACCTCTCGTAAGAGAACCAGGTTGCTGCTGGAAGAGGTGTTAGTGAGGCCAGCAGGGGGTGCTCACCCTGTGGTCTGTGTGGGTCCTAATGCCCCAGTATAGTGACGGGGACACTATACTGCCAAAAGAGCACTGTCCTTCGGATGAGACGTTAAACCGAGGTCCTGACTCTCTGTGGTCATTAAAAATCCCAGGATGTCCTTCGAAAAAGAGTAGGGATGTAACCCCGGCATCCTGGCCAAATTTGCCCCTTGGCCTCTGTCCATCATGGCCTCCTAATCATCCCCATATACTGATTGGCTTCATCACTGTCTCCTCTCCACCAGTAAGCTGGTGTGTGGTGGGCGTTCTGGCGCAATATGGCTGCCGTCGCATCATCCAAGTGGATGCTGCACATTGGTGGTGGTTGAGGAGATTCCCCCATCTATGTAAAGCGCTTTGAGGTCTCAGAAAAAGCGCTATATAAATGTAACAAATTATAAACAAATTAGATTAATATCAATGAATACACAAAAAAATTGTATAATACATAAGCAACATGAATAATCAACCAAGTATATGCAATAGGCTATACAAGAAAAGACATTTCAACAAAATGCATGGAAACACATATGTTCCACGAAATAAATCAATGTAATTTTTTATTATTTTGACTAATTAAAAATGTCCATCTTCACTTAACTTTAAAACATTTGTGTTTCAGTCCGATGGTAAGTCTAACATCACTGTTTCCAAGTCCAAAAGCTCTATCAGATGCCAAAAACAAACAGTGCTGATATGCACTCATTGTGCTGTAATATTCCTGAAAATTATGATCCTAACCTTTATCTCTATACAGAAATCTCTGATGATTAGTTATTCAGCTATTTTGAATCATAAAATGTTGAAGTCTGGGATGCCGTTAGACTGGAGACTGTAATGTACACTATGCCTTTTGAAAAGCTTAAATGTGTGACTTGAATCAACAGTGTTCATAAATGGTTGTTGAGTATTTTCATGAAACAAGATAGAGGAAGTAGAGGTAGAGATAGAGAAGTAGAATTCCAGTAATTTCAATAAGAATCCACACGATCAGCTATTTCGTTTGTGGTCAAAAATGTCACTATGGGACCAAGTTGGTCACTGGAATTCGCTAGATTTGACCAACAGAAAGCTGTGTGAAAGTGACTCCCGTGTGAGCTGTGCTTCATACATTACGTCGCTACATTGCTGACAATGGTCAATGGACTTTTTTGCCCGTGTAATTTCACGAAATTCACAAATGTGATGCACCTTTACTCGCTGCAACATAAAATGCAATCAATAATAAAATCTTCACAAGGGACATGTGAGGTACTTAAAGAGTTAGAAAAGTGAAAAGGTACAGCAGATTCATTTTCCGTTTGTTTTTCCTCTTTTCTGGTGGATGGTCCAGGCACTTCAGTGATTTTCGGGTCTACAGGAGGATTTTTATTCTTGTTCAAACTTGTATTTCAGCTTACCGAGATCCCTGCAAAGTACAACATTTACTGTTAATAAGGTTATTAAAGTGATAGTTGTCAAATTTAAATAATTTCCTCAGCCTTGTGACGTTCCAAACCTGTTTGACTTTCTGTCTGCGGAACCCAAAAGCAGATCTCAGGCATAATGCAATCCCAGTCACCGTTCGCTTTCACTGCATGAAACACCAGCAGAAAGAAATTGTGTAAATCATTCATGAAACCATTCTTATGTACACTTGTGTAGTTCAATTCAATGCAACAATTTATGTAAAAATGGTTAAGCTCCAAAAATGTCCCAGAAAAGATCCTAAAAATAATCAATGAGTTCACAACTCATGTGTTATGGGTTGTGTTGTAAGTCTTCTGAAGACATATAATAGCTTTTTCCTCTTTTTTTGTCGAAAAAGACTAAACTTGAAGTTATTTCAGAGTTAAAATGTCTTATATTCAAATGCAAATGATAAAGATATAAGAAAAAATGCATAGCATTATTGGCGCCACACCTGTGATATTATTTTTCTGAGTAACATGAATGAGATTTGAGAGCATGAGGGAAGATTTTCAGAGAATAACTGATTAAAAAAACACAAGTACACAGTCAAAAAATACAATTTCACACAGAGAAAGTTCATAGTAATAAAGTAACTGCATGTGGTGTAGGTAACTTACTGTAATTCAATGTTGCCACTGAAATGTTCAGATTATTTTAGAAATGTAGCCTACTGGTTGTTCTGGGGAAACAAAAGAACAAAGCTGATTATTCACAAATATTTATTGACCAGTAAATGGCTTTAAAATGGTATTTGAGAGAATGAGGGCACCTGTAGTAAGTAAAGTTAGGCTAAACAAAAACAGACCAAACTAAATTAACCTGCTTTTGTTATTCATAACAAACGCCAATGACAACAGCAGGAATCAGCTAAATTAGTTCGGCTATATCAGCAATTTGAAGACACAGTTGTACATGTTGAATTGAATGACTAAATCAATCTAAGACAATAAGTCAATAATTTCCATTTGTTCATTAACTTACGTTAGATCAACGTAGTTAGCATCGCGGCTAAAACCTTCATACCAGATACTGTGCAATAAACGAGTGGTAAACACTGTAAAAACTTAGTATTGTATAATAAATTTAGTTTATATATATGTGTGATTGAATATATAGTGAGTAGACTCTGTATTTATATTTATTTGGCGAGTTTACAAACCTTGTAATGGAGAGCCGAACAAACGGCGGAAGCTTTGATGAGAGGACGGAGCCGTTACTTTCAAACCCGATGACGATCAGCTGAGCTTTGATGCGCGCGAGCAGGCGGACTCGGAGCATCACTGAAGCGACGACAGCAGAGGAGAGAGCAGCAGTTTCGTGACAGAATAAAACTTTTAACTTAAAACTTTACTCCTCCTGGTTCTTCTTCTTCATATTATTAATATTATTATTATTTAGTGTTGTAGTTTAAGGTTTAAATTAATCAATAAAATAGGCCTATACTAAATAAATGTAATACCCAGGTGAAAAGATGTAGGCTACTGTTAAATGTATTACAAATGCATTAAAGTATATTTGTATTGTAGGCCTACTAAAATCACACTCAAGTACATTTTCAATACATTTAATAGTAGCCTACGTCTTTTTCACCTGGGTATGTATACTGAATCAAACTTAAGTAGCCTATAATAATAATAATAATAATAGGATAATAATAATCTTATTCTGGCCTCACTGAATCATTGGGTTCCTCCAGATGCTGGCTTTAACATAAGAGATCTTCCAGGAACCACTTAAATGTTAAAAGATCTCCCAGTAACCCTTTTATCGCATTCAAGTTCCTCTATTTTCCCCCAAAGTACTTCGAGGTCTCATGGTAATGAAAAGGTGACTCCAGAACCTCTGAACTAAATACAAAGTGATTAAAGGATCCCATAAGTTCCAGCAAGAACCTCAAAGATTGTCAATGCTCCTTACCTCCAGTAACCCTACTATAGGAGAAAGAGCTATAAGGCACTTAAATTACATTTTGAAGTTCCTTGAGTATCCGACAGGATATTTGAGGCTCCTTTAGTTTTTACAGTGTAGGCTCAAGAGTATCACTTGATTTTATTTTCCTCTTCCTCATGTACGTATTTATTACTGTAATTACAATAACTGTGTAATAACTAGGTAATAACCCTGAACCTACCAAGAAACCTAACCTTAATCCCTGTATTTATATTACCAACTATTTTCTTATGTAAGTACACTGTACTTTAAAATAAAGTGCAACCGGCTTAAGAGATATAGATGGAAAAGATATCAAGCTGACTGAAGATGTTACAGTAGCTATACCATAATAGGCACGCTACTCCTAGAAAATAAATTCCAGCACAACACTTAAACCCTTAACAATAGATAATGCTTTGCAATCAACAATGTTTTTCAATGCTTTACAATGTTAGAGAGCTTTTACAGCATGTTTAAATCCATCAGTTCTCGCCATCTCTGAAAAGCCAATGTTGATTATCGTTTTATAATGAGCTCTGTCGCATTCTCTTTTTGCCAGCAGACTCTGAAACAAAAAAAAACCAAGATCTGATTGAGTGTGATTTTTGATTGATTTTGTGCATCTCGTAGTCGCTTTGCGTCTGGCATGGACATACACCTTGCTTGTAAATAAATATAAATATAATTGCAAGAAATTTCTATATATTTTTTTTTCATACAAATCAACCCTGTTACTCAAGTTATTGCAAGAAACAATGATCAAATAAATATTTACTTTAATTCATCTTAATAATATTCATTTTATTCAAAACATTTAAATGCACATAACTTTATAAATAAACTGAACAAGCATTTTGCAAGGACATCCCCTACACCAAACTCCTACTATAGTCTTTAAAAAAGTCTTTAAAAGCAACATTAATATAGAATACAAAATATCACTTCTGGTTTTCAGATAAATGGCTGTTTGTGTAAAACTGCTTTTAATTCCCAAGTGTCATAACAAAATAAGGAAAAGTATGGAAGCTTGTTTCCGCCACTGAATAAGAAATAAATAATAATAATTGCGACTTTTTCTCTCACAATTCTGACTTTTTTTCTCCGAATTGCGAGATATTAAGTCAGAATTGTGAGAAATAAAGTCGCAATTCTGAGAAATAAAGTCGCAATTGCGAGATATAAAGTCGCAATTCTGAGAAATAAAGTTGCAATTGCGAGATATAAAGTCGCAATTCTGAGAAATAAAGTCAGAATTGTGAGAAATAAAGTCGCAATTCTGAGAAATAAAGTCGCAATTGCGAGATATAAAGTCAGGATTGCACGATATAAAGTCGCAATTGCGTGTTATAAAGTCAGAATTGTGAGATATAAACTATTCTGTGGTGTAAAAAAACTAAACAAAAGTCAGTCTTTTTTTCCCTTAGAATTGGACTTTATATCTCACAATTCTGAGAAAAGATGTCAGAATTGTAACACGCAATTGCGACTTTATTTCACGCAATTCTGACTTTATATCTCGCAATTCTGAGAAATAAAGTCAGAATTGCGAGATGTAAACTCGCAATTGTGAGATAAAAAGTCGCAATTATTATTATTTATTTATTATTCAGTGGCGGAAACAAGCTTCCATAGAAAAGTACAATAACAATTAGTTAATACTTTTACTTTTTGCTTTTAAAAATTTTGTTTTTATCATCATCAATAAATATTTACACAAAATATTATGCTGTTGATTATTGATGATGATTAAAGTAGAATTAATTATATTTAATGAAGGGCAGTTTCCTCACCCGGTAAAGAAAGAGAAGAGGCTGCACCAAACCAGCCGAAGCAAAACAAACACTGGCAATGGATGAGACTATTTCAGAAACTGTTGTTGATCTTAGAACAGCGACTACAATTATATAAGGAGTATATAAAATAAGCATGGTCACATAAGTTATTAGAATGAGATAAAACGCTCTTTTCTTCATGTGGTTTTTCTCCCCTCTTTCTCTCCCTCTCTCTCCTGGTCCTGACTGCTTCAGAGCTCTGAGAACAGCCACAAGACAAAACAACTCAACGGAGAGGAAGATGAAGAACTGTGCCAACACAAAAACAAAGTACAACATTAACTGGAACATGAAAAAATATATAATGATCCCACCGGAGCTAAAACTTGTCATCCAGACAATAACAGAGCAGATCACTCTATATCTGAGAGGTTTGAACTTCAGAAAGGTTACAGGATGAACCACTGCCAGGTAACGCTCAACACAGATCAGACACTGAAACAGAGGACGACCGGTGATGCTTAGTCCATCCAAAAATCCCACAAATATCCAGAGAATTTTAATTTTATACATCAGATGACTCAATATATATTCCACACATATGAAGATCTCACAGACAGAGAGGTTCAGGTTGAAGAACTCTGCAGCAAGTCCATTCCCGGTTCCTGTCACTATAAGCCATGTCACATACAAGTGTGTAGGAAGATCAAACATAATGATGATGATATTTACCAGTGAAATCACTGCAAATCTATCTTCCAACACACTGCCATTGTAAAATAAGTCATCAGAATAATTAGATACAGTGGGGAAGATCTCACTGGAGATGTTCATTGCTTCAGTGTGTGCGGTCAAAAAACAAAACTGTGATCTATGAATGAGAGATACAAGTGTTAGGCCACCAGAGGAAATTAATAAAAAATTGCTCTATACAATCAATTTAAAACAAATTCTATTTGCATCTATCAGCATCTAGTCTTCTAAATATTAAATTAATATAGTAAATGATTTGATCAAAACAAGCAACATTAATCAGCTCTTTACCTTTGTCCGTTCGTCTACAGTATAAATGGTATAATTCATGCAATTTTTCTAAATAAATATAAATAAAACTTTGTAGATACAAGTTATATAGAGAGCCTTATAGCTGGACTGTTTGCATTCTAAGTTGATCTGATTACGGGTTGAAATCTGTATGGGATGTGTCCTGAAAACCTGATATGCAAATGCATTAAGTGACAACATATTTGCTTTGAAAGACAGAGGCGGTCTGTAAAATTTTAACATTGAGAAAGTGGAGATGTAAAATGAAGCAAAAGTGACAGTAAGTTCACAAAACTCATTCAGGATCATTTAAATGACACTATTTGCAAAGGAAATCAATAAAAAATACTGAAAACAGATAGCCTAATCCATAGATTTACAAAAACAACAACCATTAGCTACAATAAATCAAACTAAATTTCGATAAGCTAAATAAACTTTTCCACTATAAAGATTTAATGGAAAGTTCCACGGATAAAGGTTCTTCAATGACAAAAAAGAACCTTTATTTTTAAATTGTGCACTTCTTGTCAGAAACTTCTATTGTGGAGAGATTTTTGACTTTAACAAACACTTTAATTTAATAGTTTTTTTTTTGTTTTTTTTATCATAAAGGCAATGAGATATCACATTTCAAAACATCACATTATCACACACACACAAAATAAAAAATAAAAAAATAAAAATAAAAAAATACTCCTTTTTACTGTTTTTTATTTAGTCCACTTCAGTCCATATACTGTAAGAAATACATAGGTGAAAAGACTTCTCAGGGTCTGACACCACATCTATTGTTGCAAACAAAATCTAGGACAATCTAAAAATAAATGTAAAAAAGTTTCTGGTATACCACAGAAAGGGCATCCCTCCCTCACCTGTGGATCAAGACGTGCTTTGTGTCTGTTAGTGGCTTTTATACCTGTTAGCTGCCCTTGGGGGAAACACTTAAGTAGGTATGAATCTTACGAAAGTAAGATTTGTCGCACATTTAATTTTCCCTGTTATTGCAAATACAACATAGTCAAAATCATCGATACGGAATTCAAATGTAAGGTCTAATTCAGCGTCGTCTTTCAGAATCATGTAGGCGAATTGCCTAAATGAAACTGTTTTAACAACCAAGATCCACTGCCAATCGGTGTTTTTTTGATCGGAGACGCCAATTTGCCGTAACGGGAAAGAAATTGTGTTAATAGCTGGCTACTGATAAATGGAGGAACATTAGATTGGCTATGTCACTTTCTTTTTAGATGGCATTGATAAAGGGAGAACAGGTTTAAACAAACCATCAATAATTATCCCACGCTCAAGTAGCTCATTTGCTTTGTATACATTATTTAGAAAAATGACATTGGCATTATTCATTTTTGAGGCTGACAAAATGCACTCATGGCCCACAACTTCTCCTATAGCTAAACAACAGTCCTCTACACTCACCGCAGACGCCACCTTCACTTTTGTTTGATAACAAATGTCTTCAAATGTATATTTGTGTACAAATATTACTAACTTCAATTAACATAATAAGTAGGCTATAAATAAAACTATGTACTACATTACAAAAACTACAGAGCTTGAGAACTGCTTCAAGGAACAAGTTATTGTCAAAAGTTGAATTCAACTGAATTTTTCTAGCATCAGAAATGAATGGCTATACTAACTGTATAACCTTTTATTTCGATAATGGATTTCAACAATAGAAAAAAAAAAGGATTATAGAAAGGTCATATTGATAATTATAGAAGAATTATTGACATTTAATGAAGGGAAGTTTCCCTACGCGGTAGAAAAAAAGAAGAGGCTGCACCAAACCACACAAAACAAAACAAACAAAACCAATACTAATTAATATTTCTCCTTTATCTAATGAAAGAGCCAATACAATCATATAGGGAAAAAACATGATTAGCATGGTCACAGTAATTATTAAAATAATATAAAACGCTCTTCTCTTTAAGTGGTTTTCCTCGCCTCTCTCTCTCCCTCTCTCTCCTGGTCCTGACTGCTTCAGCGCTCTGAGAACAGCCACAAGACAAAACAACTGGATGGAGAGGAAGAGGGAGAAATATGCCATGATGAAAATATAATTCAACTCATATTGGGACAAGATCACAGTCATAACACTGATCCCACCGAAGACAAAACCTGCCACCCAGACAATAACACAGCAAATCACTCTATATCTGAGAGGTTTGAACTTCAGAAAGGTTACAGGATGAACCACTGCCAGGTAACGCTCAACACACATCAGACACTGAAACAGAGAACGACTGATCAGGGCTAGTAAATCAAAAACATTTGCAGCTATCCAAAGATGTTCAGCTTTACAGATGTTAAGACTGAAGAGACATTCCATACAAAAGATTATCTCACAGACAGCGAGGTTGAGGCTGAAGAACTCTGCCGCAAGTCCATTCCCTGTTCCTGTTATTATAAGCAATATCACATAGGAGTTGGTAGGAAGACCCAATATAATGATGATGATATCCACCAGTGAGGATATTAAAAAGCCAAATTCCTCCTCAGTGTCATTGTAAAATAAGTGATCAGAAGAGTTTGATCCATCAGTGGGAAAGATCTCACTGGAGATGTTCATCTCTTCACTGTGTGCATTCAGAAACACAGCTGTGATCCATAGATGAGAGATACAAGTGTTAGTTCAGCGGAACATTCTGGGACTGTACAGGAGTAAACCCAATCAAAAAACAACACTCATTAGAAAAAGAGAGCAGTTCTGTTTTAGTCATCAGGTTATTTTACCTCAATCCTCTGCTCCTGTCTATGAAGATGAAATTATTTATTTTTGGGGTGAAAACGAATTTCATGCAAGTTTGAAAGCGAAATAAATAATTAATAATAGTGGACCGAGATCTTTAGCCCTTTTATAGCTGAACTGTCTGCATTCCAAATTGATGTGTTAATGGGACGAAACTTGTCAGGCTTGAGAGCTGAAGCTTTGCAAAATGATATGCAAATACACTAAGTGACATCATACACCAACTTTGTTATAACGAGAGGGTGGATTCGGAAAACAAGGTCTTGAATCAATTCATCTCTCAGTATTATTATATATGGAGTTACACAGATTATGAATGGGTTTACTATAGAAAACCTAAAAAAAATTTAAAAAAATCTTCAGACAGAAATACTTCAAATAATATGTCCTAACTAAGTAGCTTCAGTGTTTAAAGCAATTTTTTGTTAAGTTGTAGTGTTGGTAACTACTTTTTTAACAAGGTCATTTGTAGTTCAACTGCTTTAATTTATGAGTAGCTTGTTGCATTTGCATGTTTCCAGGACATATTAAAACACACCGATTGTATTGCACAGTCAAAACTATAATAATAAAAAATGCAGGTTTAGAGACAAAAATGCTTATTCAGTGAGCAAGCAAACACCCATCAGCAATTTGTGAAATGTATAATTTATTTTAGTAGACTGCTAAAGTCCTTTTGATTTTACTAAAAGAAAATGAAGACAAGTAATTACACACAATAAATCTCTCTTCATTTTAAACATGTATATTATTTGAAATTAATGTGGTTTTTTTTGTTATTTAAGTTTATGATTTTGAGCAATAAAAAAAAAATAAAAAAAAATAAAAAAATAAACTGTTTGTATTTGACGTTCAGTAATGTTGTACAATTAAAAGACTGTCTGCAGCTCGCACAGCACAAGTATTTAGCAAAACTATTGCTCAATGGACGTAGCAAAAGCAGTCTTTGTAAAAGCAGTCACCCACAATCTATAAGCTCTACTCTTCAGCACAATGTTAACCATAAAATCTTTAACATAACAGAACCTATTTTAACTGTCAAACATAACTGAACATTAAACATTCATATATTTTCCTTCACACAATAAATAACACTTAATTTCATAATTTAGGCTACTCTCCTGATCCAGTCAAGCATGCTGGGAACTAAAATTCCTCCGCCCAGTTTCAGTAATTCAACAAGAATCTTTCAGATAATCCCAACACATATGGATTAAGTCAATTTACATTTTAAGTTGATTGAACAATTGTGTTGCTTTATTTAATTTAATTAAGTAATTTGAAGAAGACGCAAACAAATCTTTTTTTTTTTTTTTTTTGTGAAAAATCTACATAAAAAAACATCCTTACAATCATAAACAAACGACTTCTGGAGCTCAGATGTGTGTTTTAATTTGCAATTAACATCAGAAACGTGAGCAAAACTATACATTTGACAGTGCATAGTTCAAGTAAATAGTTAAGTTTCTGTTTAAATATTGTAGCTGAATGGCAGACAATAAATTATAGAGATCTCATTATCATAAATGAAGTAGAATTAATTATAATTTATGAAGGGCAGTTTCCCGACCCGGTAGATAAATAGAAGAGGCAACACTAAACCAGATGAAGTAAAAAAAAATGCATTAGCAAGAACAAGTGTATCAGAATGTTTGGCTGAATTCCACATAAAACTAATTCAAATTAAGGGAATATACAATAACCATGGTCAATGCAGATATTAGAATGAGATAAAACGCTCTTTTAAATTCACAGGCAGGTAAATCCAAACAGAGAGGAAAAACTTTAAACTCAGGTACACATGACCAAGACTCAACAACAATAACTTAAGTATACATGCAAATGAGAATAATTAACAACACACACCTCAAATAAATGACGAATAACCATGACAACCAACTTAACTCCGTGCAAACTGAAAAACAAAGTCCAAATGGTGTGTGACTGTGACAATGTTAGAATATCACTACAAGATGGTAAAAAATGATCTTGAATCAGTTCATCTCTTGTAATAAATATCTCTTTTTTAAATTTAAATTTTAACAGTCAAATCGGAAAAAGTCATTCAGGATCAGCTGGACTGGTGGTAATAAAATAAAATGTTATTATTAAACCACCAGCTTTCAATAACCATTCAAATAACTTATTCAAAACACAGAAAACAGACACTCATCTGTCACGCTGGTTCAGCTACGATAAATCATGCTAAAACAACAGATGTGATTATTACCATTACCTATTAAATATATTTGTTAAACTATTATCTAACATTGAATTAATCTAGCATGAAAAGTAGTTGGTCATGAAAACATCAGATCTCTGCATCTCCTAAAAAATTTTATTTTAGCCTTTCCCTCCTCAGCAGTCTGCACCTCTTCGAATGTATGAATAAAAAATAAAAAAAAAATAAAAATAAAAATAATAATATATATATTGATATTCAGTTATTGATACATAATTGTGTACATTTAACTCAGAAAAATCCCTGCTGTCAGACTCCAGTGATAGATGCTCCAGGCATAGCAGGTGAACAATAGGATGGTCCTTGGAAAAAATAAAAATAGGACAGAAAATGCTGCAAATAATCCTTTGTTTTAGGTCTGGTCTTCATTCAAGGGATGGTTGTATGTAAAGTGCACAATAAGAATATCTCAAAAAGAATCAGTCTTTAATTCAATAATGTCGGTAACCAGAATGTCGGTAACCAGAATGTCGGTAACCAAACAGTTGATGGACCCTGTTGACTTCCATAGTATTATTTTTTTCCTACTATTGAAGTCATTGGGTTACCGACATCAACTGTCTGGTTACCGACATTCTACAAAATGTCTTCTTTTGTGTTTAGCAAAAGAAAGAAATTCATACAGGTTTGAAACAACTTGAGGGTGAGTAAATCATGACAGAATTTTCATTTTGAAGTGAACTAATACTTTAACTGGGTCCCACTGGTGATCTTCACACCATGAAGTGAAGAATCTCCACTTCAGGGCATACAGTTTCTTCATGGAGGGAGCTCTGGAGTGAAGTCTCAACAATCTCGGTTGAGAGACCAGACTCTAGGAGTTTGGCCCCCCTCAGAGGCCAAACCCACAATTTCCATAGTTCCAAGCAGGGGTGAAGGATCAAATCCACTGCCTGGGACCATGAGAAGGTCCCTCCTGACTGGTATCTCCAAAGGGGAGCCGTCGAGCAGGGACACTGGGTCCGAGAACCAAACTCGGGCCGGCCAGAAAAGGGGCTACTAACAACCTTTCACTCCTGCAAGATAAGTTTTACCCATCAAAGCCAAAGTTGTTCTACATGGTCTGGTGGATAATGTCGGGGCCTTGAGGGGCGATGCCGTATGGGGAGACAGATCGCTCACAAGCGTCTGCTTCATCTTGGGCATTGTCCTATACATGTGTTCGCTCAACCCCATGATATTTGCTAGGGGTGTGACTAAAATGTGACGAGATTTCTCGTCAAGTGAACAGCTGTCTCGCGATATCGCCATGACGGAGAGTGAGTTTCTGACTAAAGATTGCTTTATTAATAATATACCTGATCAGTTTCATCTGCTCAGCATCCCAGATAGCTTAGAATAACTCGATATTGCGACAGAAACTTTTGACTCTCTCTTTTCCAGCACTTTAGACACAGTTGCTCCTTTGCGCTTAAAGAAGATTAACGAAAATCGTCCAACACTGTGGTACACTGTAAAAAATTTCTGACCCTCCCAAATCAAAAATTTCAAGTGACCGATAACATCTAAATTTTTCAATTGGCCCAAGTGAAATTCTTGTTGCAATAGTCTGTTAACATTGGCTCAATGAGAAATAATACGTCAGACTAATTGAAAAATTTAGATGTTATCGGTCACTTGAAATTTTTGACTTGGGGATGTAATTTTTTTTTACAGTGTACAATGAGCACTGAAGACTAAAATTTCATCATTTAATATTGTTTTTAGTATTATTATTACTTTTGATTAATATTCATAATCAGTATTATTATGTGTCTGTATTATTACTTTTTATATTCATAATAATTTGTAATCATTTTGTGAATCATACTGTTCTTGAATACACAAAGTGAGAGAGACTTTGGGACAAGCTAGACTGAAATATATGCATTGTTTCCACCAAAGCATAGGGATTAGATATACATTCCATTCTAGATAGAAACCATATGTTCCACTGGTAACGTAGTTTTTTTGGTCAGTATACAGACTGAACCTCTCTGTCCAGAGGACAGATATGACAGAGATGCTGGAATGGCAACGTATTCATGAGAATTCATGAGAATACGTGTGTATTTTTACGTAAAGTGTAATTCTACCATACATACATTTACTTACGTTTTATACACACAGAAACGTATAATACTGACGTATTTACAGCACTAAAACGTAAAATATTTACGTATTAACAGCACAAAAACGTAAATTATTTACGTATGAACAACTCTACCGACGTACATATTTTCTTATTTATGCATATTCAAATCGTGGCATTAATGTTTTGACTCTATTGCATTCAAATGTCTTATCAATTACATTTTCAGTCGCATTTATTAAATGCAGTTTAGCCTACTCAAGAAATAGACTAATAACATTTCGCTCTGTTCGTGCCTTCTGCTGCAAACTCGTTTCGGAGGATTAGCCTTCATGCAGTTAAACAAGAATACACTTTAAAACCTTAAACATACCTTATTTAATCGTTTAACCATTTTGTAATATATTGCTTATTTACAGTGAGACACAAAATGTGTTTTCTCCAATAGAACAATAATACACCAAAACCCAACATAAATTCACAAAAGACATCAATTTTATTAGCTTGATATAATCCAAATCTTTAGAATCCATACGTTTACAATAAAGAGATCCAAATTCAGCCCTTTATCCAGTGAGTGATCTTCATCTCCATTTCACAGGCTATCACAGCAGCGCAGTCCGTAACTGTCAAATCCCGCGCTCGTGATGAATTCAAATTCAAAAATTGTGCCCTCAAGAAGCGTTACGACCAAGCGGCAACCTCCCCGTCTCTCTCTTGAAACCAACACGGAAGTGAGTTAAACTGCAATTCATTGACTGGCCGCTTGGGCTGGCTGCAGAAGTGAGTCAAATCTGTATCTCCCCATGTTAAAATTACCAACTTTACAGCAGAAAAAAACATGTTTACAGCCTGGATCTCTATGTGGCTTTGGTCTATACAGCTAATTATCCCCTTCATAACAACTGTGAGGGGGGTGAATTTTTTTATAACTCATCCGTTTAGTTGATTAATATTTAAAGTTCTGCATAATTAAGGGTGTGGCCACTTGAGTGACAGATGGATTCCCGCTGATGTCATTGCTAGCTGTTTGTCTGCTGTTGTTACTAGCCGTCACTTCACCTCAGCAAATTTTAGCTGCTGAACTTGCCATCTCTGCAGTGTTTTGTGCTTTTTTCCGGGATTATTTCATACAATTTAATACACCCATTACTTCGCCCACGGCTTAGGATTCCGGTCGTTGTCGTTGAGTATCGTTCGAGAGAACAACCAGCGCTGTATTTCAGTTGTTTTCCTCTGTGAACATGCACTAATGGATGTCTGACAATTTCGTTGCTTTTTGGAGTTTTCAGATTTAAAAACGTCAATAAAGGCTCGTTCGTTCTGCTCCCACGGAACAGATAGATTATAATATGCTTAAGTACCGTCAGATGAAATCCTGCAGGTGTCGGCGCTTTCTCTGTCCATGCAATAAATGCACATCCATGAATGAGCGCGGATTTTCTAGCGCATTTACTTGAACTTCATAGGCATTATATCTATGGTTTAACCCATTTGAGAGGCGGCCAAAATCAGAATTTAAAATGGACTGAATAAGCTCTCTACGAACATAGATAGCAATAACCGAGGAATTGGAAGCTTGTTAGTAGATTTTCTCTCCGCCATCACGCTTCATGCAATCTCCAGGCGAACTTCAGGCGTGGCGTGTGCATGTGATATTAACGTGCGCGAGTGAGGGGGGATCTGTGGCGTGTGCACGACCTGTGATTGACAGTCAGATCTCACACCCCCCTGCACTGATTGGACCTGATGAAGCGGGAGCGCTGGATTTTTGCAAAACAAATAACACGCTCCAGGTGGAGTTAGAAGCTCGGGTTTTTTTCTAAAACCACCTTATTTATGTTGTTCTGTCGGATTATAGTGTCGATTACACTGAATATGATCAAAAAAATGTTGCCGACGGCAGCTTTAAGTTACTGCATAATACATTTTCAACTAGCAGAATAGTACAGAATCATAGCAAGGCTCCTCAGCTCCACTCACGCCCCGCCTCTTTGCCTATTTTCTGTTATCCGGGAGTGACGCAAGGCCAAGATGGCGACGGCCGGCTCCGCCTACTTTAGGCTTCAAAAATGCTCTTCAGAAACCTACGGGTGACGTCACGGACACTACGTCCATATTTTTTTACAGTCTATGGTTACGACATGTTTTACGGCAGTGATATCAAACGCTCATTGGCTCTCGCCACAGATTGCGACATACCGTATTTCAGTCGGTAAACTACATTTGAAATGGAGAAGCCGGTAGAAGCCGGAGAAGCCGGCACATATATACACTAGATGTCGCCTTGGCTACGGTTTCGTTCCAATGAACTGCCGTAGCCAAGGCGACTTCTATTGTATATATCTATACCCGCCCGCGCTCTCAGATCACTTGGACGTGGCTGTGTACAAGAGGTAAAAACTATATAAATACTGTTCGTTTTCTCACACAAACCGCTCGTTTCGTGTCTTAGGCCATCAATGTGTACTTACGATGGGGAATTGTTTAATTGATGATTGATGATGTGACGCTACCAAATTAGTTAGACCAATTAGCCTGCGCCATCTAGAGTTTCATGCCAGAACTAGGTAAATAAACAAGATACTTCCTTGAAAATAAATTCCAGCACTGCTACAACAACCATAATGAAATAACCCTTCATAATAGATGATACAATGAACTCTGTTAGAGAGCTACATATCAATTTATCTGTTCAATAAAATACCTTACTCACCCATTGAGTAATAAAAACACCACCTCTGCGTCACTTTTACAACATTTCAAATACCTCAGTTCTCGCCCATCTCTGAAAAGTCAAGCTAATGTTGATTCTCATTTTATTACGAGCTCTGTCGCATTCTTTTTTTGTCAGCAGACTCTCGTCTGTTCAGGTTTTTTTTTTTACTCCGGTGATTCCCCGGAGGTTGGAGATTTAGCATGTACCATTTCAACCTTTCTCGCTTATTGTGACAACTAACCTGCCTCTCCCACACACACCATACACACATCAAAGTAGCAGGAACAACTTTTCTCTCTTTACAGATTTGACGAGACACGCACGGGGCAAGTGACATATGCATGCAAGTTCCTGCGAAAACCAACCTGACAGGTCTAATATAAACAGTTATAATATGCCTACCATAGCGAATAAGGGTAAACAAAACACGTTTTGGAAAAAGGATTGATGATGTATTGACTTATTTAAATTTGGTCAAATGAAACCAAAAAAAGTTACTGTACCTTTAAGTATTTGGCTTCTAGCATTCGGCCATGAGACACACGAGAGCCAATGTTATATTTCACATTAAAGCTGACGTAATGCTTCATCAGACGGCAGTATTTGAGTGTGTGAGGGAACGCTGGAGGACTCAGAGCATGAGCTCTACCCCTCTGGGCAAGATGGGGTACTACTGTACATCCTCAAATAAGAAAGAATGCAATGCAGATACATTACCCATGCAAGATGAAAGATAAACAGTAGGTGGCGATAATACTCCTAAGGAGTAAACGACCATTAAACAAGAAGAAGAAGTGTCTGCAGGATTTGGGTGGATGCTGATCAAATCAAGATCTGTTCCTCACACAAATAAATGGCTGCATCTGAAAACTTGGCAGCTGACTTGATGCCTCACTGCCTTATCAAGCAATGACTTTGTAGGCAGTGCTTGCGCATCAAGGCTCCTCGTGAAGCTGATTTAAGACATATTTCTGAGGCGACAGCTTAATTTTCTGCAGACAAAATAGAGAGAGCTTTGGTGATAACTAAGCGAATATTTAATTACAATAGTAATTTCTTGCTCGCAATGACATAGAAGTGGAAAACGTTGGACAAAAAACATACATTTACACACAAACTGACCACCAACAGCAACTTTCAGACACCATCTTTATTTTTTAGCTCAACTGTCTCAGAATGGAATGCACATGATTGTTGGATATAAAAGGCACTGAAGGATACTATGCTGCCTTCAACAATCGATTAGATGGAGGTATCTCAAGAGACGTGAAGTGAAGTCCTACCTTGGAGTGCAGCCTCCGAAGGCCTAAAATATACTGAATAGTGTTATGTAACTTAAACTATAGTGTATAGGCCTATTCAAATATGGATTGAAGTCTTACCCCAAAATAGGCTACATTTAGGACAAAAATAATTTAACAATGATCAAATTCCATTGTCCTTTTTGTTAGGACTACACCACAGTGTAGGCCGCTTTTGGCATTTGTAGTCACTCATTTCTGTTGGACAAAACGAGTGAGAACGGGTTGACATTTAAGACAAAAAATATGACAAAAGTAGCATGCGATTTGTGCGCTATATCAGTCATCTGAAACGATTTGCATAAATACTTAAAGTATTTGTCCTTCGACATTTCCAAAAATAAACTAGCTAGATAGTAATTTAGCTAAAATGCAATTCCTGTATAGTGATTTGAAATACTTAGTGATAATGAATAATTAACAACAAAAACAACTTGCCTGGATAGGCTACCTAAGCGTTATTGTAATATACAATTAATAAACACACACACACACACAAAAAACAAAAAAAACACAGACATCAATCAAAAAGGTTTTTCACTTGCAGAGTGAATGTCCAATCCCTTGGGAGGTATACTGTATATACTTCTGCAAATGATTAATCAAAACAGAGTCTTTAAAACACCATCCATAATCTCATGTTCAAGCAAATGCTTTCAGCATAAAGCATTCAAATGTACCGCATTTTCATTCCCCTGCGCTGTTGAAACGCATTGCTAACTCAGTTGGCTCGATGCTCTCCAAATTAGGTCACAATAGACGATATTGCCGATGCCACCTACCTGACCTCATCTTCCATTTGCCACATATGTTTGAAGTGTTCAGAGACCGAGATAAACTGTGTAGCAGATAACATATTTAGGCCACTTAGTTTAGATGTGGCGATATACCTCTACACTGCCTTCTGATGGAAGTGCCTGCACTCTTTTATTATGTATCCTCTGTGTCTGAAGATCCATGTGTTTGTAGGTTTGTTTTAGCTGATTTTATATGCACATTTTTAAACTGTTCTTTTGATCTAACACCTGACATGGAAACAGGTGACCCTTTGTCAGAGATTAATTGGTTTAATTTGATAAAAAAAAAATTTTTTATCCCATCTTTGACAGATGATGTATGGATGCACTGGGATCTCCAAGGAAATTAGTAAAGACAATTCAAACACATAACCTCGATGTTTATAGGGTATGATAAAAAAAATTGTTTTGTTACAGTTGTAGGTTTTATGAGGAACAGACACAGGCAAGTTTTCAGGTGATCAATTGCTTTTATTTGACAAACACACAAAAACATGCACACCAGTTATCCCATTTTTAACAAATGAAGGATGCACTATAAAAAACTACACAACATGATCTACAATCATTTCAAGGAATTATTCACTAAGTTCAAATCACACGAGTATCCCAGAATGTTTATATTATTACAATAAACAATGTACTAACAGATAACTATGAGATAACTCTCTTATATAAACCACAATTCACACATTTGACAGATGAAGCATGAATGCACTATACAAACTACAGAATGTGATTTATAATCTAAATTCAAATATATTCACCAATTCAATTCACATTAGTATCCCAGGATGTTTGTATTACAATGTAAGGCTTACTTATATAATAAAAGGTTGTTTAGTAACAATGTTTTGTTACAGTTTCAAGTTTTATGGGGTACAGACACAGGAAAGTTTTCCAGTCCGTTGCAGAAAAAGAACAGGGTGCACAAAACCACCCAGAATAAAACAAACCAAACCAAAACTTCTGTAAGGTTCAGTATTCAGTTCTGTGAAAATAGTTAAGAAGCCTGTAAAAATGAATGGGACAAATATGACAACCATGCTTACAGTAATTATTAGAATGAGATAAAATGCTTTTCTCTTCATGTGGTTTTCCACCTCTCTCTCTCCCCCTCTCTCTCCTGGTCCTGACTTCTTCAGAGCTCTGAGAACAGCCAAACAGCAGAACAACTGAACGCAGAGGAAGAGGAGGAACTGCAGCGATAAGGACATGAACATATCATTATATTTGGCTACAACAAGCATGCAGCACAAACATGAGCCAAGAGTGAATATCCAGATCACAGTGGAGCAGATCACTCTATATCTGAGAGGTTTGAACTTCAGAAAGGTTACAGGATGAACCACTGCCAGGTAACGCTCAACACACATCAGACACTGAAACAGAGGACGACCAGTGGTGGTAAAACCAAGTAAAAATGTTTGTAACCACTTGACACTGTGACCAACAGATGACAGTATTATAAACAAACAATTAATAGAAAAACATATTTCACAAGCAGAGAGATTGATGTTGAAGAACTCTGATGCAACTCCATTCCCTGTTCCTGTCATGATGAGCCATATAACATAAGAGTGTGTAGGTACACCAAACAGGAACTTAATGGCGTACACACACATATCTGTATTGCTCACTGGAAAAAAGTAGGGTGACACGGTTGTGGAGTTTGTGGATGCTTCAAGTGTGGAGTTCATTTCTTCTTTGTCTGCTTAGTTCATAGGATGAAAAAAATGGTTGCAATGGGAATGAAGAAGTGTAAATCTGTTAGCATAGGGTAAAATAATATGCATTTCACAGGGCAAAGATTAAAATGCTCAAAACAAGAAAGACATTAAGGTAGCCTACTTTTAAAAGAAAATCTATTCCATTTTGGAATTTAAATAATCAGCATTCTTACAAGATTTCAAATTCTTACAAGACTTCTTGCAGAAAAACTGAAATGATTCAGAAAGGTTTGTCACCTGAAGAGTGAATGTTCAGTCTCTCTGGGTGTGTATAAGTCTCTGAGCTGTGTTTTGTAGACTGACTTCACAGCTATCACTAGGGTTTTTTTGTGGATAGGTTTATAGGTTGCACGTCCTAATAAACCAAATATGCAAATATTTCAAAACAGATAGCCCTCTTTAAGTATTATTTGTATAGAAAATGTAATGTTTTTCTATAAATAGCCTACATTCATCTCAATATCAGAGGAAATTATATTGATTGATTACTGCAAGTTCACAAACCATGGTATTGTTTAGTGTCACTTTATGTGGCATGTGATCAGCTCTGGACATATAAGGAAATTGGTTTAATATTTTTTTATTTCATTTGTTTAATCATTCTCTGTATTTATAGCCAACAGTTGGAAAGGGATTGTTTTGCCAAATATATTTAAAGGGATATGTCACCAATTTTTTTATTTTTTATTATTCTGTTTTCATTTACTCACCATCAAATTGTTCTAAACCTGTATGGGTTTCTTTCTTCTGTTGGACACTAAAGCAAGGTTTCGAGAAAAAGCTTTTAACTTATTTTAACGTCATTAGAGCGACAGCACGGAACACCTAAGTGTCTTTCTGATATTAGGCTACATAGCGATATACAGCGACAAAGATCAATTTTGTGGGGGTGTAATAATGAGTATTGTAACAAATTAGTAAAGTACGTTTTTGACTTTTTGGAGTAACGAGCCCAACACTGTTAATTACATTATAATAAGTTGTTTGTTTGAGGTTAGAGTTAGGATATCTGTCTGAAGCCTAAAAAACTGATTAGCCTTTTTTAGTTTTCTTTCTGTGCTCTCATTGCGCATCCTTATGTAAGTTAATAAAATATACATTATTTTTTCCCCTTTTTTTCCTATACATTTAAGTTAAATCCATGAAACCTAAACTGTTGCTACCAGTTTTTTTTCTATGGTTCTGGCTACCAACTGCCTTTTTTTTTTTTTTTGCTGTAAATTGTACAGATTTCTTTTTACGGTGTAGGCTAGTAACTATTATTTTAATTAACTTTATTTGAACTAAATGGAACAAGATGACCATTTGTGATGACCAATCTTTCACAGATGAAGCATGCATGCACTGTAAAAACTACACAACATGATCTTTAATCATTATAGTGTCAGTAAAGACAAACAATTGTATGTTTTTCTAAAATGATTTACCACATTCAATTTCAATGCACATGGCAGACTAACCAATCAATATGTATGTTGGTCATGTTACTGAATTTTTTATACATAATTTTAGGTTTAGCAGCAATGTCTTTTAAAAGTTATAGTGGGAAGTTTTCCACTCCGGTGCAAAAAAAGAACAGGCTGAACAACACCAGCCAGAATAAAACAAATTTGACTACTTATATCGAGACCTGGGATATACCCTTTAGTCAGAATCTTGTGGACTCCTGCGATAGCAGTTGGGACATATATAATAGACAAGTTAACAGTAGTTAACAGAATGAGATAAAATGCTCTTCTCTTTATGGGGTTTTCCACCTCTCTCTCTCCTGGTCCTGATTGTTTCAGAGCTATAAGAACAGCCACAAGGAAAAACATCTGAATGAAGAGGAAGAGGAGGAAATGCAGAGTATAGAACCATGTATGTGCCATTTCACTGAGCAAGACTAAAATAAACATGGTGAACAAACAGGATCCAAGAATAATTATCCAGGCTGCAGTGCAGCAGATCACTCTATATCTGAGAGGTTTGAACTTCAGAAAGGTTACAGGATGAACCACTGCCAGGTAACGTTCAACACAGATCAGACACTGAAACAGAGGACGACCAGTGGTGGAAAGTCCCACTAAAAAGCTTGAAATTATTTGAAGGCTTGAAAATCTTTTAGCCAACAAAACGAATAAAGAATTCAGAGACAGAACATCTTCAAAGACAGAGAGATTGAGGTTGAAGAACTCTGATGCAAGTCCACTTGCTGTTCCTGTGACGATGATCCATATAACATAGGAGTGTGTAAACACACCTAACATGAAATGGAAGCTCAGTACAAAAAATACTAAGTGGTGTGCAGACATCGTGAGGTTGGTTGACGCTTCAGGCGTGGTGAAGTTCACTATAGAGCCATTCATTAATTCCATGCCTAAAAAAAAATAATAATAATTGTGAATTATGAAAAAAAGTGTCAATATACAGATTTTTTGTTCAGACTCCATGGATGTCGTTTAAATCACGAGTAGATACGATTCAATTTTTTTTACCTTAGTGTGCAGTTCTACACATCATCAATTTATTAAATGATATGTTGCATTTTAAATAAATTGTTAAACTCTGTTCAATTTAAAAATGACTCATTCCCTTTCTTCAGTATCTAACATGCCAATAATAACCCACAATATGACTGACTGAAAACAACAATGGCATTGTTATATATAGCTCAGTAGGGTAAGACTTTACAATAAGGTCTCATTTGTTAACATTAGTTATGTATTAACTAACATTAAGTAACAATGGACAATACATTTGTTAAAGTATTTATTAATATTTGTTAACATTAGTTCATAAAAAATTCTACTAGTCATTGTTTGTTTATGTTATTTCACAGTGCATTCTTTCACATTTTGATTTGAACCCTCTATGCATTATTATCCATGAAATATATATATATATTTTTAAATAAGTTTTTCTTACATGAAATAGCTTCAATCATACAAATCAAAAAAGATTATTATTATTATTTTATTTAATTTTTTTGTGAGGGGTTACTTAGTGGCAACGCTGTAACACAATGGAAAATGGTCAAAGTTGTTTTTCTATAAAATTACGATTTTCTTTTCTATTTAATTCCACATTTCTTTTAGAAATTGATAGATTTATATACTCGGAATTCATGCAAACCAAAAATAAGTAGATCCCTATCATAACCTTAACACTAACCCTAACCCTTATTTTGGAATCTCTGTCATTCCCAGAAATTGGGATTTTGGGAATCCCTGTCATTCCCAAAAATATGGCTAACGGTTAGCACACGGAGTCAGAAATGTTCATATGCATTGTTTCGAATTATTAATTTGGTGGCTTTGAATTGTCAAAACACCATTCAAAATGCTTGCTACGGATGCGAAAAACGCAGAAAATCGAACCCAATCGAATTTTTTTATGACGGACGAAAGTTTCGGAGGCAGTGTATAAATGTGATTGACAAAACATGAGGTCTATTTCAGACTCAGTGTGCACGTTAACCATGCACTCCATTGTCCTTTCCGTAAAATATTGCTGTATTCATTTTCTGAAAAAAAGAAAATCAATTTGTTATTTATACATTAATACAACTACAATAAACACTTCAAATAAATATTGTTGATGCCACTATTTCTATAAAAAAAATCCCAATGGGGAAATACATCCCACTGTGGTACAGCGTTGCCATATGGAAACATTGATATTTTGTCAATTTACAGGAAAACTATAGCTATAAACTTTAGACAAAGTTGATTTGTGAGTAAAATATCTAATTTACTTATCAAAGATCCTGCAAAGAATCCCCCTTGAGAAGAGATGTTTAGAAATGAGGCATTTTCTGGAGCACTTCAACAGGTGCATGTGAGGGTGACAGTGGGACAGAAAGTTTTAGAGAGACATTCAAATGTCATGTGATTTAAAAACAGCACATCATTGGCTACCTTAAGGCCTGCCCTTTTAATTGCCATAGTGCAATATATATATATATATATATATATATATATATATATATATATATATATATATATATATATATATATATATATATATATATATATATATATATATATATATATATTTGTTTTTAATAACAAGGAAATTAATTGTTTTCATAAGGCAACACTATACCATAAAGGCTTAATAATGTTAATAAATGCTGAAATTAACATGAACTAAGATTAATAAATGCTGTAGAAGTATTGTCCATTCTTATTCCATGTTAACTGATTAACTAATGTTAACTAATGAAATCTTATTGTAAAGTGTTACCGTTCAGTACAATATAAGAAAATGAATGACATTGAAATAGTTTTTCACCTGAAGAGTGAATGCTTGGCCTATCTGATGTCTATAAATATAACTGCAGAATGCAGTGCAGTTTACTCACTGTTTGTAATATTTAATTTGAATGCTTTCATGTTTAAATTTGCTGTCCTGGACCCTTTATATTTATGACTTTCAAAAAAATGGGCCTAAAAATGGTAAGTTTGTTTATTCCAATGTCTGAAGTCAAATTGATAATAATAATAAACTTTATTTTTTTCATTAGTCACATGTTTTCCTTTGTTCAGTTTTCCTGCCACTCCTTTGTTACCACGGTCACCGTCATTCTTATTTAATTTGCAACAGTGTGTTCTGTTAATCATCTCATTGTGTTTGTTGTGTCCGATCACTGTTGCGTTTGTCATTGCCTGTCTGAGGTATTGTGATTAAACTTTATTAACTTGATCTGTCTGTCTTCGCCTTCCTGTCTGAAACACGAGTGTGACAATTTAATACAGCCATTATTAATCACACAAAATAAGGCACTGTTTCCAAACCTAATTTCAATAATAAATATATATATATATATATAAGGATGGACACAGAGCCGATCCTGACCTCTCTGGGGCCCTAAGCGAAATTCTGTAAAGGGGCCCTCCTACCTGACCCATGTAAAACATTTGCCATTGCCACACAACAGTCACACCTGACACCCCAGTAACTAGTACTAATGAAAATGTAATTCCTGATATCAAAAATAGACATTGTTACTAGAAAAAGTACATTCTTAATATCAAGAATTCACATTTTAAATGTAATTATTGATATCAAAAATGCATCCTGTGAATGAATAAAAGCTAAAATGGCTTGTCATGGCACGTCACTGTGTTTTAAATGATAAAAGCAATACTTTATACTTGATGGTTATTATTTACTGAGGGATGTGCATCCATATTGACCAGTATGTCCAGCCAATCAACATTTTAAATGCAATATAGCCTATAAATCAATAGTCAATGTCAATATATTGCTTTCCATCTTGCTTTATTGCAGAGTTGTAACTAAACTGACTTGGAGTCTAGATAATCCTTGTCTTGTTTGAAAAGTATGTGTGCCTATAGGAGTGCCATCACGCCCATATTGTAGCCTACTGGTCCCCACAGATGTTTTGCTGGAAAGTGCGCGTTTCATTTCGTGCATGCGCATATGAACGCATGTTAACACGCGACACGGTTATCTTTTCCGAGCTGCAGTTTATAAACAAACACCGTTGCCCTTAGTCGTTTATCAAACGTAAAAGTTGTATTTCACTCGCACTATTTTTTGTGTCAGGCACAAAGTCACAGAACACAGCCCTGGAAGTGTAAGCAAGACGCAGAAAGACCAAAATATGCACTGCCCAGAAAGACTAGAGTTAGATGCACATCAACTTATCTTTACTGTTCTTTGCTGACATTAAACTTGGAGAGGAGAGAAGAGAACACAAGTCTACCTGATTGCTGTTCCCGCAATTCACTCTCATGGTGGTTTTTTCTCTCTCTCTTTTCATGATCAGAAGGATAGTTCCGCTTAATTTTCTCATCGATATTGTAAACTTTGATTGACGCGCTTTGACACGAGGGGGAGGCGGGGCCTTGAGTAATTTGCGGGGCCCTACGCAACTTGCGTAGTGTGCGTATTGGGCTGATCGGCTCTGGATGGACAAAAGGTTGCAAGTAATATGTTTATATTTAGCCTACATGATAAAAATTCTATTAAAAACATAGCAATTTGGGAGAAAATGTTTGTTTCCAGTAGGCTTATATTTTACATTTCCCATTCATTAAAGAAACATTTGTTTGAACATGTTTCTCATAATAACTTAAGCTTCACTAATGCATTGAACACCTGGCACATGGAAATAAGTGACTGTATCAGAGATTAATTCCTTTTATTTGACAAACACACTCTGAACGATTAGCACATTACATGTGCTCACAAACGAACCCCATATTGATCAGATATATCCACTGAGGAAGACTAAAGCTAGAAGAGTAGACAAGAACGTATGATTTTGTCTGTCTGAAAACTAAACAATCTTAAACAATCAACATTGATGCTGTTGTACTAATGAGTCCATAATTGCTCACTTACATAATTTATGCATTTCAGGTTCAGTAAAATAATTTCTATAATGCCTTAAAAAGGGTGATCATGAGTCAAACATATTAAAATAAAACTATTAATTATACTAATTAATATATATATATATATATATATATATATATATACTAATCAGTCATTTCCTTTACCATATGAGATAGACAAAGAATAGGTAAATTCACATGGACTTCTTTAAATAAACAGAACAGTCAATGACTGAGGGCCAAACATGCATCATAAACTGTCATTTTTAATTGTCACATCCAATACATTTTTTTAATAAAAATCAATAAAAAAACTACTAAATGGAAATAATGATTAGTCAATTTTGAGAACTGAGGCAGAAGACAAGTTTTCCAGTCCGATGCAGATAAAAAACAGGCTGAACATAACCAGCCAGCATAAAACAAATGAAACTAATATACCAGAGAGCAGGAATATTCTGTTGCGTCAGAACAGTGATGAGTCCAACAATAGAGCATGGCAAATACATGATAACCATATTCATAGTGGTAACAAGTATGAGATAAAACGCTCTTCTCTTTATGTGGTTTTCTTTTTCTCTCCCTCTCTCTCCTGGTCCTGACTGCTTCAGAGCTCTGAGATCAGCCACACAGCAGAACAACTCAATGAAGAAAACTATGAGTAAATGAATCGAGATAAACCATCTAAAGGCTTGATTCTCGCATAATAAGCATAATAAACAGGAGCCTACAATAATTATCCAGACCGCAGTGCAGCAGATCAGTCTATATCTGAGAGGTTTGAACTTCAGAAATGTTACAGGATGAACCACTGCCAGGTAACGCTCGACACAGATCAGACACTGAAACAGAGTGTGGCCCGTTATGCCTAGTGCTTGGAGAAAAACTGCTAATGTTATGAAGCATTGGAATTGTGTGGTCACAAACAGAGAGATTGAGGATGAAGAACTCTGATGCAACTCCACTTCCTGTTCCTGTGATGATGAGCCATATAATATAGGAGTGTGTAGGAAGACCAAAGATGAAATTGCTGCTCAGCAGACAAATCTCTAACATGACTATTCGATTAAATGCAGACACCGATGTTGTGATGTTTGTGGAAGCTTCAGGTGTGGTCAAGTTCACAGCAGAGTCCATGTCTATCAAAGAAAATATGAATATGTTGCAAATATATGTCTATTACATTCAGCTGATATGAGAATATGTGAAAATAAAGCAAGTACTATGGGTCATTTTAGGGCTTTTCACACTTGAAATAGCTAACCATGGGTCATTCCAATTATGGGTTATCTTGCTTCACATTGCTCATAATTTACCCAGGGTTGACAATTAACCAAAATTGCAAAACAAACCTGGTCCGGGCACAGTTTCATAATCCTAAAAAGCGCTAACCCTGTTCCTTTAGCCGGGGTTAAACGTGGGGTTTAGAACAATGCTATCCTGGGCTTAAGTGCAGAGTGAAAAGCCCTTATGCGTAATACAGACAATAATTGCATTCCAATGATAATTGGCCTAGGAATGATACAATTTATGCTACTATGCCCATTTAAAAAAATAAATAAAAAAAACACAGGAAACTCCTGACTGATAACAATAACATAATTTACTCAACACAATAAAAGAAAACGAAAAAAAAAGAAGAAATTTTTCACCTGAAGAGTGAATGTCCAGTCTCTCAGGATGCGCTGTTTTACAGACTGAGTTCACAACTAATGACGACAGCCTAGATGTGAACTAGTTTGGCTAGTCTAATAAATTGAGGAAATATGGTAAATTGATGTGGGAGGGGACTGCTGCCTGGTAGGGAATTTTTTAAATACCAGTCTCATTTAGTTCTCATGTCATTCTGTGTCATAGCTAATATCATACTTAAATTGTGCTCTGTAACTCAAATAGCCTAAATTTAAAAATGGCTATAGACATTAGGCTACTATAAAAACTGCTTCTAGCCTATGTGAGTTGATGGAGTGGTGTGTGAGTGCATGTGGAGTGTTGTGAGTGAATCTTTTTTTTTTTTTTTTTTTTTTTTTCTGTTGCTGTTTTCTGGTCTTTTCTCATTTTTGTCTTTACTTTTTTTTGGGCCACGTGCAATCCACTTTATCGGGGAAGCATGTCGGCCCCACACGTGCAGGGGGAGGGGGAGTGGGAGTGGGAGTGGGAGTGGGAGTGGGAGTGGGAGTGGGAGTGGGAGTGGGAGTGGGAGTGGGGGTGGCGGAGTGGGAGTGGGAGTGGGGGTGGCGCAGTGGATAAGACACATGCCTTTGGTGTGAGAGACCCGGGTTCGAATCCACTGTGAGACACCAATGTGTCCCTGAGCAAGACGCAGTGGATAAGACACATGCCTTTGGTGTGAGAGACCCGGGTTCGAATCCACTGTGAGACACCAATGTGTCCCTGAGCAAGACACTTAACCCCTAGTTGCTCCACACAGCAAAATCTCCAGTGTTGAAATCCTGGTGTTAAGGACTCTTAGAGTAAAGAGTTAAATTTCTGGTGTTGAATTTCACGGGATTAACACTGCTAGTGTAAACCGCACCCTCTGGCTGGTGTAAATATGTAGAGTTACTAAATTTACACTGACAGAGTGTTATTAGTTACATCCGGGACATTTACGCGCCGGGCGAGACGAAACGTCCTGAAACTTTTTTCACAGACGCCATTTTCTTTGACTCGCGATGCAAGGCATACGAGGAGGGAAAACGCAGATATGAAGTGTTTTATCGCATTTATATATGCACTTTATACAATTTTATTACATTATATTGTTTTATTACAATATGTATGTGCTGTGAACGGCTAAACCGGTCTCAGAAAGGCATTTTCGTTGACGCGCGATGCGGAGCAGACCAGGATGAGGTTGCTTTTAAACAGAGAAACGACGAAAGTAAGTGTTTTATCTAATTTACAATATGTATTTTATAACATATTGATTTATAGAGAAATGTAAATGCTCTGCGTGCTTAAACGAGCCGAAACCTTTCTCAAAGGCGACATCTTTGACTCAATACGGAGCTGACGACGAGAAGGTTTGCTTGTAACGTCAACAGGGAAAACACCCAAAGTAAGTGTTTTTAACCTAATTTACAACATGTATTTCATGTCATTATAATGTTTTATAACGATATTTATGTGATGTGCGCCTAAACCTTTCTCACAGACTAACGTTATGCCCTGCATCTTCTTTTACTCGTGACGCAGTGCAGACGCGGAGTTTGCTTTTAACGGTGAGAACACAAAGTGTTTTAACTCATTTACAATACGTATTTTATAATGTTATTTTGTTTTATGACAATATTTGTGATGTGCAAATATCATAATGTATTTATCCTCAAACTATCTTTTACTTTCATTTTATCTGAAAAACAAACTTTCTTAGAATGTGTAAGTAATTATTTAAGAATATGTTTATGAAAATGTATTTATCAGATTAAATTTTGGTTGATATTTGAATATGCTTTTATGTTTAAATGTATTGATTTTGTTATTTGTGTTTGCTAGGAGCATTTCCATGCTGCACCAAGTGGCTAAGGCTAACCAGGCTTGGTCTTTAAAGGCTATAACGTTACAGACTAGAACCTGGTGAGGGACAGATTTTACAGATAACATATGAGATAATCATGTGCATAAACATTAAAAAAGAATTATAGCTTTGTTGCTATTTGGTATAACTAGATTTTTTGTGTTTCATAACAGTCATTTTGAATTTGTCCAGTCAAATTACTTTACAAAAGTTACTTTTCCTTAAATAAAATTAGTTTTCAAACCAATTGTTTTCATGATTTGACTGGTAGATGTTTTCTTGGTTTTTAATTTTAGACTCAACTGATTGGGAAATCTCTGCCCATCACCTGCCTCCAACATCACAAAGCCACAAGAAGGGAACAAAGATTCTTCTGTCAGCTGACTATTTAGAGAGATTTCTTAAGGTGAGTGTCTAAAATTATTCCTAAAGGGTTAGTTCACCTACAAATGGAAATTATGTCATTGCTTACCCTTATCTCGTTCCAAACATGCAAGACTTTATTTCATCTTCACAACACAAATGAGGATATTTTTAATGAAATCTGAGAGTTTCCCGTCCCTCCATTGACAGTCCACGCAAATACCACGTTCAAGCCCCAGAAAGGTGTAAAGGTACATCATTAAAGTACTCCATGCGACTCCAGTGGTTTAACATACATTTTATTAAACTACGCAAGTGCTGTGTTTGCAGCAACAAAACATTTACCACTTAATTTATAAAATATTAATTTCCAACATGCGTTGTTAAGTGAGCGTGCATCGAAGATTAATAATTTGTAAATAAAGTTGAGTTTTTTTGTTGTTGTTTTTTCGTGCAAACAAAGCACTCTTGCTTCATAACATTTTTTGAAGTTAAACCACCTGAGTCACATGGATTACTTATGATTTCCTTTATACCTTTCTGTGGCTTTGGAAGTGATAGTTGAATAGGCTGTCGATGAAGGGACAGAAATCTCTTAGATTTTATAAAAAATATCTTAAAGGGATAGTTAGGTCAAAAATGATATTTAACCCATGATTTACTCAAGCCGTTCAAGATGCATATGTCAATCTTTTATCAGACGAACACATTTTCGAAAATTATTTCGAATTATTTCACAGTTATTTTAGAAAATGTAGATCTTTCAGTGGTTATAATGTGAAGCTATGGGGTCCACCTCCTTCAAGTCCAAAAATGTGCATGCATCCTTCACAAAAGTAATCCATCCGGCTCCAGGGGGATAAACGAAGGCCTTCTGAGGGTAATCCGTGCAGTTTTGTCATAAAAATATACATATTTACTGGCTGCGCTGTCACGTTCGTTCTACGTCACAACGCTTCCTACGCTACGTCCTACGTCATACGCCAGCATCCATCTCCGTGAACGCGCGTCGACCGTTGCCGGAAGCCAGTTATTTTCGTTTATAAAGTTTTAAATATGTATATTTTTACGACAAAACCGGCCTTCGTTTATCCCCCTGGAGTCGGATGGATTACTTTTGTGAAGGATGCATGCACATTTTTGGACTTGAAGCAGCCGGACCCCATAACTTCACATTATAACCACTGAAAGATCGAAGACATTTTCTAAAATAACTGAAAATGTGTTCGTCTGAAAAAAGATCGACATATGCATCTCGAACGGCTTGAGGGCGAGTAAATCATGGGTTAAATATAATTTTTGGCCGAACTATACCTTTAAGTGTTCCGAAGATGAGCAAAACTCTTACTGGTTTGGAACAACATAAGGGTGAATAATGACAGAATTTAAATTTTTGGATGAATTAAGTCTTTAATATACTTGGAAATCAGTTAATTCAAAGTCTTAATCTAACCAAAATAGTTTATTGTTTGAGTCACCTTGCTGTATTTATAAAACACAAATAGTATTAATTGTAAATGGTCTGGTTTTGTGTTGTCTACTCTAGGGAACCAGCACTCCAGGATTTTGAGAAAGTTGGATCTGCACAGCCTTTCCTGCTCTGTGAAACAACTAGGCTATGCACTGAACTTTACTGTTAGCAACTGGACACAACTGATCCACTCATATCCTGCAACTGTTTTTCATCTGTTGAATGTTGTTGCTGTACTGTTGCAAAGTTGAAGGTATTGAATCAGCTTCACTGACACAGGACTTACATTCACTGACATGTGGGACTTGAAGTATTACAGAGATACAGACCATTTGATGAGCAGCTTTCACATAATTCTGATGACAGAAATGCCTATATTTTGCCTTCATTTATTTTAAAAGTTAACATATGATGTAAAGGGACTTGTTCGTTAATAAAAACTAGTTTGTTAAAACAACTCTTTGCATTTTGCCTTTATTTTTAACTTTACAATGAACCGAATTCTAACTTTCTGGATTGTTTTGATGTGCATTCAATGTTATCAATAGGTTAAATGCTTTGCTTTTATTTCTGATAAGATTCCTTTTGTCAAAAAGCACATCTCATAAATACAAACTCAATTTGAGTCAAATTTAACACTCCTGAAATGTATATATGACTCCCTCCATTTTGGAGTTAAAATAACACTTTTGAAAGTGTGAAATATATACATTACCCATGGAGTACATTTTAAACACTGTAAGAGTTCAAATGTACTCCATGAGTAATGTATATATTTCACACTTTCAAAAGTGTTATTTTAACTCCAAAATGGAGGGAGTCATATATACATTTCAGGAGTGTTAAATTTGACTCAAATTGAGTTAAATGTACACTGGCTTTTTTGCTGTGCAGAGGCGTGCGACCTCTGACATATATAGCAATTGTAAGTCGCTCTGGATAAAAGCATCAGCTAAATGAATAAATGTAAATGTAAATTTAAATTTACATTCTATATATGAGAAGTTTCAATCCGGTTTTCGAGCAGTGGATAAGACACATGCCTTTGGTGTGAGAGACCCGGGTTCGAATCCACTGTGAGACACCAATGTGTCCCTGAGCAAGACACTTAACCCCTAGTTGCTCCAGAGGCGTGCGACCTCTGACATATATAGCAATTGTAAGTCGCTCTGGATAAAAGCGTCAGCTAAATGAATAAATGTAAATGTAAATTTAAATTTACATTCTATATATGAGAAGTTTCAATCCGGTTTTCGAGCACTCCGCAGTACTGAATCAGCACTACTGAAGTTTTTTAATGACATCTATCTGACAACAGATGCTGGAGATTCTATAATTTTAATGCTCTTAGATCTTAGCTCTGCTTTTGATATGGTGGACCATGATTTTCTTTTGTCTAGACTTGAATATGATGTGGGGCTGAAAGGAACAGTATTAAATTGGTTTAGTTCATATTTGACAGATCGAAGATTCTCTGTCCGTTTTGGCTCCTCTATGTCCTCTGTTGCTCACCTTCGATGGGGGGTCCATCAGGGCTCAATCCTGGCCCATATGCTCTTTTCCCTCTTTATGCTCCCTTTGGGATCCATATTTAAAAAATATGTGTCGTTTCACTGCTATGCAGATGACATTCAGATTTATGTCCCTATTAAACGGGCGGGAAAAAATTCACTCGAGCACCTTTTGGCGTGCCTAGACAAAATAAAGAAGTGGATGTCTGCAAACTTCCTAAAATTAAATGAAAATAAAACGGAACTTATACTCTTTGGTCCTTCTAAAAGTAGTTTAAAACACCTCCCTGAAGCATATACACTTGCCAGTAAATACCTGTGTGAAAAGTCTTGGTGTTTCATTAGATAGTTTCTTGAAACTGGATAAGCAAGTAAATTCTGTTGTCAGATCTTGTTTTTTCCATCTACGTATGCTGACTAAAGTTAAGCCTTTTTTGTGTCCCCAAGCTTTTGAATGGGTGATGCATGCTTTCCTGTCATCTCGACTGGACTATTGTAATTCTTTATACTATGGAATAAATTCAACTACTCTAACACGTCTTCAAATAGTCCAAAATGCAGCAGCGAGACTTTTAAAAGGCATTCACAAACGTGAACATTACCCCGATTTTAGCATCCCTTCACTGGTTGTCGGTTCGTTTTAGGGTTGATTTTAAAATAATTTTATTTGTCTAAGTGCCTAAATAACCAACGTGATCTCATGAGAATACGTGTGTATTTTTACGTAAAGTGTAATTCTACCATACGTTCATTTACTTACGTTTTATACACACAGAAACGTATAATACTGACGTATTTACAGCACTAAAACGTAAAATATTTACGTATTAACAGCACAAAAACGTAAATTATTTACGTATGAACAACTCTACTGACTTACATATTTGTACGTATTCTTATTTATGCATATTAAAATCGTGGCATTAATGTTTTGACTCTATTGCATTCAAATGTCTTATCAATTATGTTTTCAGTCGCATTTATTAAATGCAGTTTACTCAAGAAATAGGCTAATAACATTTCGCTCTGTTCGTGCCTTCTGCTGCAAACTCGTTTCGGAGGATTAGCCTTCATGCAGTTAAACAAGAATACACTTTAAAACCTTAAACATACCTTATTTAATCGTTTAACCATTTTGTAATATTTAGTTTATTTACAGTGAGACACAAAATGCGTTTTCTCCATTAGAACAATAATACACCAAAACCCAACATAAATTCACAAAAGACATCAATTTTATTAGCTTGATATAATCCAAATCTTTAGAATCCATACGTTTGCAAGAAAGAGATCCAAATTCAGCCCTTTATCCAGTGAGTGATCTTCATCTCCATTTCACAGGCTATCACAGCAGCGCAGTCCGTAACTGTCAAATCCCGCGCTCGTGATGAATTCAAATTCAAAAATTGCGCCCTAAAGAAGCGTTACGACATGTTTTACGGCAGTGATATCAAACGCTCATTGGCTCTCGCCTGTTCGTCACAGATTGCGACATGCCGTATTTCAGTCGGTAAACTACATTTGAAATGGAGAAGCGCGCGCGCCTTCACACAGAGCGAAGCCGGATTAACATTTTCATGGATTAATAACTTAAATTCTGCTCTGTACCTCATTCAAAACTATTATATACTGAAAGAGAGGACTGTGACTGCAACACATCGTCATGTGAACGACTTTTGGAACCGGTTTTGACATTTTCGCAATAAATCAATTATTTTGATTACACGTAACGTTTTGTTGTTTTTCTTCATAATTGTAGCCTATGCAGTTTTAAGAAATTGTTATGGGTAGGTTTAGAGGTAGGAGTAGAATTAGCTGCTAAAAAAATATTTTAATTCTATATTGTTAATAAAATTGCCATTTCCCTACACATCTCTGTACGTTTTATTCTTTTTATATTCAGTATAAAATGGGTAACGTTATGTTTAGGTTGGGAGTAGGGTTAAGGGATCTTCCATTTATCTATAAAACGGTAAAAGGTAAATTATACAGATATCTTAATGATATGAAAGATTCGTACATATTTAACGTTTTGTAGCTGTAAAAACGTAATAATGTTACGTTTAATTGTTGCAGATACGTCTATATCATACGTTTCAGCATCTATCCAAACGTACAAAACGTACGTTTTCTATCTTTGAAAATTGCGTATTAATACTACGTATTAACAATGAGACCAGGCTGAAATAACCTAGCTCCCCTCTATCTATCTGAGCTCTTAGAGCAATACAATCCTTCCAGAGATCTTAGGTCAGGTACACAGAAACTTTTATCTATACCACGGTACAGGTTAAAACACAGAGGTCATCGTGCCTTTGCTATTGTGGGCCCGACATTATGGAATAGCTTGCCTAATCATGTTCGTTTTGCATCTGACTTGTCAGTTTTCAAGTCACGCTTGAAAACACACTTTTATTCAATTGCTTTTAATAACTTGTAATTTGTATTTTAATTTTTCTTGCTCTGTCTTTTGTCTTTTATTTTTATTTTTTTATAATCGCTTTGTAAAGCACATTGGTCAGCTTGTCTGTATAAATGGTGCTATATAAATAAATTTTGACTTGACTCAGTTATTAACTGCTGGATTCTGTACTCGCTATTGCTGTTCTTTGAACAGATCCTGTCATCTGCCGCTGTATTCCGCCATTGCTGTCCGGTGGAAGAGACGACTCGGTTATTAACTGCTGGATTTTGTACTCCCCATTACTGTTCTGTGAACAGAGAGATCCCGTCATCCGCCACTGCATTTTGCTATTGTTGAACTGGGGTAAGAGAAGACTCTGTTATTAACTGTTGGATTCTGTACTCACCATTGCTGTTCTGCGAACAGAGAGATCCAGTTATCTGCCGCTGCTTTCCGACTGCTGCTGACCTGTGAAAGAAAGGTGACACTCAGTTATCTGATGCTGTCCTGTGAAAAGGCAAAGCCCACTGTCTGCTGTTATCTACCTGCAGTCCCTTGTGTCCTGCTTACCACCTACTGTTGTCTGCTGGACTTTATTTGACGGTCGCTGCCCTCTGCCCACCACATTCTGTCGTCGTTACTCATTGTTGGAAGGTCCTGGTCCTTTGTCCAATCTCGCTGTCCTGTGAAAGGAAGGTGACATTCAGTCATTTGATTGATTCAACACTAGTCGGACTGGAAAGCTGGCGGCTGGTGGGGGAGGAAGAAGGTAGTGTGAATAAGAAATAGCGGAAGGGGTGGATCAGTCTCATCAAAAACATGCGCCGGCCAGTGCATTCCTGCGGCTTCCCTAAACCAAACTGGGCAGCCCGGAGTGGCGGTCTGGGGGGAAGGCGTTGTCTTTTCACAACCCTCATTTGACGCTGCCCTGTGAGAAGAGAAAGTCCACTGTCAGTTGCTACATACCTGTAGCCCCTTGGGCCTTGCTCACCACCCACTGTGGCCTGCTGCACCCTATTCGACGGTCATTGTCCTCTGCCCAGTGCATATTTTACATTTACATTTATGCATTTGGCAGACGCTTTTATCCAAAGCGACTTACAGTGCACTTATTACAGGGACAATCCCCCTGGAGCAACGTGGAGTAAAGTGTCTTGCTCAAGGACACACTGGTGGTGACTGCTGGGATCGAACCAGCAACCTTCGATTTACCAGTTCAGTGGTTTAACCCACTAGACCACCATATTGTCGTCTGCTGTTCGTCATCAGAAGGTCCTGGCCCTTTGTCCAATTCCCCTCCCTTTCCCTTCACTGTGGTCCTACGAGCAGAGAGACCCAGTCGTCTGCTGCTACTTACCTGAAAGCTCACGTCCTCCGTACCCCCTCACTGCTATACACACACATATATATATTTTAACCATAATTGTTCGTCTTGTGCTGGTCTGCGACGCGCCACGTATTACGTCATCACGTTGGAAAGGTCACGAAAAAAAAAAGAAAATAATAATAATAAATGAAAACAAAGATGTCGGACGATTTTGAAGTTGGAAGAGAAAATGAGATGGAATTTTTCGCTCTTCCCTACCTTTTTGAACCTGAGTACACAGACAAATAACTTAGATAGATGACGTGACGCGTGACCTTTACAACGTGATGACGCAATGCGTGGCGCATCGCAGACCAGCACAAAACGAACAATTGTGGTTAAAAAGTATATACATTTTTATTTATTTTTTAGAAAATGACCAATCGTTTCGCTAAATAATACCATATTGCTCAGCTGGGATCGTGCAGAGCCCTTTGAAGCACTTCAGAGCCCTTTGAAACGGCATTGACTTGAACTTCAACATTCTTGTTGCTGTTTAAGCCAATTGTGTGAAGAAAAATCCTGAAATGTCTTCCTCAAAAAACGTAATTTCTTTTCCACTGAAGAAAGAAAGACATGAACATCTTGGATGGTATTGGGGTGAGTAAATTATCAGGATTTTTGAGGTGACCTAATCCTTTAATAGGACTTTTTATATATATATATATATTTTTTTTTTATGTGTTCTCGTTGCATTTACAATATAAAGCCTTAACCAGCAGATGTCCTTAGTGCAGAGTTTAGATAGCTTTGAAACAGTAAATCTTTTTATTTAGCAACTGGACTGGAAATATTTAGTCATTCAATAATTTCCTAGCTCACATCACCATATCACAATAAATGAATAAAAAAACGTTTATTCTCAACAGATGCACAAATGTCAAATTCAATAAACTGAAAAGTGTATTAACATCACAAAGATGATCAACCAAATCATCCAGCATTTCTTATGTATTTCCTTTAGTGCATTATTATACACGATATAGGCTTATATCTACTACACTATCCCAGTAAAAGTGCAGAAGAGAAAAACAAGAAATGTGCAACAAATAATTTGGTCTGGGAAGCAAACTGGCTGGCAATCAATCTGATCACACAACATATACTATATTCTTCACTTTAGGACATTTACGTAGCTTTTTTTAACCTGCCTCAGAAAAGAAAATACTGGTGTTCATCTTGAGACAAAACAATGACACTGACATATTTTTAAGATGTATCAGTGCAAGTTGCTTTCAGTTGAATAAGCTCAAGCATCCATTTAGTCTGGGACTAGATTTAAGCCTTGTCTGTGAAACCAGGAGTAATAGTATGTAGTTTAGAGTTAAATCAAAAGCACTTTTGTTGGCGCTTAGTAGCCTAGCTCAACAAATTATCTCTATTTTAGTTTTTATGAAGGAAAAGCAGCAGGATAGTTTCCCAGTCCGGTGCAGGTAAAGAACAGGCTGTACAAAACCAGCCAGCATAAAACACATAAAACTAATAAACCAAAGAGCTGAATAAAATTGTTTCACAGCAGTGACAAGTCCAGTAATAGTATATGGAACAAGCATGATAATCATGCTCACTGTAGTTATTAGAATAATAATAAACACTCTTCTCTTCATGTGGTTTTCCTCCTCTCTCTCTCTTCTTCTCTCTCCTGGTCCTGACTGCTTCAGAGATTTAAGGATGACCAAAAGGCAAAACAACTGAATGGAGAGGAAAAGTAGCAACTGAATGGAGAAAAACCATGAATATATATAAAACGTATTTGAGATGGAAGAAAACAAGCAGAACAAACAAGAGCCAAGAATTATTATCCAGGCCGCAGTGCAGCAGATCACTCTATATCTGAGAGGTTTGTACTTCAGAAAGGTTACAGGATGAACCACTGCCAGGTAACGCTCAACACAGATCAGACACTGAAACAGAGGACGACCGGTGAATGCAAGTCCTTGAAAAAATGGAGGTAATGTTGTGAATCCTTTAAATCTTATGGCATTTGCCACTATACTTAATAAACAATTCAGAGAGAACATGATCTCACAAACAGAGAGATTGAGGTTGAAGAAATCTGATGCAACGCTGCTTCCTGTCCCTTTGACGATGAGCCACAGAACATAGGAGTGTATAAGAAAACCAAACATGAAATTGAAGCCTGATGTAAAACATTCTAGCATTTCCGTTTCATGAAGTAATGATGATGTGAGGTTGGTGAATGTTTCAGGTGTGGTGAAGTTCACTGCAGAGTTGTTCATTTTCTCCTGGTCGGTCTTCTCAGTCAACAAACTCAAATATGATGTATAAATAATTTAGCTGAAACTGAAATTTAAAGAGAAAAAAAAATGACAAAGAATTCTAGTTATGTGCTTCAAATAAGCTGTTATGTCAATTAAATAATAATATTAATAATAATTAGAGCTCAGACCCTTTTCCAAACTCAGTCCTGGAGGGCCACTGTCATACAGAGTTTTGCTCCAATTTGCCTCAACACACCTGTCTAGACGTTTCTAGTATGCCTAGTAAGACCTCGATGAGCTGGTTCAGGTGTGTTTAATTGGGGTTGGAGCTAAACTGCAGGACAGTGGAACTCCAGGAGCAGGATTGGACACCTCTGCAATAACCAACCCACCCAACTTTCATATAACCCCAAATGACTGATAGCAACACTGGAATTATATCACTGTGAATGAATGAATAAAACTGAAAAGAAGAGTAAGTCACCTGATGAGTGAATGTTCAGTCTCTCTGGATTGAAATAAACTTCACTGCTGTTTTATAGTCTAACTTCACAGCTGTCATAAGTACATGTGCATGATTTTACATGAAAAAAAAATAATAAAAAAATAAATGATATGCACAGGACACCAGCTATGCAAACAATAAGGGTCAATAATGAGTTTTTAAAACCATACTGCACAACACTGGAACCCAAGTGAAACACATTTAAGCCGCAGATGCAAAGCACTGTCATTTATGGTTTATTATAGACAAGCCATTTCTTTAATATGCCCCCCAACCCACACACACACACACACACACACACACACACACACACACACACACACACACACACACACACACACACACACACACACATATGCATGCTATACAGATATATTTTTCATATGATAATATTGTAATCATAATAACAGTTTAATTTAAATAATAATAATTATATAATAATATCTCATTTATAGGGTTGCAATAATTAACAACATGTCTCGTTTAAGCTTGTACGCATAAAAAAAAAAAAAAAGGTTTATTTCTGGTAAAATTATAACATGATATTGCATAATTCTCTTACATTTTTCCTTAATTCCCAAGAGCACATACAGTAATATACCAAGCGGGGAAAAGGATTAGAATCAACTCCATTTCAGGTTTTATTATGAATGGAGGCAAAAGAGTTTCCCAGTTCGGTGCAGATAAAGAAAAGGTTGCACAAGACCAGCCAGCATAAAACAAATAAAACTAACAAACCAGAGTGCTGTAAAATATTGGTTCAGAGCAGTGAAGACTCCATTAATAGTATATGGCACATGCATGATAAACATGCTCACTGTAGTTCTCTTACGAGAGGTCTCTCGTACTGCGTAAGATATCTTACGCTAGGGGAAAATCCTTTTCCGCGAGATATTGAAGCCAAAAATTATCCTTAATTTTGTAATAATGCAAAACGCGTTGCAGCAGCAATGCAGACATAGGCGAGACAGCTCGCGCGCCTATTGGCTGCTCTGCGGCAACTGCAGCAGCCTATCGAGCGAGGCCTGGCGTGACGCCAGACCCAATCAGGGCACTTCGCGCCCGCTGCGTCACGTCCCGCCGAAATGGGCGTGGTCTAGGCCTATAAATATCGCTCGCAGGCAGCTATTATCTGATTTTTCATCCTTCAAGCGAAGCACACGCATCGCTGGAGCTGGATTAGAAGCCGCGCCGTCGAGAGAGAGCACCTTCAGCGGGACGAGTCACTGAAGTCGCTGGCCGCGCCGCCTTCCTGCCTTCCTGCTGCGCTTTCCGGCGCTTATATCCTTCTCTTTTATTTGCACTGTATTTCTGTGTGTGTGTGTCGCCGCCGCGACACACATTTCTAAAAGAGCTAGCGTCTTTTTAAAGATGCCTTCCTGCGGCTCGTGCAGAGCCACACTCAGCGACGGGGACCGCCACGTGATCTGCGTTTCCTGCCTGGGTGAGGAACATGCAGCTCTCGCGCTCGCTGACGGCGGATGCCCTCACTGCGAGCTGATGGCAATGGCGACTCTGAGGACTCGCCTAGCCGTCTTCACCGAGACTGCTCCCCCGCCCGCCGCGGCGTCGCGCCGTAAAAAGCGCCGTGCCCAGCGGGCCCCGGAACCCTCCCTCAGCCGCCAAAGCTCGCCGGTTCGCCCGCTTGCTTCCCCGGCTTCTTCTGTTCGCTTCCTGACGGACAGCGGCCGCCGTCTGCCGCCGCTTCCGTTGATATCGCGGATGAGGAAGCCCTGCTGGGAGAGGATGATTCCTGCTCTATCCTGGCGTCAGGCAGTGAGGATTGGGCGGGCTCTGAGGACCCCGCACCCCCTGCCCGCACTTCGTCAGGCAAGAGAGCTTCTATTGAGACGGAACTCATGCGAGTACTCGCACAGGCCGCGGCGAGCCTCGGCCTCGAGTGGTCTTCGCCTGAGCAGCCCGCTCACAACCGGCTGGATGGATTTTTCCTGCCTGGGGAGCGCGCTTCGCCTGTGTCCAGACCGGCGCCTTTTCTTCCTGAGTTACACGAAGAAGTCGCCAAGTCCTGGAGCGCCCCCTATTCTGCTAGAGTGCGTCCTGCTGTTTCTTTGGCATTCTCCGCCGTTGACGATGCCAAGAACAGAGGATACCTCTCGCTGCCGCCGGTTGAAGAGGCGATAGCGGCCCACTTATGCCCGCCCTCCGCTGGACGGCGCGCTAAGCCGGCCCTGCCCTCTAAAGCTTGCCGCACGACGTCGAGCTTGCTCCACCGCGCTTTCTCCGCCGCCGGGCAAGCTGCGTCAGCGTTGCACACCATGGCAACGCTCCAGATCTTCCAGGCCGATCTCCTCCGTAAGCTGGATGAGGAAGGACCTGACGCGATCTGTGTGCCGGACTTAAGGAGTGCCACGGACCTCGCTCTTCGTGCTACTAAGTCCGCAGCGCAAGCCATTGGACGGACTATGGCTTCTCTCACCGTGTCTGAGAGACATCTCTGGCTGACGCTCTCGGAAATGGCCGAGTCTGAACGCACCGCGTTCCTCGACGCCCCGCTTTCCGCCACAGGCCTCTTTGGATCCTCCGTCAAAGATTTCGCGGAGAGATTCGCAGAGGTACAGAAAGCGTCTCAGGCCATGAAGCACTTCCTCCCGAAGCGCTCCAGCTCTGCAGCAGGCCGTGCGAAACCGTCTGCTCAGAGCTCACAGCCACAGCCACCGTCCACTGCCTCCACTTCACAGCGCCGCCAGGCCAGAAGCGCGAGACCGCGCTCCCGCTCATCCGGTCGCCGCCCCGCAGGACGCGGCTCGCGACCTAGGATCACGGTGAAGCCCGAGGCCCCGAAGTCGTCCTAGCACAGCTAGGAAAACGACGGTGTTCCAGTCCCGCTGCGGCCGGACTCACACCAAAGCTATTCGCTCGTCCAGTTCCAGAAAATGTGACTGTTCCAGTGTTTTCTGCAGCCAACAAGTCGGTTCTGTCACCCGCTTGCCTGCACACAAATGCCGTTTTCACGGCTACCCAGATAAATCCCCAAAAGAGTGTATTTTCTGGTGTCCCGGCCACGGCCGATGGTGTTTCGTGTGTAGTAAGAATGCCCACTGCCCAGTGCCCATCCCTACACATAAGCACAGCCTGTCACACAGGGCTCGCGCACATAAAACCGACTCAGATCGGTTGCGCTTCAAACATGGTGAACGTGCCCACTACCCAGTGCCCACTAACACCACGTTATGCATGTCTCACGGTTTCTGTAAAAACGAAACCAACGTGCACTCGCTTCACGCAAGCGAACGATGTTTTCAGTGTGATAAATGTGCCCGCTGTCCCGCGCCCACATCCACACATAGACATGACAGTTCCCACGGGAACCGCCCAGCCCTCCCCCTCGCGGTTAACCACCGTAGAGGAGTCGAGCGCGGGCAATCTGCCCGCTGTCATCAGCGCGCCCCATGCCTCAAATGTCACGAGCGACACGCTTGTGTTACAGCACACCGAAGCTTCTCCATCGCTGAGCGAGCGGAGCGCGCTTCGTATTCGACCCCTAGCTATCCATGCAGACGCATGGGCAAAGCTACCCGGGGTTTCGAAGTGGGTGCTGAACATTATAGAAAGAGGCTATTCGCTGCAGTTTCGCCGACGCCCTCGCCGCTATGTGGCGCGCGTCGAGACCACGGTAAAAACAGAAGTAGCACATCTACTTCGAGCCGAAGTGACGAAACTATTGAGCAAAGGGGCCATAGAACCTCTCTCTCAAGATCAGAGCGAGGGAGGGCTATACAGCAGATACTTCCTGGTACCGAAAAAAGACGGGGGTCTCAGACCCATACTAGATCTAAGGCAGCTGAACAAAGTGCTTGTGAAGCGACAGTTCAGGATGCTCACGACCAGGCAAATCCTTGTGCAGATTCGCCAAGGAGATTGGTTTGTGTCAATAGATCTGAAAGACGCGTATTTTCAAATACAGATAGCGTCACGTCACAGGCGATATTTGAGATTCGCCTTCGAGGGCCAGGCATATCAGTACACAGTCCTGCCGTTCGGTTTGTCCCTAGCACCCCGTACATTTACGAAGTGCATGGACGCGGCGCTCGCACCCCTCAGAATGAGAGGCATGCGAGTGCTGAACTATTTGGACGATTGGCTGATTCTAGCGCAATCTCGCGCAGTGCTCATAGAACACACGACCATTTTACTCGATCACCTCGAGGATTTGGGTCTGAGTGTCAATTGGGCGAAGAGCTCCCTGTCACCCAGTCAGAAAATATCTTTCCTGGGCACAGAACTGGACTCACTATCCATGATAGCGCGACTATCACAACAGCGCGCGGTAGACATTCGACGCACAGCGAACTCTTTTCGCTGCGGCGCGTCTGTCCCGCTCAAGAGATTTCAGAAGATGCTAGGTCTCATGGCCTCAGCATCGTCAGTGCTCCAGCTGGGTCTGCTCCGCATGCGCCCGCTGCAGTTTTGGCTGAAAGCGCGAGTCCCACGCGAAGCGTGGGCACCCGGTTTGCTTCGCCTCAGGGTCAATCAGAAATGCGTTACAGCTCTGAAACCCTGGAAAGCGAACGACTGGTACCAATCAGGTGTAAGCCTGGGGACTTCCTCGAGGGTGAAAGTGGTGTCCACGGACGCGTCCACCTCGGGATGGGGAGCGCTGCTCGAGGGCAGACCGTTCTTCGGCCAGTGGTCAGAACGGGAGAAGCTCCTGCACATAAACTGCCTCGAAATGCTGGCAGTAGACAACGCGCTGACGCGTTTTTGTCCCCAAATAAAAGGTCACCACGTCTTGGTCCGTTCGGACAACATGTCTGTGGTGTCCTACATAAATCGCCAGGGCGGCATCAGATCCGAGAAACTGTACAGGCTGGCACAACGCCTCCTAGTATGGGCTCAGTGCAACCTGCGCTCGCTCAGAGCAGCGCACGTGCCAGGGATCATGAATATAGGACCAGACAGACTGTCCAGGAACAATGTTCCGGCAGGCGAATGGTCCCTACACCCACAGACAGTCCAACTGCTGTGGAAGAAATTCGGCAGAGCGAAAGTGGACCTGTTTGCGTCTCAAGAAAACGCTCACTGTCAAGAATTTTTCTCCAAGAGCAGGAGCGCGCTGTCCCATGTGTGGCCCCGCCGCCCGCTCTATGCTTTTCCCCCCGTCTCTCTCCTGCCTCAGGTGATAGAACGGATCAGGGAAGAAGGATGCTCAGTACTGCTGGTAGCACCGTTCTGGAAAAACCAACCTTGGTTCCCAGCCGTGATGCAGTTAGCAAGTACTGCCCCGTGGCCAGTACCAGTGAGGAGAGATCTCCTCTCACAGGCCCGCGGCTCGATCTGGCATCCTCACCCGGAACTATGGTCCCTTCATGTCTGGGCCATCAACGGGTACATGTTGGACTCCCTAAAGGAGTATTAAACACGATCACGCAGGCTAGAGCTCCGTCTACAAGACGACTCTATTCTTCGAAATGGTCAGTGTTTTCGGGCTGGTGCACAGCCCGTGGTGTGTCACCCACAAACTGTGATGTGACGGAGGTGCTTTCCTTCCTACAAGAGCTGTTGGATGGGGGCAGGGCCCCCTCCACGCTCAAAGTTTATGTGGCGGCTATAGCAGCGTTCTCAGAAACAACGCTTGGTCAGTCAATAGGAAGGAACGATTTAGTCATCCGCTTCCTTAGAGGAGCTAAGAGACTGAATCCTCCCAGACCTCCCTCAGTCCCCGTATGGGACCTTTCTACGGTTCTGGAAGCCATGAAAGGTGCGCCATTTGAGCCTTTGCAGTCAATCGATTTAAAACACCTGTCTTTCAAAACAGTGTTTTTGCTGGCTCTCGCTTCAGTGAAGCGCATAGGGGATCTGCACGCGCTCTCTGTGAGCGCGGCGTGCATGGAGTTTGGGCCCAATGACTCAAAAGTTATACTCAAACCTAAGCACGGTTATGTTCCAAAATCCCTCAACACACCGTTTAGGGCGCAGATTATCTCTCTGTCAGCCCTACCGGTCCCTGATGAGGAAAGAGACGCGAGCCTCCTTTGCCCAGTCAGGGCATTACGAGCTTATGTGTCTCGCTCGTCTGTTTTCAGACAGACGGAACAGCTCTTTGTTTCGTTTAGCGGACGTTCTAAGGGACTAGCCGCGTCGAAACAGAGCCTATCCAGATGGATAGTTGATGCTATAGCGCTGGCATACGCCTCCAAGGGCATGCAGTGCCCTTTGGGTGTCAGAGCGCATTCCACGAGAGGCATGGCCTCTTCGTGGGCCTGGTCAAGTGGGATTGCCTTGCAAGATATTTGTATGGCGGCAGGCTGGGCCTCCCCGTCTACATTTATAAGGTTTTATAACCTAGAGGTTCCCGCCCTGCAGGCCAGGCTGCTGTCGGTCTAAACTACCAGTATTATCTGACCTGATGCGTTCAGCTCAGAATGCTGCGTTTGCTGAGCACAGCTCGATGTTCGACAGTTTAAAGCTGGGCAAACTGTGTAAGACCCACATTTTTTCCCATCAGTTCAGGCCGTACCCCGCCCTGTCTGTATGATGAAATTCGCGTCCCTTCGACGCTACTTTATGTGGCAAAGTGAGGCTGCACCCCTCCTTCTTCCCGGACTCTCTGTGAGTTCACTGAGTGATTGTGCACTATATGTACCCCGGGCTTTCGCCCTTGGGTCTTTGGTGTCAGATCTCAGCATGCACGGCGTTTTACATTGGGTCCCCTAGCGTAAGATATCTTACGCAGTACGAGAGACCTCTCGTAAGAGAACGTACTCGGTTACTAACGTAACCTCGGTTCTCTCTAGAAGAGGGAACGAGTACTGCGTATCTTGCCGTGCATGCACACGCTCTGGTTGCTTCGATGATGAAAAACCAGATAATAGCTGCCTGCGAGCGATATTTATAGGCCTAGACCACGCCCATTTCGGCGGGACGTGACGCAGCGGGCGCGAAGTGCCCTGATTGGGTCTGGCGTCACGCCAGGCCTCGCTCGATAGGCTGCTGCAGTTGCCGCAGAGCAGCCAATAGGCGCGCGAGCTGTCTCGCCTATGTCTGCATTGCTGCTGCAACGCGTTTTGCATTATTACAAAATTAAGGATAATTTTTGGCTTCAATATCTCGCGGAAAAGGATTTTCCCCTAGCGTAAGATATCTTACGCAGTACTCGTTCCCTCTTCTAGAGAGAACCGAGGTTACGTTAGTAACCGAGTACGTTATCAGAATAAGATAAAACGCTCTTTTCTTTATGGGGTTTTCCTCTTCTCTCTCTCTCCCTCTCTTTCTTGGTCCTGACTGCTTCAGAGCTCTGAGAACAGCCACACAGCAGAACAATTGGATGGAGAGGAAAAATAACAACTCCATAGAGAAAAACCATGAATATATATAAAATGCCTTTGACATTAAACTGAGCATGCAGGACAAACAGGAGCCAAGAACAATTATCCAGACCACAGCAGAGCAGATCACTCTATATCTGAGAGGTTTGAACTTCAGAAAGGTTACAGGATGAACCACTGCCAGGTAACGCTCAACACACATCAGACACTGAAACAGAGGACGACCGGTGAAGGCTAGTCCTGGTAAAAGCTTTGGTAATGGTGTGAATATCAGGTCCTTTACAAACATACATAATAACGAACTCAGAGAGAACATGATCTCAACAATAGATAGATTGAGGTTGAAGATCTCCAATGCAACTCCATTTCCTGTGACAATGAACAATATAACACATAAGTGCGTAAGAAGATTAAACATAAAATGGAAGCTTGACACATACATTTCTAGCATGCTTATCTCAGAAAATGCAAATGCTGTGAGGTTAGTGGATGCTTAATGTATGGTAAAGTTCACTGCAGAGTTATTCATGTTCTCCTCTTTCACCTTCGTACTCCAAAAGAAATAATAATAATAATAATAATAATAATTCATTACATTTATATAGCGCTTTTCTCAGCACTCAAAGCGCTTTACATAGAAGGGGGGAATCTCCTCAACCACCACCAATGTGCAGCATCCACTTGGATGATGCGACGGCAGCCATATTGCGCCAGAACGCCCACCACACACCAGCTTACTGGTGGAGAGGAGACAGTGATGAAGCCAATCAGTATATGAGGATGATTAGGAGGCCATGATGGACAGAGGCCACTGGGCAAATTTGGCCAGGATGACGGGGTTACAGTCCTACTCTTTCGAAAGACATCCTGGGATTTTTAATGACCACAGAGAGTCAGGACCTCGGTTTTATGTCTCATCCGAAGGACGGTGCTCTTTGACAGTATAGTGTCCCCATCACTATACTGGGGCGTTAGGACCCACACAGACCACAGGGTGAGCACCCCCTGCTGGCCTCACTAACACCTCTTCCAGCAGCAACCTGGTTTTCTCAGGAGGTCTCCCATCCAGGTACTAACCAGGCTCAGCCCTGCTTAGCTTCAGTGGGCAACCGGTCTTGGGCTACAGGGTGACATGGCTGCTGACACCATCACAATAATATTGTGATGGTGATCTAAAGTGACAAACGTACATGTACAAAGGTTATGATTAGTGGTCAGACTGCATGACATTGATTAAATCACACCTTGTTAAAATATGATCTGAAGGTAAATTAATGCTCACTGAATAATTTAGTTAGGTTTAAAAAATTACTACTTCAGTTAGTAGAACAAAATAGAGCTCTGCCTCATTTTATAACCAATCCATCTAATTACCCCATAACCCTTCAAATATGACTGATATAAACAATGGCAAAAAATTAATAAAAATGATTACAATTAAAATAAGAGTTTGTCACCTGAAGAGTGAATGCTCAGTCTCTCTGGAAGGACAAACATCCCACAACTGTTTCAAAGTCACGCTTTACAGCTGTTAAAAGTACTTGTGCGTGATTTTATATTCTAAAAATTCCACAGTACATCAGCTATGCAAACAATAAGTGGAAACAGTGATTTTGAAAGGTACTCAACTTCAGAAGCCAAAACACATTCAAGCCACAGATGCAAAGGTACATAATGTATTATTTATTAAATTACCCATTGTCAAAGCCAGCTCATTCCCGAGCGTGACATAAAGATGATTACACATACAAACAAACGGTTTGCATTGCAAGATTATTTATTAAGAAAAATATATCTGTTACAGAAATATAACACCATGTCTAGGGATTTTAACAGAGGTGCAGTGGTAAAAAAATATGTGAAGAGTTCAGATGCAAAAGCCTCTAAATGCCATTTGAAATTTTCTTATAGAATGATAATTTTTATCAAGCTTGTATATTTAAGTTCAGTAATTTCACTTAAATGATAATTAATAGGTAATCTTCATTGCCATTTAAGTGAAATTGTTGGATTTAAATATACAAGCTTGATAAAAATGATCATTCTATAAGAAAATTTCAGATGGCATTTAGAGGCTTTTGCATCTGAACTCTTCATGTAAACTATAAATTCTGGTGGACCACGACGTGGTCACCCGGTAAGGTGGGTCACTGCCTACCGGTGTATGTGTACCCTGATGACATCACTAATCTAAGTTCTTGTTAAAGAGACTCAAGAAGGAATAATATAAATAAAGTTTACTAAATGACAAAACAGAGAGAACAAAAATATTTAAGAGAGATAGAGAGGAAGGCTTATATCCAGGGCTTCCAATGCAATGCACTTGTACATAATGATTAGGGATTATTCAACATTATATGTTGAATATTTTCTCGATTAATCGCTTAGTTGTTTGGTCTATAATATGTCAGAAAAATGTGGATCAGTGTTTCCCAAAAGCCCAGGATGTCTTGTTTTGTCCACAACTCAAAGATATTCAGTTTACTGTCACATAGGAGAGAAGACACTAGAACATATTCACATTTAACAAGCTGGAATCAAATAATTTTTTACTTTTGTCTTAAAAAATGACTCAAACCGACTAATCGATTATCAAAATGGTTGTCGATTACAGTTTTTTCCAATTGCTAATGTAGCAGGTGCAGATTAATGACAGAAGGATGAATCTGGTGCCACATATGTGGTTCACGTGAGATGATTGACAGCTTTACAAACTAATGATATTGCACTGATGTCATAGCTGACGCGAATCAGGAAGAGGAGCGTAATCACTAGCTCTGTTAGCTGTTTGAACTCTTCAGATCACATAAATCAGTGCAAAATGAATAGAAATGTTATTCTGTATGACGAAATCTTTTACAAACATGTCATAATTAATCATTATTTCTCCAAATGTGTGCACCATTGGACTAATAGCCCTGGCGGATCGTGGATATTGTATGTATATGAACACAAATAAACCGGAGATGAGATGAATGGCTGTTGTATGAGTGATGATTTCTATTCAAAATAACGAACGTTATTTTTATTATTATTATTATTAACAAACGTTTACCATACCCGCGAAACCGCGAATGGCTAACTTATAGCGATAGATTGATACAGTCTGACTTGATGCAGTCTGCTGCTTCCTGCTGGCAAGTGGCAACACCGCAAGAGATTGGTCAACACTGACAGTAATGCAGCGCAATATGAAAGACTCCGTCATAGGTTTAACAACCTATGAAACTAATAATGAACAATATGAAACTAAAACGACATAAGCTTAATTTAAAATGGCTTAGGAACTATAGGCTATTTAGAGGTGGATAAACGCAATTTAGAGGTGGATAAACGCACTTTGGAGGTGGGTAAACGCTATTTCCGAATTTTGGGAGGTGCGCAAACGGCGTTTACGTGCGTTTAGCCTCCACTACATCCCTGGATTTAAATAAACAAAAGAAAATAATAGTCCAATGGGGTAATGAATATTGGTAAATGATGAAAAAAATAAAAGTGAACAGACTGGAGCAAACGACTTCTCTGGAGAACTACGTTCCACCACAAGAAGTAACGTTGGGTAGGTCAGTCCAAACATTTATACTCTCCACCCATAAATGATCTAATTAACAGTAACGTCACAGTCGGATGTTATACTGCCACCATCATGTAAAGAATAAAAAGACAGGGTCGTAACACAATAAGTAATTTATTTCACACATGCACAGTACTTCACACACATTATACAGTTTATATAAAGAACATTCATAACATTACTTATATATATTAAATAATATAAAATAAATACATCATTATTTAAAAATTTTCTCAATCGATTTGGCACATTTTTCAAAACAGTCTTGACATTTTCAAAACTGTAAGTTCAATTGTCAAAACAGTTTGCTGGAAATTACATTTGCTGCCACTAGGGTGCGTCTAGATTTCTAGGCTAACCTTGTAGGGTTGTTTCACAATCATTTGATGTCTTTTCAAAACTAGTCTAATGGAAATGCTGACAGAATTTATTTTTGCGAAGACATCATTGTCATTTATGATTGCACTTTGGATGTATCTTAGCCTGATGGAATTGTTGGCTATGACCATGTTGCAAATTTCTTGTTCTTGCTGAAGGCTAAATACTGCTGCTCTGCCACCAGCTTGAGGTTGTTGTGTGGTCCTACATATGTAGAATGTACAAATAGACTTACATTTACTCTTATAATATTGTTGTATATAAAAATGTTTCTAATTCTCCCTCTTCCTCTTCCCTAAACACAACCATCACATATTCTTGCTGCTGTTCAGGGTTGTGATGGTCCTCCATTCTCAAAAATGGTAGTGATTGTGCGGTGGGCAAACTCCATATGCTTCCATACTTGACTGGTTGATTGTGATTCCTATTTTATTGCAATGACAGGTCATTTGCCAACTTAGCAGACATTGCAAACATTCCATGTCAGATTTTTATGGAATATACATGCATGTCTGACAGATTTTGATAATTTAATGGATAATTTTCCATATTGATGGCTTACACGATGAAAGAGTGTTTAGAAGTTGTGTAGAGTTTGACAGTTTCACTGAGAATCAACTCAGTGTTTTGATCAACGAGCCATGTGCAGTCAGTTATTATGCAAATTGCAGACAATTTGACGTACTCTTTTGCACACATGTGCCAAAACACTTGCAATTTGCTTAAATCAACACGAAATTTGAATCTGATATGAACAAGAAACTAATTGTTCAGAGATCTGAACAATTCTGTTGATACAGGGTATTAAGGGTTTAATCACCAGCTTGACCCCAACATGTCAGACAGTATGGCTTATATGAGAAAGGATCGTAGCATGCATGAAAGTCTTAGCTACATCAACAGAGAGACATTGTCTAATTTGTCTAAAATTTGCCAAGTTATATTTAGTAGTCCTCACCATTTTCTTTACATGTTTTTGTTTTGTTTTTGTGAACATTGGTAAAACTCTGCTAACTCTGCTGTTCTTGCACTGTAAAAAATTTCTAACCTCTCCAAGTAAAAATTTTCTAGTGACTGGTCACATCAAAATTTTTAAATTGGCCCAAGTGCAATTCTTGTTGCAATAGTCTGTTAACATTGGCTCAATGAGAAATAATACGTCAGACTAATTTAAAAATGTAGATGTTATCAGTCACTAGAAATTTTTGACTTGGGGATGTAATTTTTTTTTACAGTGTGCATGTGTAAAAATAGTGTCATCATCATACATTTGCACTTGTATCCCTTCACACTGTTGCGGGAGATAATTAATATACAGACTAAAAAATAAGGGACCTAACACTGGTCCTTGGGGTACACTCATTGTATAATGTACTTTGAGTTACAGGGCTGAACCCCTTTAATTTTTACACATTTTTCTCTATTTGATAAAAATGTGGTTCCCTTTCGTGGTCACTATGAGCTGGCGAAGGGTGCGATCAAGACTGTCCCTCCAGCCGAAATGAAGTCCGGCTTCTACAGCCCCTACTTCATTTTACCGAAAAAATCCGGTGGGTTACGGCTAATCCTGGACCTGCGCGTATTGAACCGCTCCCTTCACAGGCTGCTGTTCAAGATGCTCACGGCCAAACGCATCCTCCAGTGTGTGCGTCCGCAGGATTGGTTTGCAGCGATCGACCTGAAGGACGCCTACTTCCATGTCTTCATTTTACCTCGACACAGACCGTTTCTTCGGTTTGCTTTTGAGGGGCGGGCATACCAGTACACGGTTCTCCCATTAGGGCTAGCCCTGTGTCCTCGCTTCTTCACGAAAGTCGTCGAGGCAGCCCTTGTTCCCCTCCGGGAACACGGGGTTCGCATCCTGAACTATCTCGACGACTGGCTGATCCTAGCTCACTCTCGAGACCAGGTTTGCGAACACAGGGACCTAGTGCTCCGGCACCTAGCTCGTCTGGGCCTTCGGGTCAACTGGGAGAAGAGCAAACTCTGCCCCGTGCAGAGGATCTCTTTTCTCGGTATGGAGATCGACTCGGTCGCCATGTGCGTGCAGCTTACGAGCAAGCGCGCGCGCGCAGTCACTGCTGACTTGCCTTCACCCCGTGTACGAACCTCAGCTTTCTACGGGCCGGAGTGCCCTTAGAACGAGTTTCCCGGCATGTTGTTGTATCAACAGATGCCTCCCCACGGGCTGGGGTGCCATGTGCAATGGACATGCTGCCAACAGACCAACTCGCCCTCACCCTGCGGGCTCCTGGACAGGACCCCAGTGCCTTTGGCATTTCAATTGCCTTGAGTTGCTGGCTGTACATCTCGCCCTGCACCGCTTCCGTGCGTTGCTCCGGGGTCAGCACGTACTAGTCCGATCAGACAATATTGCGACAGTAGCGTACATCAACCATCAAGGTGGTCTAGGTTCCCGCCGTATGTCACAACTCGCTCGCCACCTCCTCATATGGAGTCAGAAGCATCTGAGGTCGCTTCGAGCCATTTATATCCCGGGAGACCTGAACCGTGCGGCCGACGAGCTGTCTCGTCTTCGGCCTCTCCCTGGAGAATGGAGGCTCCATCGGTTCAGCTGATTTGGGATCAGTTTGGGGACGCACAGGTAGATCTGTTTGCCTCCCATGACTCATCCCACTGCGACCTGTTTTATTCCCTGACCGAGGGCACGCTCGGCACGGATGCACTGGCACAATGCTGGCCGCGGGGCCTACGCAAGTTGCGTTTCCCCCAGTGAGCCTTCTTGCACAGACATTGTGCAAGATCAGGGAGGACGAGGAGCAGGTCATTTTGGTTGCCCAGTATTGGCACAACCGCTCCTGATTCCCAGAACTAGTACTCCTCGCAAGAGCACCTCCCTGGCCAATCCCTCTGAGGAAGGACCTGCTTTCTCAGGGACGGGGCACCCTATGGCACCCTCGTCCCGATTTTTGGAACCTCCACGTGTGGCTCCTGGACGGGACGAGGTAGGTTTGAGTACCCTACCACCAGCGGTGGTGGCTACCATCACTTCCGCTAGAGCATCGTCCACGAGATATGCCTATGCGTTGAAGTGGAACCTCTTCGTCAACTGGTGTTCTTCTAAACATCAAGAACCCACGAAATGCCCGATCAGTGTCGTGCTTTCCTTCCTGCAAGAAGGGTTGGAGCGAAGGCTGTCTCCCTCCACCCTGAAAGTGTATGTTGCCGCCATTGCCGCACATCACAACGCAGTCGAAGGTAAGTCTGTTGGAAAGCACGACCTGATCATCAGGTTCCTGAGAGGAACGAGGAGACGGAATCCTCCTCGCCCTCCTCTCGTACCCTCTTGGGACCTCTCAGTGGTTCTAACTGCCCTGCAGAGTGCTCCCTTTGAGCCTCTGCAATCAGTGGAGCTTAAGTTCTTGTCAATTAAGACAGCGCTCCTGGTTGCATTGGCTTCCATCAAAAGGGTAGGGGACCTGCAGGCATTTTCGGTTGACAAAGCGTGCCTGGAATTCGGGCCGGCTAACTCTCACGTGATCCTGAGACCCCGGCCTGGATATGAGCCCAAGGTTCCCACCACACCCTTTTGAGAAAACAGGTGGTGAACCTGCAAGCGCTGCCCTTGGAGGAGGCAGACCCAGCCTTGGCACTGCTCTGTCCAGTGCGCGCCCTCTGTGCTTACGTAGACAGAACGCAGTGTTTCAGGACCTCAGACCAGCCTCCCACAGGCCCTGAGTTCCTCCAGCACTGTCGACGTCAACGCCAGAGTTATGCCACCGGCAGCTTTCGCGCTTGGCTAGGTGCCTCCATGTGCATGGTTCCCCATCTGGGCGACCCCCACATGTGTATTTCCACTGTAAGCCTCCTTGAGCATGTGTCTTTCCCTCGGCAAGCCACCTTGCCACCCCTGGGGTTGAAATATTCCACCTGCGGCTGGATACCCCAGTGATTCTCCATATGCAGCCCCTCGGGGTCATATGTGCATTCCAAGTCCCCCCCCTTCGGGCTGGGCATAATTGCATATTTCCAATGAGATATGCTTCCCAGTGTACCTTGGTATTCCTGTGTTAAGTAGGAGTCCTTCGTCCGTGCTAGTCTCACGACAGGGAGCTCAGACTTATGCAGGGCACTGGAAGACAGCCGAGGTGGCGTGATTAGACTGGGGACCCCATTCGTCGTCACTGACGTAACTCGTAGTGACCACGAAAGGGAACGTCTCGGTTACGTATGTAACCCTCGTTGCCTGAGTAGGGAACGGAGACGTTACGTCTCCCTGCCACTTCCGCTGTACCGCTGGGAACGCCTGAGTTCAGTCTCGGCTCCTCAGCGAAGAAACATATCTGCATGTTGCCAGTGCACTTCCTTATATACCCAAGGCGTGGGGCGGACTTAACGCTAAGCAAATTCCGCAGACCCATGGCATTTTCTTGCCATTGGCTCGTTTTGTATACTCGATGGTGAGAGGCTTTCTAAGCGAAACCCCATTCGTCGTCACTGACGTAACGTCTCCGTTCCCTACTCAGGGAACAAGGGTTTGTAATGGGAGATTTTTTTTCATTACTTACTTTGATTTTCATTAACATACACAGGATTGACTTCTATGTGTGCTGCTGACCATGTGATATAATGATTGATGTGAAATGCCTGTGAAGCAGGAGAAGAGGGGGAGAGCTTTGAAGGCTGAAGCCCTGACCCCTAAGGTCAAAGGGTGTCCAATTTAGGACTTGCAGGCTGTAAGTTAAGCTAAACTAAAGTTCAGTGTATAATAGGATCACTGGTGGTGTCTTATCCATCTATGGAGTTTAAAGAACCTTGGAGATAACAATAACAGAGTATAAAGACTGGCCTGCCCCTCTCTCCTGGTCGCACTTGTTCCACAGACTGTACTTGTGACTTCTGTGTGGCAACTGGGCCTTCTTGCAAGAATAAATTACTTTTGAAATGATTATTTGATTCCAGACTATCTCTTACGCCAAAGATAATGGTTTAGAGAAAAACTGCCACATCAGGTTACATACATAACCGAGACGATATCCACGCTAAAGCACTAGGAGAAAACTGAAACTTAGACAATTTAGAAAGAATAACTTTGTAATTAACTGTATCAAAGGATTTACACAAATCTAAAAATATAGCACTCACTAATCCTCCTTTTGTCAAGTCTAGATTTGATTTGCTCTATTAAATGCTGTTTCAGTAGAATAATTTACTCTAAAACCAAACTGCAACCAAAGTAAACTGAACTCAACTGTATTGAGATGTCAGTTGTTCAAAAATGATCATCTCCGCAACCTTTGAGAGTACTGGCAGTATGCTTATGGGTCTAGAATAGGCCTTTATCGCATTTCCTGGTTTCGCAACGTTCGAAATCGCCAAGCAGTGTACTCGCACTTCCGGTGGTTACTTAGTTACCAGATAAACTATGGCTGCCTCCTCTCGCCGGTGCTATTGCAGTGTACCGGGTTGTTCAACATCAAAACAAAGACAGCCATACCTTAGCTTCCATGACTTCCCAAAGGACGAACATCTCCGCAAGGCTTGGGTGAGATTGATAAGGAGGGACGAAGGTCCTTCGTTCAATATAAGTCGGGGAAGTACGTTTGTGTGCAGCTTGCACTTTGACGAGGAGAGCATTTACGTCTCGAAAAGTGGGCGGAGGAGACTAAAATCCGGTACTACGCCAAGCCGATTTTCGTGGAACAGCTGGGGGGAGACTCGTGTGCTTCGCCAGTCAGTTTACGATCGGGTTAATGCGCGTTTTGAAGTAACGTTAGTTGAAGAGTTTCAGAATAGCGACTCTGCTATAGAGAACGCGGATGAACAGCCTACAGTCGCGGAGGATCAAGAACCTGCCAGTGATCACAATTACACCCGCGACTCCGCAGGTGGACTAGATGCTGATGCTGCTGCCGAAACCATCAGGCAACTGGAGGCTAAGGTCAGGAGTTTAGAAAGACAACTGAGGGACCTGTCATGCACACTAAACATCAACAGATACTGTGCCACTGACGAGGAATTCCGGTTTTACACCCGTTTTCAGTCAGAGAAGGTGTTTTGGTCGTTTTGGGAATCGGTTGCCCCCTCAGCATCTAGGCTAGTCTACTGGAGCAGAGCTCAGAGGGCAAGCGATGTCATGGCATTGGAGAAACCAAGCCCGAACCGGAGGCTGGCACTTGTGGATGAACTGTTTCTTTACTGCTGTAGAGTTGCCGTTGGTATGAAGGAGAAGGTGATTGCCGACATATTTGGCATTAGTCTCTCTACGGTAAGTAGAATAATAATTACATGGGCCAACTATCTATTCATTGTTTTGGGATCAGTGCCAATCTGGATGACAAGGGAACAGGTGCAAGCAACAATGCCACCAAAGTTTGCACAGTACTGCCCGAACGTGCGTGTTATTCTGGACTGCACAGAAATAAGATGTGAGGCACCATCATCACTTACCCTCCAGTCAGAAACATTCTCCTCCTACAAGAACACCAATACTTTCAAAGGTCTAATTGGCATTGCCCCATGTGGTGTTATCACCTTCATCTCAAAGCTTTTCACAGGTTCAATATCAGATCGAGAAATTACACGCCAGTCAGGGATCCTCAGCCTGTTTGAGCCTGGAGATGCATGCATGGCTGATAAAGGCTTTGTCATTGACCAGATGCTGTCTGATGTTGGAGCAACCCTCATAATCCCCCCCTTCAAAAGAGGCACCAGGTTCAGCAAAGAGGACACAGAAAAAACCCAGAACATCGCCCGACTAAGAATCCTGGTGGAAAGAGCCATCAGAAGAGTGAAGGAATATCATATCTGGGACACAACCGTTCCTTTGACCCTTTCAGGGTCCGTCAATCAGCTATGGGCAACTTGTTGCTTAATGTCCAACTACCAAGGCCCTCTGGATGTGAAGGGTGATGTCCCAGTGTGAAACCCTTAACATAGGCATAAGATGAATGATTCAGATTTGTTTGGTTTACATTTTATTGCATTAAAACATGACATAGCATTTATTATTTATATATATATATATTATATATATAGCATGACATATATACATTTATTATAAAAAAAATAATTTATGTGAAAATTAGTACACTAACGTAACATGTATACACACAAAAAAATCAGACACTCATATTACATTTATATTTACATAAATTTAATTTACAATTTAAACAATTCGTTAATGGATTAAGTACACGTGTGTGGGAACATTTGTTTGTGTGTGTGTGTGTGTGTGTGTGTGTGTGTGTGTGTGTGTGTGCACATGCATGTGGTGGTGGTGATGATTAGAGAGTAGGTATGTCCGTTCCATAAATAAAATCAGAAAGAGACCCCATTTGTTTGTATGTGTCTGTGTGTGGTGGGGGGGATGTATAGGTTTACTTTAGTTTCAGGTACGTTTCCATATATGTGGCAAAATAAAATAGATCAAGTTTATCTTTCATTTCACTGATCAGCGACTCGTTGCGCCAAATTCGCTCTACTGTGAGGTCACTTTGTGTGGATGTAATGAAATCACACCATTTTAAACCAGTTATGGCTAACTGGCCTTGCACTTGCCAGAAATACTTGTGATTTTTTTTTAGTTTGGCCTGACCACCAATAAACTTCACATGTTTAACCTCTGTTATACTGTTAACATTTGGGCATTTCACTTCAGCTAACCCAAAGGGTGGATTTGCAGTTGGATCATACACTTTGGCATCAGGGCTAGCACCGAGGTAAGGCGCATTAGGATTCACAACGAATCCAGAAGGAGCAACACTGACATTGCAAAGGTCACTGTACTGTTGTAAAACTTCTGGCTCAAGGTCAATACCCCTTTTCATGGCAGGTGTTTGCCTTACCCCCTTTATGATCCTGGCTGCCAGAGCCTGACTAGATGACTCCCCTCTAACGCTACAAACTTCGCCGAATCTACTGGAAGTTAGACGGGGCTGTCGGACTTCCTTCCACAAAGGATTCTCCGACTGCCCCCTTGTATTCTCTTCGATGATACTTGCACATTCATGGGTTAGTTCTAAACTCTGTATGTGATAAAACTGATGACAATTGGGGACAAAATGTAGATGCCGTTCTAATGTGTAGCCACTAATTAATGGAAGTTGTGGGAATGAGGGGGCTTCTGGATGCTTAATGATTTCTCGGGGTATTACTGGTGTACACTGATAAGAAAGAACTGAACCTCGAGGGACTAGTCCAAATTTAGAGTCCACTAAAGTCAGGTCAGAGAGGCCGCATAAGATTTTACAAATGCCAGGTTGTGGCTGATGGTTGCGTAGTTGGGCTCCAACTGACAACACCATCGGGTCAGGAAGGGGTCCTAAAAACACAAGTAACAGAAACCATTCATCAGTTAATAACTGCCAATGATTTACAAGTGACAGTGTAGCTAATCTTATATAAAGCACTATCTGCATGTTCTCATTTGAAAATTGCTGATGCTATCGGACTTTCAGGAATAATAATAGTGCATAATCGGATTCAGGTTTAACCATAACATAGTACAGACATTATCTTAATTCCATAATGTGCTTAACAATATTGCTGGCCATAAACTGAGAAAGTGCGCGTCTGGTGTGCGACACCTCGAGTTGTCCTAGACGCGATGCTGAGGATGTTTACATTATATCTTCAACTAGTTGAAATGTTCCTCCTGTAAATATGTTCCCTTTCAAATGTGAATTCTGAATAATAAATACATTTATTTCCAAACTAACCTGACAAAGTCCAGTGCTCATCTTCTCATTAACAGTATTTTTCTCTTACTGATCATATTTCATACCGGTTGAATTTACATTTTAAACAGAATTTTACCAAATTTTTACTGATAAACATGGTTACAATATGGTTAGCAAAACCATGGCTGATTTTTGGTTACCATGATTTAACTATTAACGTGTTGTTTTATTTTTTATTTTATTTGTAGTAAAACCATGGTCTATTATCGTAAGAGCAGTATGAAAATAGATGAATGAATGTCTTAAACTGCCTTAAAGAAATGTAAAGATGCTACAAATTGAATTCATCTTAAAGGGATAGTTCACCCAAAAATGAAAATTCTGTCAGTAATTACTCACCCTCATGTTGTTCCAACCGCGTAAGACCTTCGTTCATCTTCGGAAGACAAATTAAGATGAATGAATAGTGGAATAAAGTCGTTATTTTTGTTTGTTTTTGCGCACAAAAAGTATTCTCGTCGCTTGATATACTTAAGATTGAGCAAGTTTGGGCCACCTAGCAGCCTACGGAGGAGTGAGACAGGGCTCAGATTTCATCAAAAATATCTTAATTTGTGTTCCAAAGATGAACGAAGGTCTTACGCGGTTGGAACAACATGAGGGTGAGTAATTACTGACAGAATTTTCATCTTTGGGTGAACTATCCCTTTAACAGACTAACAGTGCGAAAAATTGGCATAAATGTGTGAATTACATACAGTGAAATGAAAAATGACACAGAATAATGACACTGAAATATTTAATACAAATAAATAAAAATGTTAATTTTGATCTTATTCATCAATGCTCATACACACTGCAGTGTCGTGATCACTATTTAGACGAGCACTAACGTGTGGTGAAATTTTCACGCATGTTTAAGAGCCATGGCTTATGTTAGATTAAAAACCTACAAGTTCCTTTGAGTTTGAAAAGTCCTGTACACAGTAATCATCAAAATATATCTTTTCCTGTCTCTTAAAATTAGCATCCGCAGGATGATTTTAAAATCTGGACATTTTCAGAGGCATTTATTCAACTAGGTGTTAACAACAGCACATTGAAAATACATAACCGGAAGAATCGATACACTGCTTCGACGAGCACTTCCGGTAATCAATTCTGCCGTGATAAAGGGCTTTAAGTAAATAAATGAATACTTACCAGCATAAGCGCGATACAGAGTAGATTTGACACTACTGCGTCCTAGCGCCTTCGGCTTTCGTACCACGAGCTCATCCGTGGGTTCGGGACGAATCCCCTGTATCAACACAAAAAGAAATTAAATGCAGTTGCAAGTCTTAGAGAGTATCAGTTTAATTCAGCACACAAGTCATATTGTAGGTGTACATCCTATGCAGGCAACCGCTGCTCTGCAAAATAGAAGGAAACAAATGTATACTGAAATGTGATGTGTGGGTTGTGAGTAATTCTAGAATTTCAAACATCATTATTGAGTATACAGCATGTATGGCTATATCTGAGGGACCCAGACAAACCATGTGAACAATTCATATGGATGAGGTGTAGGATACGGATACACTGTGCAGAAACATCTACACCAGAATCAGTATTCCAACAGTGTGCACTTACAAACTTTAAAGACACAACTTGCATCAGACAAACTTACCTGTGTCCTTGGACGGTGCCATGATTGAATCACACCGGTGCAGGACAGTGGGGTTGGCACAGTTTTCAGCCCCATGGTGCTGTAGTGAGCTGTTTGGAACAGGAGTGCAACCACATGGTTGCATAAAGCCATTCCAGCAGCACACGAGCAGGAGCATTCATTTAACTCCACGGGTCTAACGGCATGCAGCACAATCTAGAAATGGAGAACATATACTTGAGGGAAAGTTTGGATGTTTAGGCTAAATTTTAGCCTATACAGTAATTAGCATTTATCTGACACTAGGAACATTATTGTGAAACTAGGTTGAACAAAATGAAGGCAACAGCAGAACAAAAAAAAGGTACATCTGCAACAGCAGATATATGGAACAAAAACATACTGAACAAATGCACCTGAACCTTTATAGGTCTGAAACCATGCTCTATTCACTACACATTACAAGTGTGGGGTAATTTGGTACTGTAGCACTGTCTGGATCCAAACTGTAAATCTGATGAAATCCATCAAGGATCAGAAAGATTAGGCTACTATCCACATGATGTCCTGTTGATAAACAAAAGACTACAGAAAGCCACTAACGCATGTTGACGAGTAAGTTAGGAACTAGAGCATGATTCCGGCCTGAACTTCCTGACAAGCAATGTAACCTGAAGTGTATGTGGCTCTTCATTCTTTCGCATAGAACGGTAGCAGCTCGCCTGCACTACCACTTCCTCACTCACTAAATCTGACACTGCATTAAAAAGGGGGAATAGTCACACATCATACTGAAAAAGGATTCAATGTTTAACCACATACAACTTAACCTTAGGCTGTGATTCTTAAACTGCCGCAACGGCATTTCGGAACGTAGTGATCATCAAAACATCGGGCCATTAACGTTAGCTAGAGCCTTTGGGGCTCCTCAGGCAAAAGTTTAACTGTTAATGACCACTGACACTGACATACTCAAGTGAAAGCAAAAAAATAAAACTTGAAAGCATTAATAATCAGTCACATTGTTCGAATTATTCAAACAGGATACGGTTTTTTTTCTGTATTTGAACCTAACAAGCTGACGAATAGCTTTAAACATAGCAAGCTAGCGATAACTCGCCAACAGAACAGAATTCAAGCTACTTAACTTACCTCTATAATTGAAGACAAAATTTTCGTAGAAGAACTTGTATCCTTTCTCCAACTTGGATGATTTTACCTTTGAGTGTTCATTTACGAGTCGCACCACATCGTCTTGGCCAACTTTTGGGAGATGCGAGAGCGAAGTTGTCCAGCGAATACAGGCAGCCATGTCGAACGCAATAACCGGAAGACGCAGTACACTGCTTCAGCTATTTTTGACGGCTACTTCCGGCGTTCTATTGTGATGCGATAAAGGCCTATTACTAGATAGATAGATAGATAGATAGATAGATAGATAGATAGATAGATAGTCTTAAAAGCTTCCTTTTTGATCTTCATAATGTAGTCAATATGAATTGAAGCACACAAATGCATTAAATATTTGTTTAGCCAGCTAGCAAAATAACTAGCATGCTATCTGCTTAGCGTTAAACAAATTTAACTAGCCTACATGTTGTGGTTAACAACACACTGACATTTTCATACATTTATTCTGTTCCTTTGCAGGCAGTCAGGCTTGAGGTTTGGGGTAGGATTAATATTTATATTATTATAACTAGTAGGCTCAATATTTGCATGATTCCATGATCGTTGCCCTGGAATCGAGTCATTTGACTAAGGTAGACCATTAGTTTCAGCAGTTTTCAAGCACAAGAAAATAAAGGTTTATTTTGTTGTGTTACCAATATGACTAAGATCTCTTCAATAATGACATATGTAAAATGAATGATCACCACCTTACTCCATTTTTGACAGATATATGATGAGGACAATGCAAAAACTAGTCAAGGAATGGTGGATAAATGAATGCTGAGCTAATAGAGAGTGCACACATTTATTGTCTAAAGGTCAATGCATTAGCTTTGCACACATAATTTCCCTTTCAAAATATAAATATAATGTTGAGGCTTTCTGCAACCTACAGTATTCATCTTAACTGGATCTCAAGCAAAAACGTGTTAGCATATAATGACTCTTTGAAAGGTCACAGTTACAGTTTCTTTGGAGAACAGAGGCATGAGAGTTTTCCTCCTCTCTCTCTCCTGGTCCTGACCAACCCGATCTCACGACCAATTCGTATGTATTTTATGAGGTGGCTAATTCGTACAAATCCGTACAACCTCGTATGAATTTGTTAGATTTTTGCTCAATCGTACGTATTTTTACGAGTTGCCTAATTCGTATGAATTCGTATGAATGACCTACCCCTGACCCCGCCCCTAAACATACCCATCACTGAGGTTTAGACAAATCATACGAATTCATTCGAGTTCAATTAGCCACCTCGTAAAATACATACAAATTGGTCGTGAGATAGCGTTTTCCTGACTGCTTCAGAGCTCTGAGAACAGCAGCACAGCAGAACAACTGAAAGGAATATAATATTATATTATATATATTATAATAATATAATATAAAAAATATAATATTGATTTTGTGTAATAAATAGAGGATTGTGTGTACAATATGATATATTGTCACTGAAACATTCAGAAGTGAGCTATTATTATGTATCTATAATAAAATGAAATACTATAAGCAAGTACATAACAAAGCACACCTTAATATTGTAATCTAAACCGTACATAACACTCGTTCACAGCAGAACATACAGTTCAAAACGCCACCTTATAAGTCAGCTTACATGAAGTGTTAGAATCTTTCCACTGAACTCAAGCAATCTGTTCAGAAAGGTCCATTTAATTTCACACAACCTAAAATGTCTATATTGCAATATTTCGATAGTGATTGTAGTCCAGAGCAAAAACAGTTTGCTTGACTGTGTGTAGCATGCTACAATGTTGAGTTCGGATTGGTCAGTTGTCACAAAATGTCACAGATGTTTTTTTTTTTGTTTTTTTGTTTTTTACAAGGAAGCAGAAGAGTTTAGTGACACAATGCAAAATCATAAGGTTACAAAAGACAGACATTCTTGAATAAACATGAACAGAAAAACTTTGCTTTATTTTGCTTAAAGATTGTAATGAAAAAATAATACACAATTTATGAATACAAGGCATGTTTATCTAAAAATTTTGACATTTGATTTGCTGCAACATATTGTAGGGGGAATTCAAGTAAATTGCATGGTCCATTTAAGCTTGATTGAACTGTGCCCAATGGTTATGCGCTGTTAGAGCATATAAAAATTGTCTTGAATTACAAGAACACTGTTTCTTTAAACGATAAAACAATTTTGGCTCATGCAATATGATACTGGTGGCCACACCTCAAAGGAGGACTCCATCATCATGAAGGGTTGTAAGCCCTTTGTTCACTAAATGTAAATGGTCTTTTTAGGTAAACTAGGCCATACATTATTTATGATACAATGATCCTGCATCTTACTTATACATTAGATAAACCTCTTGTTTATTAACACATAATATAAATTATAATTTAACAAGGCAAATTGGGGATGCTGGAGCTGATCCAGCATCTTGGGCGGCAGATGTAGGAAACACCCAGGACAGATGGCCAATCTATCACAGTCATGTCATTTTTAAAATAATCAGTGACTGTCAGTTGTGTTCATATATTTGAGTAGACTATCACATGTTTTACGTATTTATTATTTGCATTTGGATCCATATTCACGAGTAAGTACCACGCCAAAACTTTCACAATTATGTTCTGTCTTGTCTGCACCTGTTCTTGTTAGTCCCGGATTAGTTAACCTTCATCCAGTTAGTCTAGTTAGTTCCCTCATTTACTCTGTGTATATATTCTCCCCGTTCAGTTCAGTCCCTTGTCAGTTATTGTTTGTGTCTATGTTATACAAGCTGTTGCGTCCTGTTCGCCTGCCTGTGTACATTAAAGCTTTGTTATACTTTGGAATCAAGCTTTGTCTGTCTGCTTCATCAGCCAAAGCGTGACAGAATGACCGACCAAACAAAGATGAACTTGATGGACTCACCCACGCTGCAGCTTCTCCTCCACCCGGAGAGTAGGCCCTATCTGGGTTACCGCCCTCACCCTGCACCCCTTTGGCACCCCTGGACTCCTCCCTTCCTCTGACCTCCCCATCGGCCTCCTTCACCACATCGTCACCCCGGTTGTGCACCTGTTCTTATTAGTCCCTGATTAGTTAACCTTCATCCATCTGTGTCTAGTTAGTTCCCTTGTTTACCCTGTGCATATATTCTCCCCGTTCAGTTCAATCCCTTGTCGGTTATTGTTCGTGTCTATGTTATAAACGCTGTTGCGTCCTGTTCACCTGCCTGTGTACATTAAAGCTTTGTTATATTTTGGAATCAAGCTTCGTCTGTCTGCTTTGTCAGCCAAAGCGTGACAACAACCATGAATGTTGTAGAATTATTTATTGAAGAAGGTTAGGAATGAATAAGGATAGGGGGAAAGGATGAAGGATAGGGGGGAAGGGATGGTAGTCATGTTGATCTGGGTGTCTGGTGTTGGTGGCCGGGAGACTCAGAGTGGGGGCATCATCTCAGTTAAATGTAGGCGGAGTGATTAGGACCCCCAAAGATTGGGAAGAGCTGAGGTAGGCTTGGCTTGACAGAGGTCGTTGAGATTGTAAGAGCGATATGCTTGTAAATATTCAGATTGTCTCGTCTGAGCTACCTCGTCTGCCTGCTGAGGTTGCTGCTCCAATGCGGGAGGAATGTATTAAGTGGTATTCTGGAGATATGCAGGAGAGGCATGCAGGGACATATATATTCTATCCCGTTACAATAACCCTACCCATAACAAAAAACTTTCTGCATTTTTGCATTTTCAAAAAACATCACTTAGTATGATTTAAAAGCTTTTTTTTTTTTCTCATGGGGACCAAAAAATTTCCCCACAAGGATTTCAGATATTGTCATCTTTTTGGGGACATTTTGTCCCCATAATGTACAGTAGGGTTTACCTGATTTTTTTACAATGAAAGTTATAATTTATTGACTTTTTAATTCGGAAATAAATCATTTACCTGTTGAGAGTATGTTGACATTATGTAGTAACTGTAGTTGTATAACTGAGCTCCAGAAAATCAGTAATGAGGATGCTTTGACAGTTACAGATTTGAAAAACAAAAAGGTGAGAATAAGGAACCCTAAACTCTAACACAAAGAACCATTTCAGCATATAAAGGGTTCCTTGGGACGATACGGTTCTAAATTGAACTGTTACTATGTGTAAAGAACCTTTAAAGAACCTTTTTTAGAGTGTACTTATAATAACAGCAAATTATGCAAAATTACAAGTAACTAACCATAAACCAAACCTAACCGGAACTCTATAGTACATAGTTAATTTGTATTACTCAGTACTTATTTGAGTAAGAACATTGTAACTATGTCACCTTAAAATAAAGTGTAACCACATTTTGTTTAGCCAGCATTAACCAGAAAGCAAAAGAACTAGCTTGTTAAAAAATTCCAGTGTGAAACACATTTAACTATATGTGGTTAACAACATACTGATATTACATTTATTCTGTTGCTTTACAGGCAATCATGGCTTGAGGTTTGGGGTAAGATTAATATTTATATTATTATAGCTATTAGGCTCAATATTTCCATGGTTCCATGATGGAGAGAGAAGTCTAAATGTACCATGGAAGTCAATAAAAATCCCTAACAGCCAACTCAAAGCAGAAAATCTAGGTAATTTTATACAATAGTGTCATTGTACAAAATACCCTAATTATAATAATATTAATTTAAATAATGTGTTGCTGTCATGGCCATATTGGTTCCAAGTAGCGTTCACCTAAAGAGTGAGTGTTTAGCCTCTCTGGCTTGAAAGCCATTTTATATGGTCACTTCACAGCGTCACAAGCCATGTATACATGATTTTATTTTCATCACACAGGACACCATGCAAAGTGAAAATCATAAGGTTATAAAAGATTGAGTAAAAAAAAAAAATATATATATATATATATATATATATATATATATATATATATATATATATATACTAATTTTACTTCTCTTTGGAAAACAAATTTGAAAACTCGTAAATTCATTTACACACAGATAAATTGTTAAGTTATGACAAAAAATAATGAAAACATTTAGGAATTAAACAAGGCTTTTTGTTTGTTTTATTTGTTTTATTGTTTTATTAAATACCATATTTTTTAAATTCCGATTGATTTGTGTAAAACCTAATAATAAATATACGATTATGTATACAATATGATACACTGTCACTGAAACAATTCAGAAGTGAGCTGATACTACGTATTCATAACATTTAAAGGAAAATGAAATACAACAAACATTGAGTAAATAACAAAGCACACTTTAATAATGTATGAACCTAAACCCCAAATGAGCGGCTACATAACACTCGTTCACATAAACAAAACATATGGTTCACAATGGCACCATAAAAGTCAGTGTTCTAGAATCATTCCACTGAAATCAAACAATCTGTTCAGAAAGGTTCATTTAATTTCACACACCCTAAAATGTATATATTGCAATATTTCAGAGCAGTGATTGTTGTCTAGAGCAGCATCATTGACGGCTCAACTCACTGCATTCTGTAGAAGTAATAGTCAGCTGATCATTATAACAAAATAAGACTGAGTGGCAACTCAGATGATATAAGTTTAAGTAACTCAACAAAATGTCAGATGCAGGCATTTGTTTGTTTGTTTGTTTTGGTCAGAGAAGCAACATAGTTTTCCAGTCCGATGCAAATAATGAACAGGCTGAACTAAATCAGCTAGCATAAAACAAATATAACTAATTGACCAGAGGATTGGAAAATTGTTAACTGTCAAAATAGTGACTAATCCAGTCATAGTAAAAGGAACGTATGTGATAGCCAAGCTGACAGCAGTTACTACAATGAGATGAAATGCTTTTCTCTTCATGTGGTTTTCCTCCCCTCTCTCTCTTCTTTTTTCTCCTGGTCCTGACTGCTTCAGAGCTCTGAGAACAGCCACAAGACAAAACAACTGGATGGAGAAGAGGAGGAGGTACTGTGTGGAGTAGGACAAAATATAAATATAAGTGGGACACAATAAAAAAACAACCATGTAGAAAAAACAAGAGCCAAGAGTGATTATCCAGACCACAGTGCAGCAGATCACTCTATATCTGAGAGGTTTGAACTTCAGAAAGGTTACAGGATGAACCACTGCCAGGTAACGCTCAACACAGATCAGACACTGAAACAGAGGACGGCCAGTGATGCCTTGTCCAACCAAAAACTGTGTTAATGCTATGAGAACTGGAAACGGAAACCAATTTGTCATCAGAATGAGCAAAGAATTCAGAGAGAAAATTATCCCACAAAGAGAGAGACTGAAGTTGAAGAACTCTGATAAAACTCCACTTCCTGTTCCAGTAACGACGAGCCAGATCACATAGGAGTGTGTTGAAACACCAGACATGAAGCTGAAGGTAAGCATACATATTTCTAATATTCCTATTTCCCAAAATGGAAATAATGTGCGGTTGGCAAATGAATGAGGTATGGTAAAGTTATTCATTAGTTCCATGTTTCTCTTCTCCAACCAGATGCACAAAAGGAATGATGTTGCAATTGTGATCTGTTGAAAGAAAGAAATGTAAATGTACCAACAACAACAACAACAAAAAATAGCATCAATAACCCCCCCCCCCAAAAAAAAACAGTAGCAGTCGACCTGAAGCACAAGATCCAAAGGTAAAGTAAAATTGCACATTAATGCAGGTCATTTTAATACGACCCAGTAATTCAATATAATACACAAAATATAGCCAGATAATATATTGCATTCTAATTATAATAATATTAATGTAAATGTGTCACTTTCAGCCATACAGGGTTTCAAGTAGCTTTCACCCGAAGAGTGAATTTTCATCCTCTCTGGCCTGACATAAAGCTCACTGCTGTTTTATACAGTCACTTCACAGCTGTCACGATTTCAATAATATCATTTTTTATCACATAGGACACCGGCTATGCAAAGTGAAAATCATGAGGTTACAAAAGACAGACAACAGAACAGAAAAACATTGCACTTCTTTGTGGAACATTTATTTAAAAACTCTGTGTTTACATGAATGCAACAAATTATCAATTAATTTGTTGATGTAGTTGCCACCCATGAATTGAATTGCTTCTTATGATTACTTTCTTTTTTAGGCAATTAGAATACAAAGTTCTACCAGAAAGACTCTGGAGGCAAAGTGACTTAACAAAGCATTAATTTATTAACAGACCAGCAAGCAAGTATAATGTTATGAGGTTATTTGGCTTAGGCCCCCGTCCAAAGCTGACTACCAGAGGGTAACGGAATCTGCATTTCCCGCCTGAAGACGAAGGCAGGGGCGCAGCCGACCCCCTGGGAGGCATAGGCAGGGTGGTGGTGGGGAGGATGGAGGCGAATGTTGGCGTCAGCATCTGCGAACTCAGACATGTGTACCGATCTTTTATTCTACAAGTATTAGAACACGATTGGTTAGATGTGAATGTAATAAGTGACGTAACAATTGAGTCTTCCTTGCAGAACTTACACTAGACCTTTCATTTTTATGAATACCAGGCATATTTGCTATACTGAAGTCTAAATCTAAAAATGGGCTTTTCATTTAGTGTTGACACATTTGATTTACTGCAACATATTGAAGGGGTGAATTCAAGTAAATTGCATGGTCCATTTAAGCTTGATTGAACTGTGCCCAATTGTTATGCTCTATCAAAGCATATACAAATTGAATTAAAGGAACACTGTTTCTTTAAAAGAAAAAATATATACTTTTTGCTAATGGAATATGACACTGATGATTGTGGCCACACCTCAAAGAAGGACTCTTACTGTAGTAAGCCCTTTGTTCACTAAATGTAAAAAATTGCATAGTACCTGTTTTGTTTGTTACTGTCGTTATGGATTAAAATGCAAAATAATAATAAAAAAAAAAAAAAAAAAAAAAAAAAAAAAGTGTCAGTATACTCAAATATATGAACAAGACTGACATTCACTAACATGACTGTGATAGATTGGCCATCTGTCCTGGGTGTTTCCTACATCTGCAGCCTGAGATGCTGGATCAGCTCCTGCAGCCCCAATTGGGTTTTTCCCAAAGAGATTTTCAAATGTATAATTAAGATGCAGGATAATTTTATCATAAATAAGGTATGGCCCAGTTTACCTAAAAAGACCATGTATCTGGAGAGCACTTTACCTGAATTCACTCTACAGACAATATCTTCATTGCACACCCCTAATAGTTCATTTAATTTGGTTTTTAAAATGTTTAGAAACTTATAGCCTTGATTTAGGCTGTATTCACAATTGTAAAATGGTTCTCTTGCTTTTGGTCTGGTCCAAAAAAAAAAAAAAAAAAAATTATTACGACCTGTCCAGGGTTAAGTCGCAACACAAACTAATAAAAAAAAATCAGTGTATATAGATATATACACTAGATGTCGCCTTGGCTACTGCGAAACCGTCTATTGTATATATCTATACCCGCCCGCGCTCTCAGATCACTTGGACGTGGCTGAGTTCAAGAGGTAAAAACGATATAAAAACTGTTCGTTTTCTCACACAAACCGCTCGTTTCGTGTCTTAGGCCATCAATGTGTACTTACGATGGGGAATTGTTTAATTTGGACAACGGTGAATTGTTTTAATTTGGACTCTGTGCATGCTGTTTGAGACAAGTGACCATCGACCTGCATTATATGACTGACAGACAAGAACGGTTTGACCTAAAATATAAAAATTGAAACTACTGCGGAAAAAAAGACACCTACATCTTGGATGCCCTTGAGGTAAGCTAAAACATACCAAAATTTAATTTCAAAGTGAACCTTTAATGCCTGTCCATGAACACCAGTGTAGTTTTGTAGTCGATCTAAGAGTATTTTGTATCTATAGTGTCGAACACAGTGTAAAATCAAGTAAAACTAGTACTGAGATACAGCCTTGGTCAGAAGCTAGAAGTAAATCATTTGTAATTTTAACGAGCGCAGATTCTGTGCTATGATGCGGCCTGAATCCTGACTGAAATTTTTCATAGATATCATTTTCTTGCAAGAAAGAGCACAATTGAGCGGACACAACTTTTTCTAGTATTTTAGACATAAATGGAAGATTTGAAATGGGTCTGTAATTTGCTAGGTTATTATGATCTAAATGTGGTTTCTTAATGAGAGGTTTTATAACTGCCAACTTGAATATTCTTGGAACATGACCTAAGGATAAAGACGAGTTAATAATATTGAGAAGAGGCTCTTCCACTACAGGTAACACTTTTTTCCGTAGTTTAGTGGGTATTGGATCTAATAAACATGTTGTTGGTTTAGATGCAATGATACGTTTATTTAGCTCTTCCCGTCCTATAGTTGTAAAGCGGTGTAGTTGACATCAATTCGGATAAGTCCTAGTTTGCTTAGTGTTCATATTCTCATTGTTGTAACATCAAACCTAAAAATACACACAAAAAAAACCCAGCTTATGACGTATATTTTGCGACGGAACTTACCGAACACCCAAAACAATGCTTTGTGCTGGACTAAATGCACTTGTTGTATGTTCGTACATATGACGGTATTGCTGTGAACTTACAAAGAGCTTAAAATGTGTAAACGAGTCAAAACAGGCGGGAATGCTGCAAGAAGACGGCTGTTCTGATGCCTGTACTGAACGGTGATGGTCAACATTGCTCCTATGATGAGAAAAACTACGTTTAAGCATTCTGTCCTTTTTAAAGTTGCATCTTGTGACATCACATCCAGGGCTTGACATTAACTTTTTTCCAAAGTAACTAGCCACTCAGCACTTCCACTTGTCACAATGTTGACCGATACCATGGGGAAAAACTGCCATATTGATATTTTTTATATTATCTCTTAATTTGGCATCCGGTATATTCGTCACTTTAAGACCCGTCACACGGACCCACTATACTGTTTTATATAGCCAACATGTCTTTATGTGCACGGATTTTGGGAGTGAGCACAAAATCTGCGGGGACGAGTAAAATTATGCTCAATATGCGCAGTCCCACCAACAGTAATCATCCGTAGCAAATATAGTGAGTGAGTAAAGGGATGTACAGTTTCAGATATTTCAGTATCGATATGTATCGAAAAATCTATATTTCTGACATCACTACATTGCACTTAGTTTATTATTCCAGATGCCTTTTAGAAAGACTACAACTGAAAAATTTATATTTTATAAAATTCAACCCGCCAAAGTGGCTAGTAGGATTGGTGGGTGTTAATGTCCAGCCCTGATTACATCCTATTTTTGGTTTGTTTAAGATTTTGGACTGTGTTGCATTCATATTTCAGTCGAACTGCACCAGAGTTCACTTGGAAGTGGACATAATCACTTTAATGATAACTAGGCTACAGTGAAAAAATTGTGATAAGACTAAATAAACAAGCTGTTTTTATGCATGTTTGGCCCAGGTTTTTGTTGCATTTACACTGTTCTGACCATTATAAGGGTCACCGTGGAGATGGGTGTCGGATTGTTTCAAAGCCTCGAAACAACACGGCACATATGCTTCAACTGTTTCAGTGTTCCACGAAGCCTCGATCTGCCCACCACTTCCTATCCATAGAAAAGTCAAATGAACAACAGATATCTTCCTTGACTAACCCAAAAACAGGAAAAAAGCAAGTGTTGGCAAACAAAAGTGACACCCACCTCCCTGCGTCTGTAGGCAACACTAATGGGGCTATAACACACCAAGCTTTCTCTAGCTATGTTTCCATCAACTTGTCAATCGAATTATCTGAAGTTCGGTAAAAAAAATCATGCGAATAAAGCTGGTGAAAGTGTGTTTCCATCAAACGGCTTTAAAGCGAATAAAAACCTGTGCGTAATGACGTCACATGCTGTTTTGCGATCAAATTGGTATATCGAATTGATTTGAGACATTTTAAGGTGTTTCCATTCATTTTCGCACTGAATCGCACAACATTCAAGCAAACATTTGCGAACAAAGTTTTGCTAGACAAAATGGATCGCGCCATCTACCAACAAATGATCAATATTGCACAAGTTGTAATAGTGCAGAGTCCTGCACGGGTCCATTTTTGGAGACCCGCCCCCGCCCGTACCCGCAAAGTTCAGCACCAGATCTGACCCGTGCCCGCGATAAATCGCACACAAGCTAAAATCATTCCATTTAAAGTGCTTTATTTTTTATCTCGCACCTCTCTCAACATCACAATAGCCTCATGAATGGGCTAATGAGTGCTAAAGTGCGCTTTGTTTTGGGCCATTCAAGTAGCCTAGGCTACCTCCAGTTCACGCGCGGGCGCCTCTCCGTGTCCTGATTATATGTATACTGCTATATTTAGCTCTTATGTATTAAATCCAGGAAAATGGTTGATTAAACATTGATTAAAATTAAGATACAATTAATGCAAAACGAAATTCACTTTAAAGAAAGTCTTTCTACAAAAACAAACTTAATAAAGTGGTCAAAATCATGTCTGCCCACTCCATTTGTCTCCCGATATTCGGGATCATCTTATCTTATTCATGCTTTTTTCACTTTTCATATAATCAACATGAAACTAAAAAAAAATATATAGGCTATATATTTTATTTTATTTAAACATGAATATGAAACTAAATCGTTTTTTAATGACTGGGCTACAACACATAGGCTTATTAGCCTGCCCTACAATCATTGAATATTATTTTGCTTGATTGACGGGTTTTTATTTAAAAGAAATAGCGTAGCCTACGTTTGTAGGCCTATATAGGCTATGGGCAATTTATATACACAATACTTAGGCCTACTAAAATATAATTAATATTATTTTATTGCATTTGTATTAGTTGTTTGAAGAGTAAAAAAAAAAAAATCGGTCGATCTTAACGCAAGTTTACAACCGGCCAGTCGGTCGGACTAAAAGGGGGAAAAAATTAATTGGGTCGGTCCTAAATTGACAGGATCGGTCGGGTAACGGCAAACAATAATATTTTTAAGGATGCCCAAAACACATATTTGCGAGTGTGTAATGGCAATTTAGACATACAAATATTGCACATATTTTTCATCCGCTACACGCCCGCAAAGAGTTCATTATCCGCCCGCATCCCCGCCTGTGAATTTTAGGAATGTCACAATTCCACCCGTTTTAGCCACTTTTATGCGGGTACCCAACCCATTGCAGGACTCTAGGTGCTTATGTGACAGCTGATAGCGACATTATTTGACTATTATGGCATTTCTTAGATTTTTGCTATAATAGCCGTTTTATTTTTCTGTTAAATTAAATTCAAAAAGTATCTCGTCTCCTCGTTTGTCCACTTTGTTGACACCGGCCATGTGTGCAAACCAGACAGTAGCCTATAATGGGTGCAAACTGGGCGGAAATTAACTAAAACTTCTTCTTTTGTGGCGGGTTGTACCCATAAAATGACCTAAAACTTAATCGCAATCCATTATTTATTCGGCAAATAACGTTTCCATCAGCGTTTATCGCATAAACCGTATATCGATCAAGATAAAATCCGATGAGACCGACCGTATTTCATTTTAGTCGATATTCAAGAAATTCCATCGAATTTTACTGTTTCCATAAGGCATTTTTCATTCGATATCACATAATTCGGATAAAAACGTGTTGATGGAAAGATAGCTTCTGTCACTACAACAGGCTTTCTTAAAGAAGCATTAAGGCTCAGAACATGCAACATTCAACAAAGTCTGGGAAAGTGGACAGGCCAACCTCTCTCTGGTGTATATCCAGTTCCCGCTGTTTAAATGGAAGCTCCTCTTCCCAGACTCTGATGAGGAACAGGTGGCATCAATTAGGCTCTTGCGAGAGGACAGGGATGAACAGAGGAAAACAGACAAACTCCATTTCCCAGCATGCTGTTGGGCAGCACGGAAACACAATAATCACACACGCACATATTCCGAAAATTAACAACGATATACGTCCTGGGACATAACACGGGGTTCACACTTATTCAAATGAACCGCACTAACAGAGCAATCACACCAGAGTGTGTGTGTATATATTATATATATATATATATATATATATATATATATATATACAACCAAACCTGCTAAGTGTGAAGACACCCATAGTCACATTTTTATCACACTTTTATCAAATGTAGGAGATCCTGACAGAGTAATCAGGACATGTGACATGGATAATGATACAAGGTCTAATTAACTCTACATGTTACAGAAGCTGAGGCAGGAGAGTTTTCCATTTTGGTGCAGATAAAGAACGAAGTACCCACAGAATCTGAAAACGCTGCTCTGACACAGCAGAAACCAATCCAGTTATAGTAAATGTAACATGTGAAAACTATGTTCACAGTAGTTATTACAATGAGATGGATGAAATGCTCTTCTCTTCATGTGGTTTTCATCCTCTCTCTCTCTCCATCTCTCTCCTGGTCCTGACTGCTTCAGAGCTCTGAGAACAGCCACACATCAGAACAACTGGATGGAGAGGTAGAGTGTGAATTGCATTGAGAGGAACCACATAAACGTATAAACAGTAACCATAAGTAGAAGACCAAGCATGCAGCAAAAACAGGATCCAAGAGTGATTATCCAGGCTCCAGTGCAGCAGATCACTCTATATCTGAGAGGTTTGAACTTCAGAAAGTCCTAACAAAAACTGGGATAATGCTAGTAGACTTTGGAACAGAAACCAGATTGAGAACAAAGTGAGCAAAGAGTTCACAGAGGTAACGATTCCACAAAAAGAGAGATTGAGGTTGAAGAACTCTGATGCAGCTCCACTTCCTGTTCGTGTCATGATGAGCCATATAACATGAGTGTAGGAACACCAAACAAGAAACTGAAGCCAAAAAGACACGATCCTAGGATGTCAATTTCAAATACAGATGTTGTAAGGTTGGTGGCTTCATGTATGGTGAAGTTCACTGCAGAGTTACTCTTCACTCCAAAAAATAAATAATTAAATAAATAATGCAATTTTGATCTAAAGAGAGAAGTGCACAAACCAGGGTCAATGGTCAGACTACATGTACTTTAATTTAAGCTCCATCCACACACAAAATAGAATCAGCATTTTTTAAGTCATTACATCAACACCTCTCATAATGGGAGTGGGGGAACGGATTTTGACAGCTGAACTATTTGCCGTCGGATTCTGTTCCCCCTATGTTTCTTACACAATAAGGTTCTAATATTTATCAAATTGCCTCACATTACTAGCCTCAATAGCCTAGTGGTCATTGCCCTGACAAGTTTGTTTTTTTTAGCTTTGGGCGACCCGAGTTCAAGTCCCGGGTCGTTGAACTTTCTTGATACTATACTTTCCTATCATAATAAAAGGCAAAAAAAATATATTCTTTAAACTGATGCAAGTTAAGCTCCATGTACACACAAAATAGAATTAGCATTTTTTAAGTCAACACCTCTCATTACATCAACACCTCTCATAATGGGAGTGGGGGAACGGATTCCGACAGCTGTTTTTTTGCCGTCGGATTCTGTTCCCCCCATATTTCTGACACACTGAGGTTCTAATATTTATCAAATTGATGCTGTTTAAGCTCCATCCACACACAGAATAGAATAAGCATATTTTAAGCCGATACATCAACATCTCTCATCATTGGGGTGGGGGAACGGATTTCGACAGCTGAACTATTTGCCGTCGGATTCTGTTCCCCCTATGTTTCTTACACAATAAGGTTCTAATATTTATCAAATTGCCTCACATTACTAGCCTCAATAGCCTAGTGGTCATTGCCCTGACAAGTTTGTTTTTTTTAGCTTTGGGCGACCCGAGTTCAAGTCCCGGGTCGTTGAACTTTCTTGATACTATACTTTCCTATCATAATAAAAGGCAAAAAAAATATATTCTTTAAACTGATGCAAGTTAAGCTCCATGTACACACAAAATAGAATTAGCATTTTTTAAGTCAACACCTCTCATTACATCAACACCTCTCATAATGGGAGTGGGGGAACGGATTCCGACAGCTGTTTTTTTGCCGTCGGATTCTGTTCCCCCCATATTTCTGACACACTGAGGTTCTAATATTTATCAAATTGATGCTGTTTAAGCTCCATCCACACACAGAATAGAATAAGCATATTTTAAGCCGATACATCAACATCTCTCATCATTGGGGTGGGGGAACGGATTTCGACAGCTGAACTATTTGCCGTCGGATTCTGTTCCCCCTATGTTTCTTACACAATAAGGTTCTAATATTTATCAAATTGCTGCAAATTACCAGCTGCAATATCCTAGTGGTCAGTGCCATGACAATATTTTTTTTTTTTAGCTTTGGGAGACCCAAGTTCAAGTCCCGGGTCATCGAACTTTCTTTATACTATACTTTCCTATCATAATAAAAGGCAAAAAAAAGATATTATTTAAACTGATGCAAGTTAAGCTCCATCCACACACAGAAAAGAATAAGCATATTTTAAGCCGATACATCAACATCTCTCATCATTGGGGTGGGGGAACGGATTTCGACAGCTGAACTATTTGCTGTCGGATTCTGTTCCCCCTATGTTTCTTACACAATGAGGTTCTAATATTTATCACATTGCAGGTACATACTCTACCCAATAGCCTAGTGGTCAGTGCACAGACATTCATTGTTTTTCAGCTTATTTCGACCCGAGTTCAATTCCCGGGTCGTCTAACTTTTTTGATACTATACTTTCCTATCATAATAAAAGGCAAAAAAAAAATAATAATAATAAAATAAAATCTTTAAACTGATGCAAGTTAAGCTCCATCAACACACAAAAATAAAAGCAGCATTTTTTAAGCCATTACATGAACACCTCTCATAATGGGAGTGGGGGAACGGATTTCGACAGCTGAACTATTTGCCGTCGGATTCTGTTCCCCCCATATTTCTGACACACTGAGGTTCTAATATGTATCAAATTGATGCTGTTTAAGCTCCATCCACACACAGAATAGAATAAGCATATTTTAAGCCGATACATCAACATCTCTCATCATTGGGGTGGGGGAACGGATTTCGACAGCTGAACTATTTGCCATCAGATTCTGTTCCCCCTATGTTTCTTACACAATGAGGTTCTAATATTTATCAAATTGCCTCACATTACCAGCCTCAATAGCCTAGTGGTCAGTGCCCTAACAATATTTTTTTTTTTAGCTTTGGGTGACCCGAGTTCAAGTCCCGGGTCATCGAACTTTCTTGATACTATACTTTCCTATCATAATAAAAGGCAAAAAAAAAAATTCTTTAAACTGATGCAAGTTAATCTCCATCCACACACAAAATAGAATCAGCAATTTTTAAGTCATTACATCAACACCTCTCATAATGGGAGTGGGGGAACGGATTCCGACAGCTGTTTTTTTTTGCAGTCGGATTCTGTTCCCCCCATATTTCTGACACACTGAGGTTCTAATATTTATCAAATTGATGTGGTTTAAGCTCCATCCACACACAGAATAGAATAAGCGTATTTTAAGCTGATACATCAACATCTCTCATCATTGGGGTGGGGGAACGGATTTCGACAGCTGAACTATTTGCTGTCGGATTCTGTTCCCCCTATGTTTCTTACACAATGAGGTTCTAATATTTATCACATTGCAGGTACATACTCTACCCAATAGCCTAGTGGTCAGTGCACAGACATTCATTGTTTTTCAGCTTATTGCGACCCGAGTTCAAATCCCGGGTCGTCTAACTTTCTTGATACTATACTTTCCTATCATAATAAAAGGCAAAGGCAAAGGCAAAGGCAAAAAAATATATTCTTTAAACTGATGCAAATTAATCACAACCTGTTTTGTGTGTGCCAATCCACTCAATGGGTCTCATTCATGAAACATTCGTAAATATACGAGTAAATATGTGAGTGATTTGCGCATAAAGAGACCTTCCCGAAAACTCTTCTCCTGATTCACAAATACTTCGTAAACGTCAGATGTGATGGTGAAATGTGTGTGTGTGTTAATGAATTCCAATCAGTCATAAATGGGACGCGCGTGCACGCTCATTCTCAATTACCATAAATCCCGCCCATTAAATCCGACTGACAACTATATATGGGCATCATATTATGACACCAATTTCAACATGTCTTCTCAAAAGCGAATGAAAAAGAGAAATTTCTCAGATGCAGAAATTTAAGTTTTATTATCAGAAGTTCATTCAAAACGCCACATTTTATTTTCAAGCGTACATAGTGGCGTATCAGGTCCTAAAAAAAAAGGAAGCTTGGCAGCATATTACAGATGCAGTTAATGGAGTTTCATCTGCTAATCGAACAGTCCCAGAAGTGAAAAGAAAATGGTTCGACATGAAGCTTGACTGCAACACTTGTGACTTGCGGACTTGTGTTCCGTTTGCAGATGCTATTACTGGCTCTCATAATAAAAGTAAAAAGAAAAACCGTATGTAATTACTATATAATATTTTTTTCAAAATGCTGTGTAAATATGTACCCGATTAAGGTGAATTAAAATGCAGCCTTATTAATGAGCAAAACGTTCGGATTATTTACGCGTGGCTGGGAGCAGGTGTAGATTTCTTTCGTACCAACTAACATTTGGAAAATACGAACATTTTAATGAATCCGAAAATTTACGCCAGAACCACTTTACACACGATTTACACAAAAATTCGTTCTGCTCGTGTTTCATGAATGAGACCCAGTGTGTGCCAGTGTGTGCCAATCTGAACGGCACACACACACCTGGACACAGTATGAATGACCACAGGACTTCACTTCAGCAGCAAAATGGACATGCGGTTGACATATCACACAAGGACAATGATAACACCATGCAGCCACAACAACCTCTGCTCACGGACACAATCTCAGCTGAGCCCTGCCCACAGAGCTCACCACAGACAGACTGTGACATATTAGAACTGCTCCAAGATTCAGCACCCAAGGACGACTTCCTGGAAAACAGCCAGGGAAGCCAGGACAGCATATTACAGCCTCCGATAACACCAGATCAACAGCCCCTCTCACCAGACACGTTATCCCTCTCTCCAGCATCTCCACTTCTGTGCTTCTCACAGAAAATGGAAGAACTGGTGTATGTTGGAACCAAACTATCCCACTCTTTTGCTGCAAGCCCCCAGATATCAACCAAAAAACGGCAGGCACCGCAAGCCTGCGGGCCCAGCTCGCCCTCCACCTCCTGTGAGAGCTCTTCGGCCTCTGCCACAACGCCAGGGCCCACACCCTCCTCCATCTGCTCGAGGTGAACCAAAAACAACTGATACCAGCTCTCAGTGATATGTGTTGGGTCCTCGCTATGATAACAGTAACTTTCTCAAATGTTTACAGAACAAGCGGGAACCCAGTGTGCCTGTATCTTTCTGCTGTTCTATTACAAGATAGAAAGTCTAAGGCCTTCAATAGCCGTACAGCAAACCCAACTAAACTGGTGCCTATTACACGTCAAACTAAGATTTCTGTGGGGACAAAAAGTAAGACTGTTAAGTTAGCACTTTTAAACATCCGCTCACTTTAAAAATAAATCACTTCTAGTAAACGACTTAATAACCACAAACAACCTGGATTTTATGCTTCTAAATGAAACCTGGCTAGAAGACAGCTGCAGTGCAACAGTCCTCAATGAAACATCCTCTCCTAACTTTACATTTATGAGTGTCTGCAGAGCGGGTAGGAAAGGTGGGGGTATAGCTGCTCTTTTTAAAGATATCTATCAATGTAAGCAAATATCATTTGGGAATTACCCGTCTTTCGAATATCTGGGTATTGTGTTAAAAGGTGCTCCACGCATTTTACTTATCATTATTTACAGGCCTCCAAAATACTCTCCAGCCTTTGCTGAGGACTTTACAGAACTGTTATCAACAATTACCTCAGAGTTTGACTGTTTTGCCATTGCTGGAGATTTTAACATTCACATAAATAATGCAGAAACCAATATGGCAAAAGAAATCAAAACTTAAAAAAAAAACTTTTGATCTGACTCAGCATGTACGTCGACCCAACACACATTTGCGGACACACTCTAGATTTACTTATCAGTGAGGGTCTAAACATTTCATCGATTGTTATTAAGGATGTAGCACTGTCTGATCATTTCTGTATTTTCTTTGATATATTGATCTCTCCTGCCATTGAAGCTAGATCTGTGTCTGTCAAGAAGAGATGCTTAAATGAGAACACTAGTGTACTATTTATGAAGGCTATATCCTTAACACCAAGCATATCTGCTGACTCTGTTGATTTTCTCCTTGATTCTTTTAACTCAGAAGTTAAAAGTGTAATTGATGATATTGCTCCTGTGAAAGTCAGGAAGAAGAGTGGGAGACAAAAAGCACCTTGGAGAAACTCATCAGCAGTGCAAAATATGAAAAGATAATGCAGAAAAGCAGAGTGCATGTGGCGGAAGACAAAACTTGTAGTCCATTATAACATCTACAAAGACAGCCTTCATGCTTTCAATATGGAACTAGGCAAAGCTAGACAGACTTTCTTCTCAAATATTATAAACAGCAATTTAAACAACACACGCACTGTTTTTGCTACTGTAGAGAGACTGACAAACCCCCCAAGCCAGATTCCCAGTGAAATGCTCTCAGACAACAAGTGCAGTGAGTTCGCTTCTTTCTTCTCTGAGAAAATCAATAATATCAGAAAGGTGATCAGCACATCCTTGTGTTGCGCTGGGGTCAGACAAATCAGACTACCTGAGAAAGTAGTTACTATGTCTGATTTCAAAGAAATTGATGGCAAAATTTTAGAAGAAACCGTACAGCACCTTAAAACATCAACCTGCGCTCTTGACACACTTCCTAGATCTTTTTTCAAAAGTGTGTTAAACAGTTTAGAAGCAGATCTTCTAGAAGTGGTAAATGCTTCACTTCTCTCTGGGAGTTTTCCAAACTCCCTGAAAACTGCAGTTGTCAAGCCCCTCCTGAAAAAGAGCAATCTGGATAAGACCATATTAAGCAACTATAGACCGATCTCAAATCTTCCTTTCATAGGCAAGATCATTGAAAAAGTTGTCTTCAATCAGCTGAACAAATTCTTATGCTCGAATTGATACTTTGACAATTTTCAATCTGGTTTCCGACTGCACCACAGCACAGAGACAGCGCTCATAAAGATAATAAATTACATTCGCTTAAATACTGATTCAGGCAAATGATCAGTGCTGGTATTACTCGACCTCAGTGCTGCATTTGACACTGTCGATCATAACATACTTCTTGACAGGCTGGAAAACTAGGTGGGGCTTTCTGGGATAGTCCTAAAATGGTTCAGGTCATACTTAGATGGGAGAGGTTATTATGTGAGTATAGGAGACCATAAGTCTGAGTGGACATCCATGACATGCAGAGTCCCTCAAGGCTCAATTACTGTGCCACTCCTGTTCAACCTGTATTATGCTCCCAATGAGCCAAATAATGAGAAAGAACCAAATCTCTTACCACAGCTATGCAGACGACACACAGTTGCACTGGGTTTACTTAGTTTACTTTTAAACTAAGTAAACTAAGTTTTAGTTAACTTAAACTTAGTAAACTCCCTATCGCCTAACGATTACAGCCCCATTGACTCCCTGTGCCAATGCATTGATGAAGTCAACAGTTGGATATGCCAAAACTTTCTTCAGCTAAACAAAGACAAAACTGAAGTCATTGCGTTTGGAAACAAAGATGAAGTTCTCAAGGTGAACGCATACCTTCACTCTAGGGGTCAAACAACTAAAAATCAAGTCAGGAATCTTGGTGTGACACTAGAGTCAGACCTTAGTTTCAGTAGTCATGTCAAAGCAATAACTAAATCAGCATACTATCATCTGAAAAATATTGCAAGAATTAGATGCTTTGTTTCCAGACAAGACTTAGAGAAACTTGTGCATGCTTTCATCACCAGCAGGGTGGATTATTGTAATGGACTCCTCACTGGCCTTCCCAAAAAGACCATAAGACAGTTGCAGCTCATACAGAATGCTGCCGCCAGGATTCTGAGCAGAACCAGAAAATATGAACATATCACACCAGTCCTCAGGTCTTTACACTGGCTCCCAGTTAGATTTAGGATTGATTTTAAAGTATTATTACTGGTATATAAATCATTCAATGGCCTAGGACCTCAGTACATTGCAGATATGCTCACTGAATATAAACCCAACAGATCACTCAGATCATTAGGATCATATCAGCTAGAAATACCAAGTGTTCACTCTTAGCATGGCTTTTAGCTACTATGCCAGCCGCAGCTGGAACCAGCTTCCAGAAGAGATCAGATGTGCTCCTACAGTAGTCACATTCAAATCCAGACTCAAAACACATCTGTTAAGCTGTGCATTTACTGAATGAGCACTGTGCCACTGTTCGTCCGACTGTTTGTACTGTACTGTATTTTATTTTATTTTTCTAAACTGTTTTAATTATTCTTATTTCTTTTTATTATTTTAATTTCTTCTATGTAAAGCACTTTGAATTGCCATTGTGTATGAAATGTGCTATATAAATAAACTTGCCTTGCATTTTGAAGGTTAAATCTGAGGGTAAAATTACACACTGAAGCAGAATTGGAATTGCATTTCAATGTAAAATCCCTCTAGATTATGATATAATTCTGGTAATTAAAACAATATATTGGGTTTCAAGTAATTTACTTCACCTTCAATGACAAAAACAGAGCTCCATAACAAAATGTATCTAACCTCCCCATAATCCCTATAATACGATTGATAACAACAATAGTATATTGTTTTACATTATGCTCAACACAACAGAAGAAATTGATTCAAATTGAAAAGAGGTGTGTTTGTCATCCTGAAGATTGAATGCTTAGTCTCGATGCTCAGAGATTACAGATGTCATTGTACTTGTACACAAATACTTGTGCATGATTTTACATTCTAACCATCACACATCAGCTATGCAAAAAAGTGGAAATAATGCATTTTAAAGGCCATGGTACTCAACTTCAAAAGCCAAAAGGAACACATTACACCACAGATGGAAAAATACATCAATTATCATGCATGGCTTAATGTACAGGCCATTTCCTTCACACACACACACACACACACACACACACACACACACACACACACACACACACACACACACACACACACACACACACACACACACACACACACACACACACACACACACACACACACACACACACACAAATGAAACATCATGTAACATGCACAAAAAACGTTTGGCAAAACGCATGGGACAGTTCGGTAAGTCACTTGGATAATCACAATGGCTTAGGGGTCACTTTTTGAAAATTCTAGGTACATTTAATGACATGGTATGATAATATAATAATTCAATTTAAAAATGGAAAGAAACCTAGTATAGCCTTGATCTGTGACACATAAACTGATTATTCAAAACTGCCATAAGTGCTGGTTAGTCTTTGAAATGTCTTTTTTTTTATTTCATAATATAGTCAGTGTGAGTTGAAGTTAATTAACAATTTGTTTAGCCATCAAGCTAGAAAGCAAAATAACTAGATTGTTAAATGCTATCAGTGTGAAACACATTTATACATGTTGTGGTTGACAAAATACAGACGTTTTCATACATTTATTCTGTTGCTTTACAGGCAGTCATGCTTGAGGTTTGTGGTAGGATTAATATTTATATTATTATAACTCTAAGGCTCAACATTTGCATGATTCCATGATTGTTGCCCTGGAATCGAGTCATTTGACATCTTTGACATTAGCAGCTGCGACTGTAGTGTTTGTGTTATTTTTAATATCCTTTTCATTGGAATCACTTCACTTTTTCAAAGTCTCATTATTTGTTAGAATTAGTTAACTTGATGTAATATGTGACCCTGGATCACAAAACCAGTCTTATGTTGCACGGGTATATTTGTGGAAATAGCCAACAAAACATTGTATGGGTCAAAATTATAGATTTTTCTTTTATGCCAAAAATCATTAGGATGTTAAGTCAAGATCATGTTCCGTGAAGATATTTCGTAAATTTCCCACCTTAAATATATAAAACATTTATTTTTGTGAATGGATGCAGCACTATCGCCAATAGAAATGGACAACTTTAAAGGCGATTTTCTCAATATTTCGATTTTTCTGTACCCTCAGATTCCAGATTTTCAAATAGTTGTATCTCCTAACAAACCATACATCAATGGAAAGATTATGTATTCAGCTTTCAGATGATGTATAAATCTCAATTTAAAAAAAAAATTACCCATGATGCTGCGTTCACACCGGACGCGAATAGCGCGTCAAATTCGCGCCTGCCGCGTCTAGTTTGACGCTTGACCACTTTGTGTTAATTCGCGTGTCAAGAGCGAAATTGACGCGCGTAAAAACAAAAGTTTGAAGCGAAATTTACACGCGTCAGAGGCGAAATCCGGAGGCGAAAGTTTCGAAACCCGTTGGCGGCCATCTTTTTTAGATGTTTATCGAGCATTAGCATTAGCATTAATCGAGAGAGTCACCGCTCGTATATGCTCTGGAGAGCAGAAACAGCTGCGTAGGGGACATTGTCGCTGTACTCGGGTCCACCAGACCCTCCGGAGGGTTTCAGGAGTTTCACAATTTGCTCCAGGAGCTAGGTTTGATGTTCAATGTTCAATGTTCAATTTATTTATAAAGCACATAATAATACAACAGAAGTTGACCACAGTGCTGTACAAAGGGTAAGATAACAATCATAAAAACACATTTAAATTCTAAACATTACCATAGAAAACCTTCTAATCTAAGCGGCATTGATAATTACCTATTACACCACTAGCACAGCACTCATGAATGATCAAATGCCAAAGTGAAAAAGTAAGCTTTCAGATGTCGTTTAAACTCTATAAGAGAGGAACATTCTCTGATATAAGGAGGTAAACTATTCCACAGCTTGGGAGCAGCGGCTGCAAAAGAGCGATCTCCTCTCATTTTCCTATACGTCCGCGGGACTACCAAGAGGTTTAATGACTCGGAGCGTAGTGCTCTCTTTGGTTTATTCACCTGGATTAGATCGGCTATATATGTCGGAGCTCTACCATGTAGGGCCTTAAAAACAAATTAAAGTATCTTAAAATTAATCCTGTAGAAAACCGGCAACCAATGTAGTTCTCTTAAAGGGTTAGTTCACCCAAAAATGAAAATTATGTCAGTAATTACTCACCCTCATGTTGTTCCAACCCCCGTAAGACCTTCGTTCATCTTCGGAACACAAATTAAGATATTTTTGATGAAATCTGAGTGCTGGATTCATTTCTCCATAGGCTGCTAGGTGGCCCAAACTTGCTGGCCCAGAAAAGTTATTAAAGAGATCGTTAATATAGTCCAAGTGACTACAGTGGCTCAATCTTAAGTATATCAAGCGACGAGAATACTTTTTGTGCGCAAAAACAAACAAAAATAACGACTTTATTCCACTATTCATTTCCTTCTCTCTGGGCCTCGTAGTGTTTTTGCGCAGCGCGTCTGTGTTACACGTCACCACGTAGGCTCACTATTGGCCGACGCTTGTCATGTGTGTGATGCGTGATGACGTATAACACAGACGCGCAGCGCAAAAACACTACACATGCGGCGCCGCGCGCGTTGTTACAAAAAATGTCGCGCACACCGCCAGGCGAAATTGGGGCTGTTTTTCAATTACAAGAACGCAAAGAACAGACTTGCGTTCTCTTTGAGACTGGTCTTGCCAGGCGACCTTGAAAGAACGAACTCGGAAGGACGCGAGAACACAGAACGTGTCTTTATGAGAATTGAGATGTGCTGCGATGCTGCTTAACTGACCATCTCGGCAAATACAACACAACATCACAAACATATGTCACAACCTTTTAAACATTTCTTTCATATTATTATAGACATTGTTTTCATAGTTTATATCTTTTTTATTTTACCATGTGTATTTATGAGTAGCCTATGTGTTACCTATGTTTTGTCAATGTTAAGATTCTTTTTAATATGCCAATAAAAATACTGCCGCTTTCTTAAGGTCTTTATCACTTTATTAAAATGAAGCAAAAGAGACCGACAAATGTAAACTTTCACGAGCTGTCACGTATTTCGAGCTTGCAGCGGGAATCTCTTAAGTGAGAACGAGAAGTTTAAAGCTTACAGCCTTCCGTACGTCGACTTCCCGCAACGTCTTCTGGGATTTTTAACGGTTTCGATTCTCTCAAGTCTGCATTTGATGCATCCTCGATATCAAGGACACATCCGGGCACTTCATGCGTCCTTTGTACTTGCGTTATTGAGTATTGGAATTGAACTTCGACGGTTGATGATGACGTAGTACGAGAACACAAGGACACAAGATCACTGAAGAACGCATATTGAGAAACAGCCAAGGACACAAGATCACTGAAGAACGCATATTGAGAAACGGCCCCAATTTCGCCTGGCGGTGTGCGCGACATTTTTTGTAACAACGCGCGCGGCACCGCATCCGAAGATGAACGACTTCGAGCCGAATCTGGCCGAGCTCGAACTTCTGACCACACCGGCACCTAGTTTGCACGTCTAAATTAGTTGCTTACATTTAACAAATGAGCATACAATAGCATAAAAAGTGTTTTTAATTAACATAAAGGTCCATGTTTAATAAAAATGTTCACGAAACTTAATGAAATGTTTAGTGAAATTAGAAAATATAAGAGATTGTTAATTTATTTATATTGTATACACATTCTCATATCCATATATTTTGTTTTATTGTCACTAGTAATAATCTCAGGGTTTACTGGGTTTTACACGATTCTTTTTGTAGTGTGGTATTGGTGGTCGTGTACTAAAATAAACATTGTCACGTGTGTATAGCTTCTTCTTCTAACCGCTGATTCCTGATGGTTTAGAGGATAATTGTAATGATGCAGCGCACGAGGAGGGATCCATTTGCAGCTTTATTTAGAGTGGTCAGACAGGCAGGGTAAAACAACAGCAGACAGAACAACGGAGAGAACACAGAGCAGATCGGGGTCACAGGCAGAAGTCAGGGCAGGCAGCAAAAGGCAAAGTCCAATTAACAATCCGGGTAAAGGCAGGCAGAGAACAATCAGGAGTCGAGATACACAGTCCAAGGTCAGTAAATGAGAACAGCAAACACAGGAATAACCGCTCGGAATTGAAAGCCAGGGCAATGCAATACTTCGCAGAGAAGTGGAGTGTGGAAATGGCTTTTATGTGTGTGTGAATGAGGTGCAGGTGTGTGTAATCAGTGCAGTGCAGGTGTATGAAGTAATCAGTCCAGGTAGATGCAGGATGGGAATTGTAGTCTGAGTAAATATGATAGTCCGGTGTGGAGGGCCCTCTGGTGGCTCTCAAGGGCACTCCAGCTGGTGACCGTTACAATAATTACTTGAGTCGCCCCCTATCGTTTCTACAACGGCGAGCGCGTCAAATATAAACGCCTCGTCCGTTTGGGGAGGTGCGCGCGCAGTCTGCGGAGACTCGCGCTGCGGAGCCAGGCGAAAGTATAAACAAGGCTTTAACATTGAAATCACTCGCGCCTGACGCGCTATTCGCGTCCGGTGTGAACGCACCATGAGACTGGTTTTGTGGTCCAGGGTCACATATGACTAACAATGAACAAAACTTCTGATTAATCTTAGTTAGTGTTCATTTTTTTTTTTTATGTTGTATATGTTAACATTAGTTAATGCACTGTAAACAAAACATATTTTTATAATATCACATGAACAAAAATAATATTAATAATAACAATTATGTAAAAATCTACAGTTTTGCTTATTATTACTTCATGTTAGTGCATTAAAGAGATAGTTCACCCAAAAATGAAAATTCTGTCATCATTTACTCACCCTAAGTTGTCCCAAACCTGTATGAATTTCTTTCTTTTGCTGAACACAAAGGAAGATATTTTGAAGAATGTGTAAACAAACAATTGATGGACCTAATTTACTTCCATAGTATGGTAAACAAAAAATCACAAGTCAATAGGGTCCATCAACTGTTTGGTTACTGGCATTCCTAAAAATATCTTCTTTTGTTTTCAGCAGAAGAAAGAAATTGTGACGAGGCCTTATTGTAAACTGTCACCAAAATCTGACATTCTGACACAAAAACAATTCAGAAGTAAGCTGTTATATTTGTTTATACAACTGAGAAAATTAAAAGCAACACGCATTAAACATATGACAAAGTGCACCTTAATGTATCAACTTAAACTAGTTAAATTACTCTTAAACTTGTTATCAATAAAGAACAGAATATATGATTCATAATGCCATTAGAAAAACCACTAAATTATAGCAAATATTCCAAAATCTCAGGTATATGCAATTTGTTACGCTAAAATTATCCACCAAAGCTTATTTAGGTCATTTCATAGATAACCTAAAATATCTATTGCAATTGAAAACCAGCGTAATTTTTATAGTATTATACGGCTCTCTGGAGAACATGACTCCGATTGGTCAATCCCAGCATTCAACAGTTAAATATTACCAAATGATGACAGTCGAGATGAAGCTAAATTACTAACTGCCCAGTTTGTGTGCCGTGCCTCTGCAGTCTCTAAAGTTTACAATAACTCAGATTAAAATTTCCTGTCTATGCATTTATTTGTTTGTTATGTAGCCATGTAATATTCAGCTTAAAGGACAAGTTCGGTAGTTTACACTTAAAGCCCTGTTTTCAGATCGTTTCTGATGAAATAGAACGGTTAAGATTGGAATTTTGATACATGCTGCTGGCCCGAGAATTTTCAACAAAACTCAACAAAATGTCAATTTTGTCAAAATTGAAATTTGAAGCAGAAGAGTTTCAGTCCAGTGCAGATAATGTCCAAGGTGAACAAAACCAGCCAGTATAAAACAAATGTAACTAATTGACCAAAAAATCTGAATTAACTGCTGTGTCGCAAGAAAGTGCAATCCAGTGGCAATAAATGGAACATATGTGATAACCAAGCTAGCAGTAGTTACTCGAATGATGTAAAATGCTCGTCTCTTCATTTGGTTTTCTTCCTCTCTCTCTCCCCTTCTCTCTCCTGGTCCTGACTGCTTCAGAGCTCTGAGAACAGCCACAAGACAAAACAACTGGATGGAGAGGATGAGGAGGAACTGCAGTGAGTAGAACCATACATGCATATATATGATAAATGAGAGAAAAGTAAACACTGAGAACAAACAAGTGCCAAATATAAATATCCAGGCCACAGTGCAGCAGATCACTCTATATCTGAGAGGTTTGAACTTCAGAAAGGTTACAGGATGAACCACTGCCAGGTAACGCTCAACACTGATCAGACACTGAAACAGAGGATGAGCAGAGACAGTAAGTCCAAAGAAAAACTGTGTTACTGCTGTGAAACTTTGAAATGGAAACCATTTTGTCATCAGAATGAGCAAAGCGTTCACAGAGATAAAGATCCCACAAATAGAGAGATTGAGGTTGAAGAACTCTGATGCGACTCCGTTTCCTGTTCCTCTCATGATGAGCCATATAACATAGGCGTTTGTTGGAAGACCAGATATGAAGTTGAAGGTGTACATACACATTTCTAATATGCCTATTTGCCAAAATGAAGATAGTGTGATGTTGGCAGGTGTATGAGGTGTGGTGAAGTTTGCCATGTCTACTTTCTTCAGTCAGAACCAGAAGAACAAAGGAACAATGTTGCAGTTGTGATCTATGGAAAAAAAGAATACCAAATGTTCCAAGGAAAATCTATAAAAAGCAGACAATTTAAAGGCAAAATTACACTACATTATTGTAAGCAATTGTTATTATTCTACATAATACCTAAATTATGCACAGCAAATAAATGCATTCTAGTTTTAAATACAATGCTATATAATAATTTGAAACATGTTGTTAACTTTCATAGCTTAAGTTCAAATAGAAAATCAAATAGAAAATAAAAATTTCTGTTACTTTTTTCCAAAGATCAAACCTATTTTACTTAACTAATTTATCTAGCATGCTCATCATAACTGTGACCTGTGTATCACAGTGACTTTGTTATATATTATAAAGCAGATACAAAGACAACGAATCAAAGTGAACAGAGTTTTTCACCTGGAGAATTCATGTTCCGTCTCTCTGGATTGACATAAAGCTCACTGCTGTTATATAGTCACTTCACAGATGTCCCCATGTGTATACAATTTCATTATAATTGTATACAAACATCACAAACACCATCTATGCAAATATTTAAAGTGAAAATTAGGAGGTTAAAAAAGATAGACAATCTTGTGTAAACATCAATAGAAAAACATTTTATTCTCTGTGGAAAATTAATTAAAAAAAATAAATAAATAAAAAAAACACTGGCACACAATAAACTGTATTACCTAATGTTCTTTGTTTGCAATATATGATAAAGGCAACATTATACTATTCAAAATTGTTCATGTTTAAAATCATGAGTTCAAATTAGTTTTCCTGTCCAATTGAGATAAAGAACAGACTCAACAAAACCAGCCAGTGCATAACAAACCAAACCAGTGAACCAAAGTGCCTGACTGTTCTGTGTCACAACATTCAAGAATCCTGAGATAGAAAATGGGACATATATGACGACCATGTTCACAGTAGTAGCTATATGCAGTAGCTTATTAATCAGACCCTGATTTATGGTTTTATGACGTGTTTATGGCAGGATATCCTTAAATGGGGGTTTTATGATACCATATGTGAAATTTGACCCTGCGTGGTTCCTGGGTTTTTTATGGCTGTGTGTTTTTGACTGTAAGCTGCTTGGTGTGACAAGTGGTGTTTTTTCAGGGGTGTTTATTATTGGTGGATAATGTTCACAGAATGGTGAAATTATGAAAATGAAGAGATCTGTCATGGATTTGATTTTCAGATGGGACAGCAGCGTCCATAATGTCTGTGGGAGAGAAGAAAAACGGGGTGAATGAAATTAAGAAATAGCATTGACAAATAAAAACATATAAATAACAGATATATGAAATAAGAATACAAATATTAAGTATTTAAAAGTTAAGGCCCGTACACACCGGGACGAATTTCGCGCGCGATATTCGCCGACGTTTAACGCCTCGTGACTAAACAAAGGGCGCCAATGTGAGTGTGCACACCGACGCGAAAAACGCCACGCGTAAAAGCGTAATTTTTTTTAAACGCCTCGGGTTCGTTTTTTTGGTTTGACCCGCCGCGTCAAAAACTATCCGACCAATGAGATTGGCGCTTTTGCTCACATGTCTGGAGCTTCTGAAGTTACAGTAAAACACAACTTGGGGGCGCTCAAACACAAAACGGTCTTGCCGAGCACACATACTTAACAGCAAAGAAGATATACGCCAAGTAGCGTCTACACTGCCCATAGACAGACACTGCCGGGAAGAAATGACGAGGAAGATGCAAGGCAAGATGAATGTAGAGCTGCTGGTCTCGTTGGTGTAGGAATAAAGAACTATATGACAAACGCGACAGCGACTACAAAAATCTTGTTAAAAGAGAACTGTTATGGAGTGGTATTGCAGAGTATAGACTGTTATGGAGTGGTATTGCAGAGTATAGAATGTTATGGAGTGGTATTGTATTTATGTTTTACATTAAGCGCCATCTAATGTCAGGGAATGAATTTGCATGTTCACTCGGCTCATCGTCAGCGAAAAACGCTTGGGTGTGAACACAAAAAACGTGTTGAAAAAAAAAACGCTGGCGAATAACGCGCGCCGATATTCGTTCCGGTGTGTACGGGCCTTTAGATTTAAGCTTTTAAACGAACTCGGAGTGAACTCCATGACTCAACAGACAGCGCTCTGCACGCTGCTGATAGTGGAATTTTTCTGAGCAGAAGAAAATATGTCAGAGTGAATTGTATTTAGATTACACAGTCACATCCATAAATAAAACAATAGAGATTACTTGAAACAAGATGTCAAATTACCAAGTATAAGTATTTTAATCTATTACACAACTAAATACTGACTTACATAGATAAAACATAAAATAGTGAATAATAGTTAATATTATTTGAAATGTTAAATTATCAAGTATAAGTATTTTAATCTAATACATCAGTGATATAGGGTCATCATGTGGACGCCACAATATACTGACTTGCACAGATAAATAAACCATGAAATAGTGAATAATAGTTCATATTATTTAAAATAAGATGTTAAATTATCAAGTATAAGCATTTTAATTACATCAGTGATATAGGATCATCATGTGGACACCACAATATCCTGTTTTACACAGATAAACAAAACATATAAAATAAACTAAATAAGATGTTAAATTATCAAGTATAAGTATTTTAATCCAATACATCAGTGATATAGAGTCATCATGCGGACACCACAATATACTGACGATCTCCACATCCTCACCATGGATCCTGCATACTTAAGTATTTGTCCCTTTTTTTCTAAAATCGATAATGAGTTCCTTAGTTTTAAGAACATTTAAAACTAGCCATGAGTTTAAAGTTTAAAGTTTTAAATGAGTTTAAAACTAGCCAACAGACAAGCATCAAAGCATAAGAAAGAAAATATAAATAGGCCTAAATAAAGAAGTAAAAAAAAAGAGAAATGAAATAAAAATACATTCAAGTAAATAATAAATAAAGAAATAAAAGAGGCTCAGTAGCTTCTGCAGCACGAACACAAGCATGTAGTCGGCAATTGTTAAAGTGACTAAGCGGTGTTTGACTAGTTGACACTTGGTGTGATGACATAATCGTTTCACAAAATGTACGGATTGGCTGTAGGCCTACACACGAAAACACAAGGGTGGCGTTTTCAGATTTATCCACCTTGGGACCCGGTTTAAAAAAATAGCGGTTTCAGTCTCCGAAAACGCCGGATCCGTTTGGACGAAACACCAGTATGATACAACATTTGTACGTATACAGCTAAATGCGTCTCCATGTGGACAGGCCTAAGTTAACTTTTACCAAAGATTAAAATGTTAAAGTTCAGCACCTGAAGTGTTTATTAAATTGTCGCTAGTGAAATTGAAACACAATGTACAGATTGTATATCCCTACACGTCGACATTTAAACAGTAGTCTAAATTCTGAATAAACATATTACGTCTGTAAGATTCTTTGAGGTGTGAAAATTGGATCGCGGTAAAAAACAAAACAAATGAACATATAGAAAGAAACACCGAGATAATGTCGAGTAACACAAAAACAGATGCAAAAACTTGATACATTACAATATTTTTCTACAAATAGTGGTTTTGCTGTAACACAATGGTCTTTTCAATACATGTTGGCATTGTGTAACACATATATGGATATAAAACCCAGCGTTCGAAGTTATTAAATCAAGAAAATTCATGTGAATACTGTCGTATATGAACAAATAGAAGACGAGAAGACCTAGAGTTCACTAACATTACTTAGAAAACAGATATCCAGGGGAAAGTGTAAAGAAAACACTACACAAAACATTACAATCACACCCAGCATTACAATAAGAATGCTCCTAAGAATGAAACCGTGGTAAACAGTTTAAAAACAGTCTGTTTTAGAAAAATGAGAACAAAATCAAAGAAACATATAACTCAATCTCTATACTGCTACAACTAATTGATGTTTTAGTTTTTTTGGCCTGGCTTCATCAAAACTTTGTGGTTTATATGTGTACTCACAGTCATGTGACGATAGGGCCGCTATAACTGGTAATAGCAAACTAATGTGACAGTGACATTCTGTAGATTATCTCTTCATTAGCATTTGGTAACAATTGAGCTGTGAGCTGATGCCAATCAATATTTATAATTGCGAAAAATTAAGATATGTTAAACAATTTTGGTATTCTGCTGATGAGGGACAACGACTGTTTTTCTTAAAGAAACACAAATTGTGAAGACAAACATGACAAATTGTCTATCTGTACGGAGCCCCTAAAGGGACGTGGTGGTGGAAAACATTTTAGGATGGGAGAATTTTTTTTTTTTCAAATCTTTTGCGTTCCCTCGCAAAACTTTTGCGTTCCCCCGAGAAACTTTGCGTTCCCACGCAAAACTTTTGCGTTCCCTCGCAAAGTTATTTGCGTTCCCTCGCAAAGATATTTGCGTTCCCACGCAAAACTTTTGCGTTCCCTCGCAAAGATATTTGCGTTCCCACGCAAAACCTGTTTTGAACTCGGACAGACACTTCCTGTTTAATGTCCCACTGGCAGTGTTTCAGAGCTCCGTACGTTAATGGAGCGTTTCATAGTGTTTGAACTTGGACTCAAATATAAAGAAATGCGGTCAGTGCTTAACTCAAGGAGTTCAGTGAAATTGGCAATATTCACATAGGCTATTCGAACTTCCCGGATTAATATTCTTGAGCTAAACGTTGTTAAAACACAAACGACACCTATTTACAATCACAGTAACTTAGACAACGAGCTACAACCCAATTATCATCAAAACAAGCTTATAGGCTAAATATGAGCTGGCGGCTGAGAGACAAGTCCAAAGGGACCGTCTGCAAAGTGCAATATAACCCAAAAAACGACTACAGCATCAACTCATAGTCAAAAATACAAAAATAGTCATTAACTTAAATGTTACAAACTGTAGTGCCACCCAATTCAGTTTACACATCAATTGTGACCCACTGGTCATACTACACTGCTTTTGCACATTTTATATTATGGAAAATATTCAATAACTTCACTGTAACACACCAAATTTAGTTCACACATCACTGCTCTAATGTTGGTTATAGGCCTACAACACCTAGTTTGGGAAGTAATTGCACATAAAAAATAAGTAGGGCTATTCTTTACACAAATTATATTGGTAGGCTACTGTACGCAGCTTTTGCATTATATTTGCTTACTGAATTTGATGGCATTACACTGTATAACAGTGTGAAGTTATTTAATATTTTTTTTTCTAAAAAGGGTGAAGTTATTGATTTTATTTAATAATAAATAAGGATAAAAATTATGAATTTTTATCAAACTAAGTAATGTAGTATAACCAGCAGGAGAGCAGAGATGTGTGAACTGAATTTGGTGACAGTACAGTGCGTCAAAGTGAAGCTATTGAATATGTTTAATAATATAAAATGTGCAGAAGGCTTTTGGGATTTGCACTTTACAGACGGCCCCTTATTCGGACTTGTCTCTCATTCGTCTGGTTGTAGCTCGTTGTCTAAGTTACTGTGATTGTAAATAGGTGTCATTTTTGTTTTAACAACGTTTAGCTCAAGATTAGGGAAGTTCGAATAGCCTATGTGAATATTGCCAACTTCACTGAACTCCTTGAGTTAAGCACTGACCGCATTTCTTTATATTTGAGTCCAAGTTCAAACACTATGAAACGCTCCATTAACGTACGGAGCTCTGAAACACTGCCAGTGGGACATTAAACAGGAAGTGTCTGTCCGAGTTCAAAACAGGTTTTGCGTGGGAACGCAAATATATTTGCGAGGGAACGCAAAAGTTTTGCGCGGGAACGCAAACATCTTTGCGAGGGAACGCAAAAGTTTTGCGTGGGAACGCAAATAACTTTGCGAGGGAACGCAAAAGTTTTGCGTGGGAACGCAAAAGTTTTGCGAGGGAACGCAGAGTTTCTCGGGGGAACGCAAACATTTTGCGAGGGAACGCAAAAGATTTGGAAAAAAAAATTTCTCCCAACCAAAAATGTTTTCCACCACCATGTCCCTTTAGGGGCTTCGTATATCTGTGAAACCTTGACTCGTAATGCGTAATTTAATTGATAGGTTTGTTTTAAGTGTAACAGCCGTATATGTGACAAAAAAAAAACCCATCAGGCCTCACTTTTCACATTGGGCTTGTTATCTGTCTTGTGACCGCTTCGTAGACAGACCTAAAAGAATATCGCAATTTAAATTTTTAAATTTTTGTAATTTTCTTATGCTGTATTTGTTCATTAATTCCTATATGATCATGTTTACCAGTGCTCAAAGAGTAGTCTTCGTCTAAAAACTGTACAAAGAAACAAGCTGTAAACGGTGTCATCTGCTTGGGTGGGGAAAAAAAAATAATTTACAATCATGGTTACGAACTTTTACAATAGATCAGAAGAGAGGTTTTCTGCCATATGTAATCATTACAGCTAAATGTCTCTTTTCTTATACACCATACACACTTTTGTAGGAAATTGTGCACTCGTAATTGGGGGCATAAAGCTTATGCTTGAATTTTATCCATAGCCTTTACAAGGGACTGGTGACGTTAGTCCTCCAATGTGACTGCATTACAATAATGTGGTACAGGCACACTAAAAAATCTGACAGAATCTATTTACATATTGTAAATGTTTACTCCAGCCAATGGGTGGATCTAGGGTGTTAAACACCACGAGGGAAATGATTTGAAATGTAGTTTTGTCAAAAGAAAAAAACATCTGTTTCATGGTTTAGTTGTATTTTAAAACACTGCTTTTCTTAAAAACATTGTGTCAGATGTACTTGGTGGTATTATTCTCTTGTTTCATCAGGTATTAACTCTATATTTATCCGGTTGATATTTTGTAGAAATAAGATAAGTACATTTCTAACACAAAAGAACCAGTTTATGGCTCTGTGTCAGAACACAGCACATATGAAGAAATGCTTTAAAAATTTTGTTCAAACTTTAAAGCAAGATTATCCTTTTTGAAAAAGTGTAATTGTATACAATAATATTTTATTTTGGTAGGGAATACTGGAAACTAGTGTCTTTTAACTTAATCTTTGGTTTTAAGGGAAATTAAATATTCTCAGGAGCCCCATTGACCCCTGAAGTTATGACTTCTGATTGAAGACCTTAAAGGTTGGGTAGGTAGGAATTGTCTAAAAAACTTCTTTTCCAAATTTGTTTAAACTTTATTTATATATCAATACATAATTAAAATGTAAGTACTCTGAAAAAGAAAGTATAAAAATCGAGTGTCTGTAGACCTCTCACGATTGTTTTAAAGACAGCTCATTATTTCCATTCACTCCACCCCCTCCCTTCTGGGCTCCTTCCAAAGCCACGCCCCCAAAACACATGAACGCGCGACTCCGACCGCTGAGCTGGAAGACGCATTATTTACCTGAGACGAGCGGAGAGGAGCGCAGTGCATGCAGTGACATCATGTCAGAATCGCATGTAATAAAAAAATCTAACTTTATCATTATGAATATAAACAAATAAGATGTATTTTAGTACTCACTATCAAGCTAGCATTGGGTCACTCCCCCTCGCTCTCTGCGAGTTGTAAATATGCAGGGACACTGATGACGGCGGATAAACAGTTATCGCACATTCACTGGTAGGGACGAAACATCAACAATATGCTTTACATTGACTATGGCCTGCCCATACTTTGACTACAAACTTGGTCCTCAAATCATTACGTATTTTGCAATACATGTAATGTAACTTCATAACGTTGCACTCTTTCTATAAGTTATAAATAGCTAGCAAGATAATAATGGTAACGTTACAGTATCTAAGTAATTATTCTAGCGATGTGTAATGCTAAATAAGGTTTGCTAGTACATTATTTCAGCAACATGACAAGCCAGTGAATTAGCAGGTTTCTATTGTTGTTTTGCACAGTGCGTGACATTTTATCTGTATGCTATGCGGCTAGAGTTTTGACACTGAGTCAATGGGCTCCGACGGGCTTGTTTATCGTCATCGGTCTTTTTCCGTTTACCTGTCTTTGTTGCATGAGCTGGTGCCACTCGAGAAATTGGCAGTTTTGGTTGTTTGTCCGCCATTAGCACAGCTGCGGCACACCGGCTAATCTTGATTTTGAACGACGGTACGCGCTGTGCGAGAGAGGGGGGTGATGATCAGCGCGTACACAAGCATGATTGACACTGCTAAGACACTCCACTCCGACCTACTCTGCCAGAAAGCTGCCGTCATTTGCTGACAGAACGCCTGAAATTACCGTAATAAGCCGCATATTGCCGAAATGCAGCAATTTGAAATGTTTTGATAGTGCAAACGGTTAAAAAGTTACGGTAACATGAATACATCTTGCTGGTGTGTGTTGGTGGATAAAATACTGCTTGAATATCTTTGAATAAAGTTTTTTGAGCAGATGCTGTTATGTAAAATAATACCTCGGGTTAAATTTATGCAAAATCATTTCTGGGTCATTTTATGGCCATGTCCATTTTCTGTCCCTAGCCTTTACAGAAATATCACACTTGAAAAACACTTTAGGGTTACAATTTCTTCACATTTTAAAATAAAACATGATATTTGAACAATTACGTCGTCTTGAGACATCTATGTGGCAATATTTGATTATTAATATTTGAAAGTAGTGGTCCCCTGGAGTTGTGTCACTGGCGTTACCGTTAAACAAAAATATAATATTTTGAAATAAAAATCATACTATACTGATGACATCACTCGACTTCCTTCTTCCAAATTCATGAATATCAATGAAGAAAGGCCCATGGCCTATTTTCAGTTATCAAAAACTTTCTCATTTATCTCATGATTTCATATGAAGCTTTAGTTGAACTCACTGGTATGACCTACTTTATTGTTAGGGAGTTGTAAAAAAAATTAAAATAAACTAGAATACTTATGGAATAAACAACTTCATTTAGTTAATATACCATGATTGACAAGATGTGGTATGATACTGTAATATAGATTCACTGGAGGCAAGTTGTAAAGAGAACCCAAGTTCAGCTTTATTTCAAATTAAACAAAACATGAAAACAAAAACCATGGCATGAACTAGAACTTACACAACAGCAGATTACAGGGAACAATACTTGACAAAGACACATGGCAAACATGAGGGCTTAAATACACAGACTAATGACAAGACAAGGGACATCTTGCTGCTTGAATATCTTTCAAGCACCTGTGAACAATGATCAGACAATTAACCAATGACAAGACACATGGCATGATCACATGACAAACAGGGAATCACATGACAGACATGGAAACATGACATGAACAAACCCAAAACGTGACAGATACCTTGTAGTAGCCATTTTGTAAAATTATTTTTTCATGAAAACTGTCACTGGTGTCTCTTTTCTTATGGGAGAACCCCAGTGACACCAGTGACTCCCATTTATAGATACAACTTTATTCAAAGCTATTACCAAATGTAGCAATTTAGTCTCATCTACTTAATTATGGTTGACGAATAATGATCTTTGGTCTTATGTGTGTCATTGGTGATTCATTATGTCATTGGTGTCACTGTCTTTTTCTGTCACGTTAAATAAAATGTCACATGTGATATGATAATCATTTTACATCCATTTAATTCTGATGCACTCAAAGTTAAGATTTAAAGGATTGCATCGTTACTTGATTTTAACAGGTTTTTCAAATATTTTCATTGTTATCGCAAATACATGGTAGCGCAGATGAACTAACATCATTCAATCATACTTTTAACAAACCTGATTAAAATAAATAAAACATAATCTTCTTATTTGTAGAATAAAGCAGAACAACTGGATGAAGAGGAAGAGGAGGAACTGCAGGGAGAAGAACCAAATTGCGATTGAATCAAAACAACATGACAGTTACCAATCTCACAAGAGATTGAGGATGAAGAATTCTGAATCGACTCCACTTCCTGTTCCTGTGACAATGAGCCATATAACGTAAAAGTGTGTAGGAAGACCTAACAGAAAACTAAAGCTGCACACACAATTCTAGACTTTCTTTTAGCTCAATGGAATGAGCAGTGGAGTTTGAGGATGCTTTAATGATGAAGTTCACTGTAGAGTCATTCATCTTTTTCTAGTCTTGAAAATCTCACAAAATGAATACTAAGTTATCTATAGGAAGATAAGAGTAAGAATACTAGATAACTAACCCTGCTCTGAAGAAGAAGAAAAACAAGAAAAAAACAAAACAATGTTGTGCATATCATAGTCTATGGTCATATTCCAAATCTCAATTAAAACAAAACACCTCTCCCTGTTTTACCCAACAGCTAATTCATCTAAGTTGTCCATAACTCTTAATCTAGAGCAGTCTGCTAATCATGTTAATATTTTTTGCATATCACTCAATGGAATAAACAAATTAAGTCAAAAAGGAGAGTCTGTCACCTGAAGAGTGAATGTCCAGTCTCTCTGGGTGTAAAAAATACGCTGTCCTGTTTTTGTATTCTCACTTCAAAGTTGTTGCAATGATAAATCACATAAAACAAAACATACACAAATGCATGTGGTTGAAAAATGATTGATGTTCATTCAAAATGTTTTAAAACATTTCAATATATCTGAGAAATTGTGTGAATTTCTTCTTCTTTTGTGGAATCCAATGGAAACTAAAGAATAAATACTCAATCTTAATATTAATAATTACTAATAAATAATAATAAATTAATAAATAAATGTATTTTGCAACAAAAAGCATTTAGTAAACAAATTGCGACAAATGCATTCAAGGAATGTATTGTATCAGGGTGTATCCACTATTCATCTGTGGAACATTTTCTTGTCAGCTTTTCTAAGTTTTTCTACACTGTTATAGAAGTTATTGATTAGTAAAAAATAATAAATAAGGATTAGTTACATAACTTTTGAGGAACAGAGGCAGGATAGTTTTTCAGCATGGTACAGATAAAGAACAGGCTGAACAAAACCAGCCAGCAAAAAACAAACTATACAAATGCACCAAAGTGCACAAATATTCTGTTTTGTCACAATGACAAAGAGTCCTTTCATAGTATATGGGACATATATGATGACCATTTTGACAGTAGTTATTAGAATGACATAAAATGCTCTTCTCTTCATGTGGTTTTCCTCCTTTCTCTCTCTCTCTCCCTCTCTCTCCTGGTCCTGACTGCTTCAGAGCTCTGAGAACAGCCACAAGACAAAACAACTGGATGGAGAGGAAGAGGAGGAACTGCGTTGAGAAGAACCATGTTTGTTCTATAGTATTCAGCAAGAAGAACATAGAGAAAATACAGGAGCCAAGAGTGATGATCCAGACCGCAGTGCAGCAGATCACTCTATATCTGAGAGGTTTGAACTTCAGAAAGGTTACAGGATGAACCACTGCCAGGTAACGCTCAACACAGATCAGACACTGAAACAGAGGACGACCGGTGGTGCCTAGTCCCATTAAAAAACACATTAATGTTGTGAGACTTTTATACCAAAAACACAGTAGACAAATTAAACTAGTCACACATATACCAATCTCAGAAACAGACAGATTGAGTTGAAAGAACAATGATTCAACTCTTGATCCTGTGATGATGAGCCATATAACATAGGAGTGAGTAGGAAGACCAAACAGGAAACTAAAACTGTATGCATACATTTCAAAAATGTCCAATGGCCCAAAGGAATAGGTTGTGGATGATTCAGTGAAGTTCACTGTAGAGTTGTTCATTTCCTCCGTGTGTTCTCAAAATATTATAAAAAATATTTATATCTTGAAATAGTGATCTATTAAAAAAGAGAAGAGCAAATGTACTAAGAAAAAAGCCAAATCAAATTGACTCAAGATTAAAATCTTCAATATACCCCAGTATCCAATTCTACACACTCATGATTTAAATCCAAACATTAATTTGAACAGATCTTTAGAATTTTAAATTAATTTCATGTCCAGTGAAGTGATATTATTATTAAACAAATGCATCACAAGCTGTAATTCTACACAGTTGTTTAAACTAATTCTTTAAATTACCCAAAACGATTACTTGGTATGGGATGATTCTATTAATTATTATAAAACAAATGTAGTGTATTTCTTAGCATGAAGTTGTAAAACAAAACATTTTCTATTATATTTCTAAAATTAAACAATACACTTCAGCACAAGTTTACTCATTCAGCTAATTTACCTAATTCAGCCATAAATTACATCTAATAATCACACTCATGTTTTTGCATTTTACTGAAAATAAAAACAAACTAATCAATCAAAAAGGAGAGTTTGTCACCTGAAGAGTGAATGTCTAGTCTCTCTGGGTGTAAATGACTTTTTCTAGTCTCACTTGAACAGCTGTCACAAGAATATATGTACATAGCTTCATAATGTAGCATGTCACTTAAAACAAAACATATGCAAACATATGCAAGACATGCACAAGATTCAAAATGATCAATGGTCTTCCATTCAAATGTCTTAAAACATTTAAATAGTATGGAGAAATTGTGCATTTGTTTTCTGAGGACATTAATTGTACACGTCAATGGAACTGACTTTGAACTTTTATAGCCTCGGACAGTGACATCAATGTTCATTCGACAGAATTAGATGTGCCACAGGTACACCGACAGGTCTTTTTGTCTTCAGGCCCATACATGGCCCAGAATGCACCTGTATGCGTTTCCTCTGGTTTCTTTGCTCCTGGGAGTTCGCTAATAAGGGTCTTGACCCTCGTACTAATAGTGCCTCGTTGACCGAACAGAGTATGGTTCTCAGAGATAATATCTCTCCTCGACGGCTCGCCTTGGGCGATACCGGAGAGGAGGGACCTTCTGTCTCAAGCGCAGGGGACGATATTTCATCCCCGACCCGAGCTGTGGAACCTTCATGTCTGGCCCCTGAAGGGTACCAAATGAGGGACACTGGGCTTTCACCTGAAATTATTGAGACCATTCTCAGTGCTAGTGCTCCCTCCACTAGAAGGATTTATGGCAATAAATGGGGTGTCTTTGAAAGGTGGTGCACTGCACGTAATGCAGATCCAGTTATCAGCCAGATTGCTTCAGTTTTGGACTTCCTGCAGGAGAAATTATCAGCAGGCACATGACCCGACACTCTCAGGATCTATGTGGCCGCCTTATCGTCTTGCAACGACCTTGATTGACGGGGGGCCATTAGGGAAGTATTCTCTAGTTGCTCGCTTGTTTGTGGGGCCAAGTGACTGAGGCCTCCCGTTAGAACCAATATCCCTTCATGGGACTTAGCTATAGTCCTTGAGGGTCTATTTGAGACCCCCTTTAACCCTCTGAGGTCTGAGCTGTTTTCTGGCCCTGGAGGTGTTCTGACATGCTCTGACATTTGTGCTTATTTCTGTTACTTGTGACATTGTCATGGCTAAAGTCTTATTACACTGTATTTAGCACAAACTCTGCTACAATAATATATCAGCAGCATGTATTTAAAAGTTTGTAGTTTTGAGATAATGACATTTATGCGTGGTTTGTGAAAATACCAAACAAAATTGTCACTGAAATAAGGCCATGAAACCCATACTGATTATTTCTTCACAAGACTTTTGAAAATTGTATCACGTAGCCTAGAATATTTGCTCCAAAACTATGTGAAAATCACCCTGACTGCTCATTCAGATAAGACAATATATTGATTTAAAATTTCTAAGACGTGTTTTGTGTGAGAAAGCCATATGCGAAGAGGCGTGATCATCTCATGAATATGTAAGCCTTCAACACCTGAGAAAGACAAAGACACTCCCCTAACTGCCCTATTAGGAGCGATCAGGCCCTGCCATTCAGAGAAACCTTGCACAAAGAATGAGGAGATTTAAAAAAGAATGGCTTTTAGATTGTTTGGATTTATTTACAACACAACATAATCCAAAAATACACAACAAATGACAAAAGAGCACATTGAAAACAATGATCCAAAGACAGAGACCTTTGTGCCATTCCTAAAAACATTGTACATACCTTTCATTTCCAAGGTGTTTGATTTTCACTTTGCCATGTTCATGTACAGAGACTCAGAGCAGGACTCAGTGGCATCTGGTCCCTGAAAGAAAAGAAAAAAAGTGAACATACTGGTATCAAGAGAAACTAGGCCTGCACGATTTTGGGAATACATTTTAGATTTTTCTGGTTAAAATTGCTTTTTAAAATTCACAGAATACACACACATACACACAAATGTTTCCAACAATATATAATATAATGAACACCAGGTTTGTTGTGCCTTGTAGGCATAGGCTATGCGCAGTGCTGCATAAAATAATAATAACATTAACCTATAGCAGCCTATAAATCTTTCATAAATCTAAGAATTTCAGTAACAACTATGCTAGAGAAAAATATATTGATTATCATATGTTACTTCAAATGTTTCCATTCGTTATGATGATATGAAATGAGATAATAGTAAAAATATAAAGCCTATTGTTTGGTGCATTTTGCTTTTCAAACGCGATCATGCTCCAAAATATGATACATTCAAACGCGATCGCGCTCCAATATATGAAACATTATGGTTACCATATTTTACATATCTACGTTTGAGCAGATATCCACAAACAGTATTTAACAGTAAACACGGGTCTAAATATTATAATATTCACCATATATCTAGCAACTGTTCAACTGCAATGTGAAGTTTATGCAACAATACCATAAACTAATAAGTAAGAATTTCTTACCTTACATCTTTCTTGTCTTCAAATCGCGTTCTTCTTCTTCTTAGGTAAATCCAATGTAAGCTCACAGCGCGTCTTCCAAACTCGACGAAAAGCAGAGACTTGTGAAGTGTTTTGGTGTTTTGTGTTTGAGGTAACGAGGGCGTTCGCGTTCCATGTGGAGAGTTGCATGTGAATCTCTTTTGCGCGAGTGGGCGTGTCGAATTAAAAAATAATTAGCAAGCGTTTGAGATACTGAACATCCTGTTGGTTTTATACAAATTACATAAACAGAGAATATTTGTTTTCAGTTTGAATCCGATCATTTAAAAGTACACACTTAAATGTTTATAAAGGTATATGGCTAATAAATGTGTGAGAAGTATTGACGGAGTAATTTAAGTTTATTGTGCTACAATGTGAAGAAAATCCAGCAAAATGCGGGGGCGCGTTTGCCGACCTCAGAGGGTTAAACCTCTAGAGTCGGTGCCTGACAAGCTTCTGACTCTAAAGATGTTTTTTCATATAGCTATCAGTTATAATAATTGCGGATTTGCAGGCTCTGTCGGTCTCACCATCCTGCCTAGACTTTGACCCAGGAATGGTGAAAGCAATCTTGCATCCTCATCCTGACTACCTGCCTAAGGTACCTTTCTCAACTGTACATCCACTCTTGAGGCCTTCTGTCCTCAGGAGAGACTTCACAGGCTGTGTCCAGTCCGTGCTCTTCAGACCTACTGTGCGTCCACTTGCCAGTGACGTAAGTCAGATCAACTATTTGTTTGTCATGTCAAAACAGACATTTTCACATTGGTTGAGGGATGCTATTGCCCTTGCCTATAAGGCGCGTTGTCAAGCTTTGACAGAAGGCATCAGGGCTTATTCTACTAGGGGGGTCGCTTCTTCTAGAGCCTTGGCGGGGGGTGCCCCCCTGCAGCATGTTTGTGACTCGGCAGGCTGGTCCTCTTTGTATAAATTCATAAGGTTTTATAGTTTGGATGTTCATGCCACTCCGGGCTCTCACATCCTTGAGTCGACATCACAAGCTCATGTCTGAGACCTTGTGAGCACACACTACACAACCGTAAGGGGTCCAAGCACCCACAGTGCGGCGGCGTGGGTATTCTTGTTTCAAGAGCGCTGAATCAAGCGCAGCATTGCTTTTGAAAGGGGACAAGGTCAATGAAACACTGTGGTCAAGCCAACACTGAGAGGTGGGAATTTACTCAGGCTTCATAGAGCATCTACACAAGTTCCTCCCCCTCTTCCTGCTTCTACTGGTTGCTGTGCATGTGTGTGACCGGAAACCCGGTCCGACCATGCGGTCGCGGTCCGGCAGGCCCAACACATCAAGCCATGTGCAACTTCCTCGACCATGACGGAGTCGAACTAACCATGCAAGTTCATCATATCTTCTTTATTCAACACAGGAGAAATCAATTGCAAATTTAACGCCATTGACTCACGGAACCATCAAATCATGAACTTTACGGAACTGCTGCAACAGCGATGCAAGTATCGAACAATTAACTGACTAAACAGGTTTAGGATAAGCAGTAAAATCCTCTTAATGAAGTGCTTTGAAAATAATAAGCTGGTGATTCTTTTCATGTTGAATGAATCTTTTCCATTGTTTCATTCCCCTTTTTCCATTTCCGGTTTCATTCTGTCACTTACCATTTTACCCTTGTATGTGTGATTGTGTGATTGTGTTTGTTTAGATTAGTTTCCTGCGTTTCCACCACAGGAACTTTCCCCAGGAACTAGGAACTTTGGGGTTGTACTCGGTGTGTTTACACCGCAGGAACTAGGGTCTAAATGAAGTTCCGTGTAACTATTTCCCCCTCCGAAAGTCACTGCTGGTGAGGTAGTACTTTTTCAATGTCCAGGAACTTTTGGGGGTGGGACTTGTGTGCTGAACATGCTGATTGGTTGAGTTCACGCCGCATTTTAATTGGTTGACTCCACGCAGCATTTTATTTCAACCGCCATTTTTAAAAATCTATTGTGGTTAGTGCAGTAAGAGTGTAACGGTCACCAGCTGGAGTGCCCTTGAGAGCCAACAGAGGACACTCCACACCAGACTATTATCACTCCCTCACAAACTACATTTCCCATAACTCACTGCCCGGACTCATCATCACTGATTGCGTTCACCTGTGTCTCATCACCCTGTTAGTCTCAGCCTATTTATACCATGTTCACTCATTCACTCACTGTGAAGTTTTGTATGTTGTTGCACTGCATTTTCGAGCATTTTCCCTGGTTTCATGTCTCTTGGTTTTGGGATTTTTTTTGCCCCTGACCCCTGCCTGTTTTGTTTGTTTGTTTGTTTGTTTGTTTGTTTGTTTGTTTGTTTGTTTGTTTGTTTGTTTGGACGGCCTACCTGTGTTTTGACCTATTGCCTGTATATTGGATTACGTGTCTGGATTGCCCCTTAATTAAAGCTGCATTTGGATCTCAACCTTCGTGTCTCGGAGCAGTTCGTAACAAAGAGTTGTCTGTCTGCAATTATGGAATTTAATAAAAAATATGACCGCTGGACCGACGACGAGGTTCAGGCTTTATTAAGCGTATTCGCGGAAGAGGAAATCCAGCGGGAACTGGAAACGGCAATGAAAAGGTATACCTGAAAATATCGAGTTGTTTATGCGAGCTGGGCATTGTTCACACTGGAAAACATTGCAGAGAGAAGTTAAAAAAATTAAAACAAGATTACAAGCAATTGAAGGATCACAACAACAGAAGCGGATCCGATTGGCGTACCGTCAAGTCAATTCAAGTCACATTTATTTATATAGCGCTTTTTATAATACAGATTGTTTCAAAGCAGCTTTACAGAGATAACAGGAAAATAATGCAAAAAAGTTTGTTTCCAGAAGAAAATAGCGTCACGGTCCAGCTTAAGTAAGTTGAGTGATGTTTCATTTTTGTTTTAAAAAAGGCATTAATTTAGCCTTCAGTTCTTGTATAATAGTATAATAGTGCCAATGCAGGCAGATCAATATTATTGTTGAATATTAAATTAAATGTTAAATTTAATGTCCCCAACAAGTGGTTTGACCGCCTGTACGCGTTGTTGGGACACAGGCCGGCCTTTTCTGGAGCAGCAGTGACAAAAGACTCGGCAATTGCGTTGTTGGAATCCATTCAGGAATCTGAGGACCAGTCAGTTGAAGGTAAATAATGTCACATCTACATGATATCTTCTTAAACTTGTTGCAGTGATAAAACAAACTAACTTTTTTCAACGTGTTTTTATAGATGAAACGAATGACCCCAATGATTTGAAGGCAACGGAGGCCAGCGTGTTTCCCCCTGCAATTACCAGTAGCCCTCGTCCCATGTCTCCCGCCGAAATGCACACACACCAAGTTATAAAGCCACGTTGTCTGTTGACAAAAATATACTTCAGAACTAACCTAATTGTAGTCTTAATGGGTTTGGGTCATTGTGTTTTTTTTTTATTATTGCAAACTTAAATGGCCCATGATAAAAAAAAAAAAAAAATGGAGCATGATGGCCCAACACAAATAGTTCAAAATTAAGATTTTGTAGTGAAAACACTTTATTACATAATACTTATTTTATGGTTTTATTGTTTCAGGGTGGGCTTGTGTATTTATTGTCATGGGTTTCTTCACTTAGGGAAGAGGAAAAGGGATTGTGACTTCCTTGGAAGATGCTAACCGGGCCGCCCTGCAGCTTGGACAAGAACAGCGTGACAAATTTATGCAGCTGTTACTCGAGAGCCAGGCAGAGGAAAGAAAGATGAGGAGGCAAGAGTTGGCATTCCTGCAGTCGGAAGCTGAAGAAAGCAGACGGCAACAGAGGGACTTTCAGGCCGGGTTTCTGTCTGTTCTTGGACAGTTTGTCCAGTCATTCAAAAAGTAACCACAATGCCCAGCCACTTGACTGAACACTGTCTCTGAGTTTACACTTGCACTTTTTCTTTGCACAATTGGCATTTATCATTTTTATATATTGTTCTGTTTGTTCTTGGAGAGTTTGTCCAGTTGTTCAAAAATACATTTTTATTTGTTTTCCTTTGTGCATTAATATTTTACTGTTCTCGTAATTTATTGCTCTTCGCACAATTTTATATATTTTAAAAGTAATACTTTGTGTAAAATAAAGTTTGTAAAATGTCACTTTCTTGAGATCAAGTGCCTTTTCATTTCCATGGTAATTTTAGCTCTTACGGTAAGATTTGAAGTGCTGGTTAGATGTTAAAACATTTCACTCAAACTATATCGCTAAGTATATACTACAATATGTAAAAAGACACATTCTAGATTTACCACATTCTAATAATATTCACTATGCCCTGAGGAAGTAGTGACTGGAAATATATACAATAAGCTCAGTATTTAAACCAGGTGAAAGTGCACAGGTTAAAATAAGCAAAGTGTAGGTAATTTGTTTAACAACCTGATAACAGTCACTTATGAAATTACATCATTTATATTTATTATGACAGAGTCAAATATAAAAAACATAACTACAAATAACAATTGTAGCTTTATTATGTTTCTATATTCACTGACTCAAGTGTCAGCTTTCTGAAGATACTTTGGTTAAGGATAAAGTCACAAGGACACATGATTCAGCAATCATTTTATTTCTGGCGTAGCATGTATGCTCTCTCTCTACAAATTGGGGGTAACTGTTACTGTTAACAGAATAAATGAAAACCAAAGCATGATTCAGAATGTATTTACAAAATGAATGTGTTATGCAGCAAAAACAATGTACAACAGGTGTATACAGCATAAAAGCCTCTGATGGTTATTTTTCCCTAAAAAAAAAAAAAAAAAAAAAACCTTTCTGAACTAATACAGGGTTAGTTCACCCAAAAATGAAAATTATGTCATTAATGACTCACCCACATCACTCCAAACCCGTAAGATCTCCGTTTCTCTTCTGAAGACATCTTAAGATATTTTAGATTTATTCCGAGAGCTTTCTGTCCCTCCATTGAAAGTCAATGGACGGTATACTGTTCACGTCCATAAATGTAATAAAGACATCATCAAAGTAGTCCATGTGACATCAGTGGGTTAGTTAGAATGTTTTGAAGCATCGAAAATACATTTTGGTCCAAAATTAACAAAAACTACGACTTTATTCAACATTGTATTCTCTTCCGGTCTGTTTTCCATCCGCGTTCACGAGTCCACATTGACGCTGCTATCGTGTTATCTGCTGCGCCCGAGCTTCGGTTACAGTCTGAGGGAGAAGCACGGTGTAAACAAAGCAATCTTCGCAAACATGTCTAATGATTTCGACACAGAGGAAGACTTGTATTTTTTTGCCCAACCATATTTATTTGAACCCGAAATACACAGACGAAGAACTTAGAGCGATGGAAGAAACTCCTACACAGCAGCAACCGCTGTCACAAGCTTCGGAAAGACAAAGTGCAATGGAGACCTGGTGGTATAAATGTCTTCATTGCCATACGATGCCTACAGAACTGGAGAGCTTGTGCTGCACCGAGTGGGACATAGTAATGCCGCAGCTGGAACGTGGAACATTCAGCAGATGAGATGGCATTGCACTGTATAACGGAGGATACCGGCTTTCCGCCCCTGCTGAGCCGCAGTGTTTTAGACGTGTTTTTTCACTTACCTAAAGTGAATTGGAAATGACGACCGAGGCCTGAAGGACCAGGTGGCACACTAACTGTAGAGTAAGTATTTATTTAATGTAATTTTTTTTCTATTACTTGTTACACATACCGCCATTGTAGTAACAATGTATCTTCTTTATCGTTTACAGTCAGTGTAGACTGGTGGCATACCGTGTTGTACTACTGGAGTGGATACTCAAAGGAGAAAAACTGGGAAGAAACAACAGGAAAGTTCTGCCATTGTGTGTGGTGTGGAGTATACGTGAAAGATACCCATCATCATCTGGAACGTATGTGGGTTTCAAAGAAGTTCAAGAAGCTTTTGAACTGATTTGATTTTTTTTTTATAATAATTGTTATATTCTTCTTGTTACTGAAGACTAACTCTTTATGTGGACAGTTTATTTTGTGAATTATAAAAAAAAAAAAAAAAAATCTGTTGTACAATTTGTTACCTATAGGCTATAAATCAAAAACTTTTGTTACAGTAGCACATTCAACTTCAGTCAGAGTCAATCCATAGTAAAAAAAATAAATATTTATGATATGCATTTAGATATTTACATACACATCTGGTGCTCTCAGCACTCTTTTTTTAGATTGTGAAATGTATCCTACAAAAATACCTGTAAACGTATATGCTGAAAAATTATAGAAAACTGGGAAAAAAGTTGAAAAGGAATGATGTAGAACAAGGCCATCTACTTTTGAAACCTTGAAACATGCTTTTCAATTGCTGCTGCTTTGTTCATTGTAGCGAAAATGACTTTGTTATGGGGAATTAATAGTCAAATGAGGGGAATATTCAGAATATTCAGAATATTAATATCGCATACACAAATTAAATTATCCCGAATAGGGAATAGGTCAGACCTCACCTTATATCAATAATTAACAGGATTACTCTTATCAATTGTTGATATAGGTAGGTAAAATTATATCTTTAATCAGGGGAAATTTAGGTAGAAGTTAATGTTCAGTTATCACACAAACTGTCCGTCCGGCGGCCAGTATATGTACAACCTCTGAACAGAAACTTATATGGCCTATAACACCGACAAATACCCTCTTGTGGCCACAAGAAATGATATCTTCGTGTTCTAGACAATTTACAGATTGTGATGGTAGAATAAAGTAGAGCAGTAGCTTAGATCAATTTTCAGGGACTTCAGTAATGGAACATTGAGACAAATTTCAACTCAAAAGATTATGGAATTTAATATAAAACAACTAAGATTACATGTACTAATCAAAACACGCAGAAGTAGCCTAAATATGCATAGAAAAACGAACAACAATACAAACGATCGCAATAAGAAATATTGGAGAGAGAAAGAGAGAGATTGAGAGAGAGAGAGAGAGAGAGAGAGAGAGAGAGATTCAGAGAGTGTGTAAGTGAGTGAGAGAGAGAGAGAGATTTAGGACATAAACAGTTCAAACAGTTTTTTCACAAATGAGACCCCAAAGGCTTTAGTAATATCTAGGCAATCTTAACACAGCCGTTCTTTCCGGATTGCGAATTTAAGAATGTACGTTACTTTACTTTGATCTGGCCACCTTTGTGCGTCTGTGTTGAGCGGATGCGTGAAGCCACGTGTTTCGCGGAGTCTTCAGGGCGGAGTTGAGGTGATGGTAACTCGCTGCAGAGCATACGCGAACTTTGTCCAAAAGATACCTTAGTCTTAAGTTGGTATTTAAGTAAAGTATCAAACTGAGGTAGATTATCAAGAAAAGAAAGACTTAGGGTAAAAACGAAATTAGAAAGCAAAAATGAAGAAAACTCCGGTTGGAGTTTGTAGTAGGAAGGCGGGTCCTCTCTCTGGCGAACTGCCAAGAAAGGAGCGTGGTTCCGTGTTTTGAAGGAACTAAGCCACTCCTTTCTCACCTACCTAGACCAATCATTTGACGGATGTGTGTGGCGCCAAAACTTTCTTTGTTCGCTAAGTACACGCCTCTGGAAAGAGGTGCAGCGGAGATTAAATCTGTTATAAACTGATATAAATGGCAGAATGCATAATTTCATACTTTGAGTTAAGAATTCAACACCGTTGGTTTCTTTGGAATAAAACAATACCATGAATGATAATTCTGCGAGCTATTAACAGAAGATACATGATTCTTCGTGATTACATGCACATCAAATTTACATTTACATTTACATTTAGTCATTTAGCAGACGCCCTTATCCAAAGCGACTTACAAATTAGGACTAAGTTCAGCGAGTCATCATAAAGAGGCAAAAGCAACAACAACGCAGGAAGTGCTCAAAATACGAAGTTCTGGTATTATTCAGAGTAGCATAAGCCTGATAAGTGATGTTTCAAAGGGAAAGGATTTTTTTTTTATTTTTTTTTTATTTTTTTTTTATAAGGTTAAGTGCTCACGGAAGAGATTGGTTTTCAGCTGTTTTTTGAATGTTGTCAGGGATTCTGCATTCCGGATGAGGGTGGGGAGAGCGTTCCACCAGCATGGAACTGTAAATGAGAATGTTCTGGAAAGTGATTTTGTGGCTTTCTGTGATGGAACCACGAGACGTCGCTCGTTGACCGATCGTAGGTGTCTGGTAGGGATGTAGACTCGTAGGAGTGAGTGAAAGTAGGAGGGAGCTGAGCCTGTGATAGTTCTGTAAGCAAGCGTCAGAGCCTTGAACTTGATGCGAGCAGCTAGAGGTAGCCAGTGCAGAGAGATGAACAGAGGAGTGACGTGGGCCCTCTTGGGCTCGTTGAAGACAAGACGAGCTGCAGCATTCTGGATCATCTGTAGGGGTTTGGTCGCACATGCTGGGAGTCCAGCCAGAAGGGCATTGCAGTAGTCAAGCCTAGAGATGACCAGGGCCTGGACGATAAGTTGTGTTGCATGCTCAGTTAGGAAAGGCCTGATCTTCCTGATGTTGTGCAGTGCAAACCTGCATGATCGAGCTGTCTTTGAAATGTGATCTGTGAAGGTCAGCTGGTCATCAAACGTTACTCCAAGATTTCTGACCGATCTTGATGGGGTGATTAATGATGACTCTAGCTGGATGGTGAAGTCGTGCTGTAGAGACGGATTGGCAGGGAGGACGAGAAGCTCAGTCTTTGCCAGGTTGAGCTGCAGGTGGTGTTCCTTCATCCATGTGGAGATGTCCGCCAGACAGCTTGAGACCCGTGCAGCTACTGTGGGATCATCTGGTTGAAAGGAGAGGAAGAGCTGTGTGTCATCAGCATAGCAGTGGTAGGAAAAACCGTGTGCCTGTATGATGTGTCCCAGTGATGTGGTGTAGATGGAGAAGAGGAGGGGACCAAGAACTGAACCCTGGGGAACCCCTGTGGTCAGCTGATGTGCTCTGGATACCTCGCCTCTCCATGCGACCTTGAAGGACCTACCTGTGAGATAGGACTCAAACCAGTGGAGTGAAGTTCCTGTGATGCCCAGTGATGAGAGGGTGGACAGAAGGATCTGATGATTCACCGTGTCGAAGGCAGCAGACAGATCCAGGAGAATGAGGACTGAAGATTTGGAAGCAGCTTTTGCGATCCGTAGGGCTTCTGTGACTGACAGTAATGCAGTCTCAGTTGAATGTCCTTTCTTGAAGCCAGATTGGTTGACATCCAGCTGGTTGTTTAGAGACAAGAAGGATGTTAGTTGGTTGAAGACAGCTCTTTCAAGTGTCTTCGCAATGAATGGTAGGAGAGAGATAGGTCTGTAATTCTCTACCAATGATGTGTTTAGCGTTGGTTTTTTGAGCAGTGGAGTAACCCGAGCCTGCTTGAATGCTGTAGGGAAGGTGCCAGTGTGGAGGGATGAGTTGATGATGTGTGTGAGTGATGGTAGAAGTGTGGGAGAGATGGCTTGTAGAAGGTGTGAGGGGATGGGGTCAAGCGTGCAGGTGGTAGGGTGACTGGAGAGGAGAAGTGTAGATACTTCTTCCTCGGTTAGCGAAGAAAAGGAGGACAGAGGGGTATTGGCTGTGGAAGGGGTCGGTCTGGGTTCCTGTGTGTGTGGAGCTGAGAACTGGCTGCTGATAGCTGTTGTTTTGTTGGTGAAGAAGGTCGCAAAATCGTCAGCAGTTAAGGAGGAGGCGGGAGGTGGTGGAGGTGGACAGAGGAGAGAGTTGAATGTCTTGAAGAGTAATCGTGTGTTGGAGGAGCTGTTGATCTTGTTGTGGAAGTATGAAGATTTTGCAGCATGAACATCAACAGAAAAGGAGGAGAGGAGAGATTGATACATACTCAGGTCAGATGCGTCTTTTGATTTGTGCCATTTCCTCTCCGCTGCCCTGAGTTTGGTCCGGTGTTCCCGAAGAACCTCAGATAACCAGGGGTTAGAGGGAGTAGTGCGTGCTGGCCTGGAGGAGAGAGGGCAGATAATGTCTAGAGAAGAGATTAGAGTGGAGCATAAGGTGTCCGTTGCGGTATTCACATCCAGAGATGAGAATTGTGAGGGTGGGGGAAGAGAGGATGACACGGCAGAGGAGAGATGGGAGGGGGAAAGTGAGCGCAGGTTTCGTCTGAAAGTGACTGGTGGTGGGGGTGGGGGTGCAAATTGATTAAATACCAACAAAGCTTATAGTCAGGACCGTGCAGAGACCTCTGGAGGGGCAGGTGCTCAAAGTATAAAAGGGGGCACATGGAACAAGGCTTTAAATAGGGCTGTGCTCAAAATATCAATACAACAATATATCAATATGGATGATTCTGTATCGATACGGCAGCAAATGCATTGATGCAGTTTTGAAAAAGAAACAGAACAGAAAAGACAAATTTTAAGTTTAAAAGTAAAAAAAATTAAATAATTATGTGTACATATTAATAACTCTGGGATTAGAAACTGAAGTATCTTAAGTTGCCCCAACCTGATGGCTTTTCCTTCTCTGTTATAGCCTACAGAATAATAAAGAACAGCTGTTATAGTAAACTGTGTAGGACAAAATCAACGTGGCCCACGTTTCGTACAGTACAGTACAGTACAGTACAGTATAGTATAGTTTTATTTAATGCCGTGTCAGCATCTGTGGCTATTTTCATGGCATAAACTGATTTACAAAAATACAAGAGTTACATTTATTCAATGAAAATAAAAACAAAGCAAACAGAAAAAAATACAGCAATTAATACATTACAATATTTTTAACATTAATGTGATACCTGTTTCTGGTAAATTCTAAGTCCTTAAGTGAGTTTGTTTGCTGCCTTTGCTGTTGTTACTGCTGCTGCTGATGATGATGATACTGCTGGAGTTGATCTGAGACTGTAGACATTAAAACAAACATATAGGAGATATATTAGCTGATTAAACCATTTTTATGTGACCATGACAAGATGTAAAGATTGCTGACAGTGTTTGGAACTGGCTCACTAGCTCACTGACCTGCTGTAAAGCTGCAGACTCTGCCCAGGCTGCTAGGGGAGATGTGCACAGAGGCTGCTGCACACAAAACATAAGATACTGGTAAGCCTTACCAGTGTTGTGATCATTTTTAAGGCACTCTACGTTTTTTAAATAAATATTGTAATAATAATAATAGTTTAAAGTACAAATAACATAAAAAGACCAGACCCCTCGACACCCGTGAAACTTTTCTCCCTAAACAGCAAGCTAACGTTACTTCTACAGCCTACACACAGACAGCAATGTAAACAACATTTCTGCATGCTCTCTTCACGTCGTTCTTGTAAAATAACAATAATAAGTAAACAAACATCATAAGCACTTCGCTAAAAATGAAACACCACTTACCAGCAGCCGCAGAGTTGAAGATATCCTGTGGTAGTGCGCATAGCCGCGCGAATTTAAAAAATGCGCGTGCAGCGTGAGGAATCGTCCCGGTTGAGTTCGTCAGGTGAAAGGTCATCATGTGGGTCATTTTATTTACGGCTAAATTATTATTCATTCATTTTACTAATAGTTAGATTGGGCAGGCATCCACAAAAGGGCCTTTAATTACAAAAAAAGGAGAGGAAATTTTGCCTTGACATAAGGGCACTTTGGGCACCAAGGGGCAAAAGGGCAGGTGCTCGAGCACCCAACAATAAATAAATTGTAATAATAAATATTCAATAAATATTTATTTAATAAATAAATAAATAAATAGGCACCCCTCTGCACGTGCCTGCTTATAGTTATAGTAATTAGGGTATGGGGATCATGAAACACAACAAGAAATACATTTCATACATTTTCAAGAGTAATTTTGACCACACGTGGTCAGGGAATAGATGCGGTCCTTGAGCGTGTATGCATATGTGTGTGCGTAGAGTCATGAAGTCACGGAGAGTTCAAACTGCGCCGTGAACTTTTGTCACTCTGACTCAGGGGAAGTTCGTATGTGTGTGCGTATGTGTGTGCGTATTCTCTGAGCTGATGAGGTTAACAGTGGGCACATGTTTTGACATCTGGTCAGACACTGTTTTATTGTTTTGAAGTGTTAATCAGTGTCAAGAATCCGACGGCGTGGCGCCTAGGCGATCCGTGCTCCCAGCAGAGCAGTAAAACAGAATGGTTTTTGTATACCCAGGAAAAAGAGATCTGTGTTCTTAGATCGGCAATCTCTGATTATGCAGATGTTCAAATGCCATTTGCTCGGCTTCAAAGTCCAGGAACAACAGGGTTTGTGTTTGTTGATTGGAATCCAGTAATTTAATCACCTAGTAGAAACTGACCATCTGCTTTGTGCTACATCATTTTGGGTTTGGTAGCAATGTTCGGTGGTAATTCCTGAACAACAACTTGCGAGGTTGGGTCCTTGAAAACAACAATGCGCCGCTCCATAACTTTTTCCAGGAGTTCCTCCCTAAAGATCTGTGTTGTGGGTTCGTAAATTTGCCTAGCCACCCATTCCTTTGATTGTTTGGGAAAAACCACATTGTATCGTGGAACACCTAAAACACAGTCCAAAAAAAGTCCAAAATTATTACTTACTGCAAGAAATAATAACCAAGCATAACCCGGTGTACCTGTACATTTCACCTACTTCAGAAATATGTCTATATGTACGAAAAATAAATTACTTGTAGAACATGTTTTTTTTATGCTGTGTACTTGCCTGATGAGGTTGTGGCCTGTTCACGGTTTACATTCTCATTGTGGTCCAGGATAGCCAGTTGTGTGCGAGCAGCCATTGAGGAGTAGTGAAAGTGGAGGTTCTTCCGACAGTACTTCAGGAGAACAGTGTGGTACACCTCAAGACTGCCTGAGAAACCAAAATAAACAATGTACACTGGATTTAATATCAGTGTTGACAGAGTGCGAAATGAAGGAGATTCCTTTGTCAGCCAACGTTTTCGTCGCTGTTGGTCAGGACTTAGGACATCGTGATCACATTCTTTTTGCCGTCCATCTTCTGTCCATCTGTGTACACCACAAATGGGGTGGAGAAGGGATTTCCATTTCTCAGTTAATACCTGAAAAACAAAAACAAAAATGATAAAAAAAAGAATTACATACATTTACTTATTCAGTAATGTATATTTAGTGTTAAATATTGCAGATAACATACATGGGGGTTACCGCCACAGGATGCACATGCATACCACAAATGGTTGCATATACTTTTTATCCAAGGCTGGAGGTCTTGATTCTCTTTTTTTTTTTTTTTTTTTTGGTAATTGACAGCAGTTTTTTGAAGAACCCTTTTCAAAAAATTAAAAAAATAATATTATTTCAGATCAATAGGTTTTTTGGGTCAAAACAGAGCATGTAGACACTATTTTCTCTATTTTCAGTACTTCAATATTACTGTGAACCTGTTGTTTCCGCAACATCACAAATATAAGCTGCATTTAAAATAGTATATGTAACATTCATGTAATACTACTCTATAAGAACAATAATAATTTGTAAAGTAATTCATACCCTTTACTACATGCCAGATGTCAAACTCGTGTTGTATACGAGGGTAATCGACCCTCATAGTCTTTCTTATTGAGGGGGACCTGTCCGTTGTGATCACGTCTATTTTTAATCCACTGTCCAAAAGAAAGTCTACACACCTTTTGAAGGCTACTGGTTCCATGGCAACAGAGCTTGTTGCTTCAGTAACCTGTAAAAAAAACAAAAAAAAAACATATTTAATTCTAAAATAGTTTTTAAAAAAAGACATCCGAGACATGCACACTTACGCACCATTTTAAAAGATATAGCGATACCAAAATACAAACAATGTAGAATAGCTTGAATACACCGTGCTTCTCCCTCAGACTGTAACCGAAGCTCGGGCGCACCAGATAACACGTCAGCAGCGTCAATCTTTTTTTTACATTTTGGACCAAAATGTATTTGATGCTTCAAAACATTCTAACTAACCCACTGATGTCACATGGACTACTTTGATGATGTCTTTATTACCTTTATGGACGTGAACAGTATACCGTCCATTGACTTTCAATGGAGGGACAGAAAGCACTCGGAATAAATCTAAAATATTTACTTCCTGCTCAGCTACCGTTCGGACGCTCTTGCTTACTGCTCCGTGCTTTGCTCTATCGCTTTTATATTTTATCTTCTATATTTTTATATTTTAGCTCCTTTTATCACCTAATTTTAACTTCAGCAAATCAGCACAGTGCTCAAACGACAAAGTTTGGATTACTACAAAAACGCAGAATTCTTCTACCCGACCAGCTTACATTCCGGGGAAAGGAAAACACAACTGCCTACAAGGATAAGAGAGAAAATGCCTCTTCTGGAATCTACTTGCTGCACTAACTGCCAGAGACTTTTACAAAGGATTGCAGTTCTTGAAACAAAGTTATTTACGGGACCACCAAACCAGACGGAACACACAACAGAGCTTCGTCATGGACACCCTCAGCATATAGCCGGTGAGTCCCATGAAACTAGTGCTCCTCGACAGGTAGAGAAACAAGCCGACCGACTTACAAATCGATGGCACAAACAGGGAGCGAGACCCAAAGGCACTCGAGACATCAGATTGTCACGAGCCTCACATATTGCCGCAGTAGCATCCTCTACCCCAGATACAGCTCTGACAAGGATTGCAAACACTGGTCTCCTACCAACTATACATCTTGAGAACAGATTTGAAGTACTAATGAATGTAAATGAGGAATCCCCAAACATGAGGAATATGATCGAACACAGACTGAATCAGCCTGTAGCTAACACTGATGCTATCTGGCGCTCAAGGTTGAGCAGACAGCGACACTCAGCTCAGAGCGCAGCCGAGCCCAGGACTCTGATAGTGGGAGACTCCATAATCAGAAACATTAGCAGCAGGGATACAACTACATGCTGCCTTCCACAAGCAACAACTTCTGATATAAACAGGGAACTTCAGAACATTCTGATGAAACATAAGACTGCAAATCGACTCATCATTCATGTGGGGAAGAATGATATTCATAAAGAGCAGTCAGAACTCTGATTTCAATGAACTTTTTGAAACACTTAAAAGACTGAAAGTTCAAACATTCATCAGTGTACCACTCCCAGCAAGAGGGACAAACAGGTTTTCACGGCTGCTTGGGCTTAATACATGGCTGCAAAAAACCTGCAATATAAAAGGAGTAAACTTCATTGACAACTTAAATCTTTTCTGGAGTCAGAGACAACTGTTTCATCAGGATGGCCGCCATCCAAACAAACTTGGTTCAAGAGTGTTAAAGGACAATATCTACTTCTCCCTCAATCATTCTTCTGCAGTGTGTGTCAATCTGAACGACACACACACACCTGGAAACAGTATGAATGACCACGGGACTTCACTTCAGCAGCAAAATGGACATGCGGTTGACATATCACACAAGGACAATGATAACACCACTCAGCCACAACAACCTCTGCTCACGGACACAATCTCAGCTGAGCCCTGCCCACAGAGCTCACCACAGACAGACACATCAGAACTGCTCCAAGATTCAGCACCCAAGGACGACTTCCTGGAAAACAGCCAGGGAAGCCAGGACAGCATATCACAGCCTCCGATAACACCTGAGCAACAGCCCCTCTCACCAGACACGTTATCCCTCTCTCCAACATCCCCACTTCTGTGTTTCTCACAGAAAATGGAAGAACTGGTGCATGCTGGAACCAGACTATCCCACTATTTTGCTGCAAGCCCCCAGATACCAACCTAAAAACGGCAGGCACCTCAAACACCAAGGCCTGCGGGCCGAGCTCGCCCGCCCCCTCCTCCTGTGAGAGCTCTTCGGCCTCTTCGGCCAAAATGCCAGGGCCCACACCCTCCTCCATCTGCTCGAGGTGAACCAAAAACAACTGATACCAGCTCTCAGTGATATGTGTTGGGTTCCCGCTATGATAACAGTAACTTTCTCAAATGTTTACAGAACAAGCGGGAACCCAGTGTGCCTGTATCTTTCTCTATTGCTGTTTTATTACAAGATAGAAAGTCTAAGGCCTTCAATAGCCATACAGCAAACCCAACTAATCTGGTGCCTACTACATGTCAAACTAAGATTGCTGTGGGGACAAAAAGTAAGACTGTTAAGTTAGCACTTTTGAACATTCGCTCACTTAAAAATAAATCACTTCTAGTCAACGACTTAATTATCACAAACAACCTGGACTTTATGTTTCTAAATGAAACCTGGCTAGAAGACAGCTGCAGTGCAACAATCCTCAATGAAACAGCCCCTCCTAACTTTACTTTTATGAGTGTCTGCAGAGCTGTTAAGAGAGGTGGGGGTCTAGCTGCTCTTTTTAAAGATATCTATCAATGTAAGCAAATATCATTTGGGAATTACCCGTCTTTCGAATATCTGGGTGCTGTGTTAAAAGGTGCTCCACGCATTTTACTTATCATCATTTACAGGCCTCCAAAATACTCTCCAGCCTTTGCTGAGGACTTTACAGAACTGTTATCAACAATTACCTCAGAGTTTGACTGTTTTGCCATTGCTGGAGATTTTAACATTCACATAGATAGTGCAGAAAACAATATGGCAAAAGAAATCAAAACTGTCTTAAAAACTTTTGATCTGACTCAGCATGTACATGGACCCACACACAATCATGGACACACTCTAGATTTACTTATCAGTAAGGGTCTAAACATTTCATCAATTGTTGTTAAGGATGTAGCACTGTCTGATCATTTCTGTATTTTCTTTGATATATTGATCTCTCCTGCCACTGAAGCTAAATCTGTGTCTGTCAAGAAGAGATGCTTAAATGAGAACACTAGTGTACTATTTATGAAGGCTATATCCTTAACCAGGGGCGTAGCACCAAATTTTGGGCCCTGGGTACAAACCATCTTGCTGGGCCCCCGTACCAAATACCATAGTGATACCAATGGGTGGGGTAGGCTATTGCATTTTTATCATAAAAACACTTAAAATGTAAACAAAATAAGCCACACTCTGATTAATATATTTTTGTTTTATTGTCAAAAGTACAAGATAATTGATGATTATTTGTCTGTTTAAAATAAATGCAGAATATAGAATCAAAGGGTACACTAACCGCCAAACTAGACATTCAGTCTTTGAATTACGTTTTTAAAATAAGTAATTTTCAATCATTAAGATGTGCATTAAACTGAGAACAATCCTGTACTTAATGTAAGAGCGTGCGCGAGCTAATTTGCATAACATTGTGGTAAAATAGGCGCTAACGATCTGTGTTTTCACGGGTGTTAGATTTTGACAATGGAGGGAAATATACAGTGTTTTCATGTAAACTTCTGACTCTGGGGAGAACCAGAGAATGTCTAATAGGAAGAGAATTGGCACTCTCTGGTTACGTCCGGTTTCTGGACTGGCTGCAGTAACACGTCTCTGTCCATGCGGGGGCGCTCGCAGGCGAGTGCAGAATGAATGGAGGTCTATGACGCTAAACCATCAAAATCCACTTTTCTCAGGATATAATTTTTTGTCTAGTAATTTGAATGTTGTTTTCGAAAGGAGATGCAAAGAAATTACACATTGCTGGGTGTTAGATTTTTTAGAGTCACTTATTTGCTTTAAAAAGTCTTTTAAAATGTCAATGACGTCATACACATCGTACGACCAGAGATACTGCTTGACGGCAATCCTTCAGTCGCTTTGGTGCTTTCGCGCTCGGCACTTTCTTTTCTCTCGAGGCATCGACAACACAGCTGACACAGGTAAATACACATGCTAGAAGAGTTTTTGTTTTGTTTGTTTCTGGTCCTGCTTCGGATGCCACGATGCCATCAAGCGGTATCTCTGGTCGTAATCAGTCCTTCACTGACCAATCAGCGTTCATTAGCAGAATGCTAGCGTGTTATGGGCAACAATAACTCAACCTGTAAGAAATCGAAAGGACATAAGTACTCGTTCATTCAATTTTCGACCTATAACCCATGTTGAAGTTGCAAAACCTACAATAAAATCTGAGATTTCTCAACGGCAATCGGGTGAAAGAGACAAATTTAGCCGTATAGCCCCATAGACTCCCATTCAGTCTGCACTCGCCCGCGATCACCTCCAGTGGAATTCTAATGGAACTGCAACCAAGATCGATACAATGGGGCTAATAGGAAGTGCCAAGGCTCTCCGTAGACGGGCTCTGGGAGAACTGCAGCAGAAGAGGAGACAAGCTGCGCAGCTGCCTGGAGTGGCAGTGTGTTGAGCTCCCAGCTCCGCCTCAGTCTGCTTCTCACTCCGTTATTTACCCAGAAACATTGTTTGCTCGCTATGTAGGTTGTGATACTATAAAGTATTGATATATAATTCAAATAGAGTACGAACATAAATGTATGCTATTCTACCTGGAGTAGATATTTATGTTAAAACAATGTCAATGCTCGATGATGCATTTGGAGCTCACCTTTCTTTTAAAAAAACTGAGTGAGCAACTGCTTGCCCTCATTTGCCTTTCTCTCTTTAATCTTCTTTTCTTTTCGTTTTTGAGCCCCTGATTTTCCTTTCTTAAGGAAATACATGACTCTTCCCCTGTCTTCCTAGTTCCTATCACGGCTCACTCCAGCTCCTGTCTCATCAACTGATTCACCGACCGCAGGTCCGCAGCAGAAGCACCTGAACTGCGGGTCGTACCATTTACATTGATTCGAGAGGGGTGGTGGGGCCCTGCACAGCATGAAAATGACTTCTTTTATACCAAACCAGTGCCTAACTACAAGTTTAGTTTTGCACAGGAACTTTTTTATTTGTACATAAATGCTATACAAATGTTAGTGCATATATATGTATGTATAGAAAACTGACTTCTAACTGACTTTCTTCTCTGAGAAAATCAATAATATCAGAAAGGTGATCAGCACATCCTTGAGTTGCGCTGGGGTCAGACAGATCAGACCACCTGAGAAAGTAGTTACTATGTCTGATTTCAAATAAATTGATGGCAAAATTTTGGAAGAAACCGTACAGCACCTTAAAACATCAACATGCGCTCTTGACACACTTCCCACATCTTTTTTCAAAAGTGTGTTAAACAGTTTAGAAGCAGATCTTCTAGAAGTGGTAAATGCCTCACTTCTCTCTGGGAGTTTTCCAAACTCCCTGAAAACTGCAGTTGTCAAGCCCCTCCTGAAAAAGAGCAATCTGGATAAGACCATATTAAGCAACTATAGACCGATCTCAAATCTTCCTTTCATAGGCAAGATCATTGCCTTCAATCAGCTGAACAAATTCTTATGCTCGAATGGATACTTTGACAATTTTCAATCTGGTTTCCGACCGCACCACAGCACAGAAACAGCGCTCATAAAGATAATAAACGATATTCGCTTAAATACTGATTCAGGAAAATTATCAGTGCTGGTACTACTCGACCTCAGTGCTGCATTTGACACTGTCGATCACAACATACTTCTTGACAGGCTGGAAAACTGGGTGGGGCTTTCTGGGATAGTCCTAAAATGGTTCAGGCCATACTTAGATGGGAGAGGTTATTATGTGAGTATAGGAGACCATAAGTCTGAGTGGACATCCATGACATGCGGAGTCCCTCAAGGCTCAATTCTTGCGCCACTCCTGTTCAACCTGTATATGCTCCCAATGAGCCAAATAATGAGAAAGAACCAAATTGCTTACCACAGCTATGCCGACGACACACAGATCTACTTAGCCCTTTTGCCTAACGATTACAGCCCCATTGACTCCCTGTGCCAATGCATTGACGAAGTCAACAGTTGGATGTGTCAAAACTTTCTTCAATTAAACAAAGACAAAACTGAAGTCATTGCGTTTGGAAACAAAGATGAAGTTCTCAAGGTGAACGCATACCTTGACGCTAGGGGTCAAACAACTAAAAATCATGTCAGGAATCTTGGTGTGACACTAGAGTCAGACCTTAGTTTCAGTAGTCATGTCAAAGCAATAACTAAATCAGCATACTATCATCTCAAAAATATTGCAAGAATTAGATTCTTTGTTTCCAGACAAGACTTAGAGAAACTTGTGCATGCTTTCATCACCAGCAGGGTGGATTATTGTAATGGACTCCTCACTGGCCTTCCCAAAAAGACCATAAGACAGTTGCAGCTCATTCAGAACGCTGCCGCTAGGATTCTGAGCAGAACCAGGAAATATGAACATATCACACCAGTCCTCAGGTCTTTACACTGGCTCCCAGTTAGATTTAGGATTGATTTTAAAGTATTATTACTGGTAAATCATTCAATGGCCTAGGACCTCAATACATTGCAGATATGCTCACTGAATATAAACCCAACAGATCATTAGGATCACATCAGCTAGAAATACCAAGGGTTCACTCTTAGCATGGCTTTTAGCTATTATGCCAGCCACAGCTGGAACCAGCTTCCAGAAGAGATCAGATGTGCTCCTACAGTGGTCACATTCAAATCCAGACTCAAAACACTTCTGTTTAGCTATGCATTTACTGAATGAGCACTGTGCCGCTGTTCGTCCGACTGTTTGTTTTGCTTTCAAAAGATCAAACTATAGGCAAGGTGACAGAGAGGGTTTTAATTATGGTCAGCAGGGCATTTAGCCCGTAACTGTAAATGCCCACTCAGAAGGTGAAAGTGACGTGTATTAATGTGGGTTTGAAAGTAGAACAGTATTCTGAGAAAGAATGTGAACGCAGTGCTAAAGAAAGTGAAAAGAACGTGCGAGTAAATGAGGGAGAAAAGAAAATTAAAGGAAAGTTGATAGATGGAAGTTGTAAGAAGATTGAAGGTTAAAAGAAGGTTGAAAGATTTAAGTCTTAAAGGGATAGTTCACTTTGAAATAAATTTTTGGAATGTTTTAGCTTACCTCAAGGGCATCCAAGATGTAGGTGTCTTTTTTTCCGCAGTAGTTTCAATTTTTATATTTTTAGGTCAAACCGTTCTTGTCTGTCAGTCATATAATGCAGGTCGATGGTCACTGTCTCAAAACACAAGCACAGAGTCCAAATTAAAACAATTCCCCGTCGTCCAAATTAAACAATTCCCCATCGTAAGTACACATTGATGGCCTAAGACACGAAACGAGCGGTTTGTGTGAGAAAACGAACAGTATTTATACGCAGCCATGTCGAAGTGATCTGATCTGACGTGTGCGCAGACTGGTGCATAGATATATACACTAGATGTCGCCTTAAAGACATTAGTTCCAATGAACTGCCGTATACAAGGCGACATCTAGTGTGTATATATCTATGCACCAGTCTGCGCACACGTCAGATCAGATCACTCGGACATGGCTGTGTATAAGTGGTAAAAACGATATAAATACTGTTCGTTTTCTCACACAAACCGCTCGTTTCGTGTCTTAGGCCATCAATGTGTACTTACAATGGGGAATTGTTTAATTTGGACGACGGGGAATTGTTTTAATTTGGACTCTGTGCATGCTCTTTCAGATAATGACCATAGACCTGCATTATATGACTGACAGACAAGAACGGTTTGACCTAAAAATATCAAAATTGAAACTACTGCGGAAAAAAAGACACCTACATCTTGGATGCCCTTAAGGTAAGCTAAAACATACCAAAAATTAATTTCAAAGTGAACTATCCCTTTAAGGGAATCCTTTTGAAGGAAAGATCTATAATAATATTCTTTTTTTTTATTTAATTTTTTTTATAAGTACTGTATTTTATTTTTTATTTTTCTAAACTGTTTTAATTATTCTTATTTCTTTTTATTATTTTAATTTCTTCTATGTAAAGCACTTTGAATTGCCATTGTGTATGAAATGTGATATATAAATAAACTTGCCTTGCCTTGCCTTGCCTTGCCTAAAATATCTTAAGATGTCTTCAGAAGAGAAACGGAGGTCAAGTCAAGTCAAGTCAAGTATATTTGTATAGTGCTTTTCACAATACAGATTGTATCAAAGCAGCTTCACAGTATTAAATTAAAATAATACAACAAAGGTCTTACGGGTTTGGAGCGACATGTGGGTGAGTCATTAATGACATCATTTTTGGGTGAACTAACCCTTTAACCAGTGATACTGCAGTTTACTACATTGTAGTCAAAAACTTCATTAGACCTGTACGTGCATCTAGATCCTCGGCCTCTACAGTGGATGGCAGTACACAGTCAGGCTGGTTGAATGTACTCGTAACCCATTCTTCTCTGAACTCATCATTCATTTCACAGAGGTTATGCAGAATACAACATGCTATCACCAGGGATTTAACCTTGTGTGTATTGCATTCATTTCGTTTTAGCAAACACCTCCATCTGCCCTTTAGTCTGCCAAAAGCATTCTCAAACAAGCTCTGCTTGTTTTCTGTATGTACAATATACTTTAAACATTACATTGTCTTACAAGACAGTATTTTAAATGTGTTACCTGAATACTGAAGGCTGAATTTCTTGGGGGTATTTTTTCACACAATGCTGAATGCACTTGTTTTCAAGGCCATTACAATAAATAACATAACTTCAACAACAGACAGAGACACATGGTATTAACAACTCAAACAGTGATTATTTAAATCTCACATGGTTGTATCATTGTAAAACATAACAACATGTACCAAAAATGTTTTTAAATTAAAAGAACACTGAAAGAAACAAACCCCCCCCAAAAAAAAAAAAACATTTTGGAACAGCGGCCACACACAAACTACACACTGTTAGTTACTTTTTCTCGCTGAAATGCTCATTGTTAAATTATCATGCTCATGTTATCCAGCTTACTCCCAAGAAGTATTGACATAGTACACATAGTATAGTACTAGTAGGCAACACTGATATTACTTGCTACATACTTGGAAAATGTAATTTAACTTTCACTCTAAACACGATGGGTTTGTTTTAATGATTTCATACAATTAAATATCTCACAACTATGAAACTTGAAAATTGTGACATCATGTTCAATAATAATAATAAAAAAAACATAAAATAAGCACAGACAAAAAACAAAACAAAAAAAACAACAACATTTGTGTAAACGAATAAATTGTTGCAAAAAAAATGCACAAGTCATTTTAAGGTACACACACACACACACACACACACACACACACACACACACACACACACACACACACACACACACACACACATATATATATATATATATATATATAGAGAGAGAGAGAGAGAGAGAGAGAGAGAGAGAGAGAGAGAGAGAGTTTCTCTCTGTGAGGATACATTTACAGTTTCAATTCAACTGGAAAAACAATAATAATTTAAAATTGTCTGTACTGTTATAAAAGTTGTTGATAAAAAAAAAATATATATATATAAATAAGAATTAGTTACATAACTTTTGAGTAACAGAGGCATGTTTTTCAGCATGGTACAGATAAAGAACAGGCTGAACAAAACCAGCCAGCAAAAAACAAACTGTACAAATGCTCCAAAGTGCACGAATATTCTGTTTTGTCACAATGATAAAGAGTCCTGTCATAGTATATGGGACATATATGATGACCATATTGACAGTATTTATTAGAATGACATTAAAAGCTCTTCTCTTCATGTGGTTTTCCTCCTTTCTCTCTCTCCCTCTCTCTCCTGGTCCTGACTGCTTCAGAGCTCTGAGAACAGCCACAAGACAAAACAACTGGATGGAGAAGAAGAGGAGGAACTGTGTTGAGTAGAACCATGTGTGTTCTATAGTATTTGGCAAGAAGAACATAGAGAAATTACAGGAGCCAAGAGTGATGATCCAGACCGCAGTGCAGGAGATCACTCTATATCTGAGAGGTTTGAACTTCAGAAAGGTTACAGGATGAACCACTGCCAGGTAACGCTCAACACACATCAGACACTGAAACAGAGGACGACCGGTGATGCCTAGTCCCATTAAAAAACACATTAATGTTGTGAGACTTTTATACCAAAATAACAGTAGACAAATCAAACTAGCCACACAGATACCAATCTCACAAACAGACAGATTGAGTTGAAAGAACAATGATGCAACTCTTGATCCTGTGATGATGAGCCATATAACATAGGAGTGAGTAGGAAGACCAAACAGGAAACTAAAACTGTATGCATACATTTCAAAAATGTCCAATGGCCCAAAGGAATAAGTTGTGGATGATTCAGTGAAGTTCACTGTAGAGTTGTTCATTTCCTCCTTGAGTTTTCAAAATCTCATTCATAAAATTAATAAATAGTTGCAACAGTGATCTATTGGATAGAGAAGAGCAAATGTACTAAGAAAAAAGCCAAAACAAATTGAAACAAGATTTAAATCTTCAATATCCAACACACTCATATTTCCTATATTAAATTACTTTCATGTCCAGGAAATTGAAGTGAAATAATTAGTAAACCAATCACAAGCTGTAATTCTACACAATAGTTTAAACTAATTCTTTCAATTACCGAAAATATTACTCCAAATTTGTATGATTCTGTTAATAACAATTAATTATAAAACAAATTGAGTGCATTTCTTAGCCTAAAGTTGTAAACAAAACATTTTCTATAATATTTCCAAGGTGAAACAAACACTTCAGCACCATTTTACTCATTCAGCTAATTTATCTAATTCACTCATAATATTTATACTACATCTGATAATCACACGTATGCTTTTGCACAAAAACAAACAAATCAATCAAAAAGGCGAGTTTGTCACCTGAATGTTCAGTCTTTCTGGGTGTAAATGATACTCTGTGCTTTTTTGTCACTTTCAACCATGCTTCAATATCTGACGCTCAAAGCACCCTTTAGCGTCCATATGAGACGCATAACCCTACCACAGACCTAAACCTACCCAACCGAAGCGTCTCATATTGACGCTAAGGGTGCTTTGTGCGTCGGATATTGACGCTTCCGAAAGCGTCAGGTATATGACGCCTAAACCTACCCATAACCGAAGCGTCACATATGGACGCTAAAGGGTGCTTTGAGCGTCAGATATTGAAGCATGGTTGAAAGTGACAAAAAGTGACGTCTTGGGTATGAGAATGTGTTGGAATATATGTGCATATGTAACATGTCACATAAAACAAAACATATGCAAACATATGCAACACATGCACAAGATTCAAAATGATTGAATGTCCTTTATTCAAATGGCTTAAAACATTTAAATAGAAGGGAGAAATTGTGTGCATTTGTTTTCTGCGGACAGTTTAATTTTAGAAATGTACACTACATAGGGTGGATTGCCCTAATGTGGGACACTGCCTAATGTGGGACACCTAAGCTTCAGTGGGTGTGGCTCTTCCCCAAACTAATGAATGTCACTGAAACTATGGGAAAGCCAAAGCTGTAGTGTCATGTGAACAAAATCATATAACCTTTGACCTGTCCAGTCATAAATTAGGGCGGGGCAATCATCAAACAGGAAGTACTTGCTGTGAAAGCTACAAGAAGGTCAGTGACGTACAATTTTGACCAAATTAGTGTTAAGGGTATAAATTAATCATTATCAAAATAATCATGCAACTTTTTATCTTAACGTGTTCATAAAATGTTTGTTCATTAAAAAATAGTATAGCATATTATATATTTAAGCTATATATTTGTTTTTTAATACATTTTTCTATTGTCCCACTTTAGGACATGTAGTGTCCTAAAGTAGGACAGTATGATTAGCCTAATTTGGGACAGTTGTAAAGCTACATGCCAGTCAAGAATGTGTGGTGAAGCATGGTTTATGCAGCAGTAATGGTTATTTACATGTTCTTAGTGATCTTTTGCAGTATTAAAATACTTTATTACTACAGATATTTAAGGGCAAGGGACATTTTTACTGCGGTTTGAGGGACATTTTTACTGCGGTTTGAAGGTTGTGTGTGTGTGTGTGTGTGTGTGTGTGTGTGTGTGTGTGTGTGTGTGTGTGTGTGGGAGTAGGGAGTCCTAAAGAAAATAGCAGCAATAGCAACTCAATAAGGCATTTTATTCCATGAATATAGTGTTGACTTCTGCAGGCCATTTGTTATCTGCTGTTTTTTTCATCTGTTGTTGTTTGATATATTGTAATAAGCCTATGCAACATTTTATATATTTACCTTTAAATATAGGCTACTTCACGAGTTCATAATAAATGCATTTATAATAATAAGTTAATAATAAATTCATGCATGCAAATAATGTTGTTTTATTTGCTTGATGATGCTCAATTGTCCAACGTTCATCTTGGTTTTATGACAGGAACAACATTGCAAATGGTAAAATGACTGAACATAAAAATAAAGAATTAAAGAAATAGACAGAATTACTTATTGAGGACGTTTTACTATTATTCATGAATGAAGGTGCACCAGTTTAGACCTTTTAACATAGACTTTACAGTGTCCCACATTAGGCAAATGACTGTCCCACATTAGGAAGCTGCACATTTTCTCAGACAATTAGGCACTAAAAGCACTGATATCTGTATAATTTATTTTATGAATGTGTTATCTGCAATATCTCTTTTGATTTGATTAGAAAACCACCTGAGGATTCCAAAAAGGTATTGGATGTGGATTTAATGTATTGTCTTCACATCGTAATATTCTACAAAAGTCTGAAAAGCAAAAAATGTCCCACATTAGGGCAATCCACCCTACACAGCACATAACATTCAAAGACCTTCAGGTCTCTCTCGTCTCAGCTAAGGTCTGTGTTCATGACAAAGTACCAAGGCAGAAACCAGTGCTCACAACGAAAAAAAAAAGCTTGTTTTTGTCACATGCCTGTCCTGTCTTGTGCTGCACATGGGTGTTTTGTTATTTTGGGCCATGTGCTCGTGTCTATTGTCTAGCCCCACCCATCTTGTTATCTGATTATTGGTTAATTTGTCCCACCTGTCTGTCTCCTTACCCTCCTTTGTTTGTTCCCCTATTTAGCCTCCTTGTGTTTATAGTCTGGTGCTGGTTCGTTGTCCGAGTTTCTTGTCCCCATCTATTCCGTGACAGTTTTACATTCAATAAGATACACGGGTGAAACTCAATGTCTTATGAAGAAACAAATGAAATGTGGCACTTCTTGGTAAACATTTTTGAGTGACTAAGAATTTAATGTTTAGGAAAACTTCAACATAATATGAGTTAGTAGTGAGTTAGTTAACATGCAGTTGCAAAGTTACTTATAGTTAGTAGTAGCATGTCTTAAACGGACTATCGAAATAAAAAGCAACCAAGTATTGTATAAAAAAACAATACTAAACCACATCTGATAATCACACACTGAAAAAATCAGTGTATAATTTATTTTTAAATGATAATGCTTGTAAATTTCATAAATAACATAATATAATGGTCAAGTAGCACATTGAATTACATTAAACTTTTAATGTATTTTGGCTGTTCATTTACACGCCAACGGCGTTGTGTGTAATCCTCTCTGTGTAAACTACAAAAAAATTTTTTTTGGAAAACGGTAACGTCATGCGTATTACGCTCAGATACGAAAATTATCTTTTAGAGTTGTTTATAGAATCAATTATCACTTAAAATACTACTAAGATCCATTACTATCACACGAGCCAATGGCAATTAAATGCACAGATGCATAGTCAGATTAATGAATGAAATACAACTGTTCACGAACAGAAGATTGTATTTGACTCATGCTGCATATACATACGCAATGACAATTATGCCTACTGTAAATATAGAGTTGCAACTACCATTAGAGTTGTTTGCATAAAATGCACCGTGAACATTCATATGTTTGCCCCGTGATAGGCTTCAATTTATCTCCATAAATACTATTTTCTCAATTCTGCGCATATATTTTTACTTAGGCCTACATCAATTGCTCGATCAGTATTATCATCACATATTTTACATTTACATTTTTAACTGTAGGTACCACAAACAATTTAATATAGGTAAGTTTGTGTATATTTTACACGTAGTACAATACTGTATGTGCTGCTTATAAACACCAGACAGATAATGATTTATGAATTATGATCTTTACTCATCTCACTTGCACAAAATAAATGCAGAAATAGAAAGCATAGCAACGCACAGTGAAATACACTGAAAATTATATGCATTTAAAAATTCGGTCGGGTTGAAGTCATCCCTCCGGATCTTCTGTATCCACTCAGTCCGTACCGCAGCGTCAACGGGGAATGCATGAAAGCTGACTTCTCTGTTGTAACGTGACGAAATGGTATATAACGGCACACAACGATGAAGTGCTGAGGCTGTCACCTCTCTTGAATCCTAAAAACACTCATTGTGAAAAAAATATCTCTGTGGTAATGGAACTCGGTCGCTGTTGTCTCTCGCTCTCGCTGACAGATCACCGGAAGTTTTCACCGGAAGTACTGGCCCACACACTCAAGTACGGACGTCAACAGTCGCCATATTGTGCACGGAGCGAATTATGCGCGTCTCATGTTTTTAAGAGCAAAATTGCTTTCTGTTTGATAAGCCCTTAGGCCTTTCACTCATGTCAACATTTTTTGTCATGTTGTAGTGAGTTAAATCACCTATGAAACCTCTAAAAGACTGCTCATTTGTTTCTTGAAGCCATTAACAGCCCATACTTTTCTCTTCCAGCCAATGAGATCTTGGGCCAGATTTACAAAACATTTTTAAGTATAAAATAGTTCTTAACTGCCTTTTTCTTATTTTCAACTTAAGAAAAAAAGAGAAAGAAAATTATTACAACCAAACAAATATAATTACAATTCTTCAAAAGAATGTTTTTAAAAATCCACACAAAAAACTCCAACTTGTCTTAAATTACCCAAAGGTAAGATATTTAATGAATGTATTGGGTTGTTTCAAATGTTAAGCATTACAACAAAACACATAATAAATATAACTACTACACAATATTTCATATGCACTATGGAGGGATTTCAATTAAGGGAAAATGTACATTGAGTACTGTAGGTCGCAAAAAAAAACAAATCAGACAGGGTGATCCAAGTCCAACACTCAATCTGGAAAATGGTGAAACTGGGTGATGCAGTAAGTATTTATTCAAAACAAACAAACCACAAACAAGTGTTACAACCATATCTGATTAACACTCAAATAAAAAGCAAAATGTGTATGCAAATAACAATCACTAGTCGGTTTGACCTCTCTGAATAAAAGAGTGACCATGTTACCTACACTAACATGTTTTGGGCCATGAATCCTTATTTAGAGGAAAATGTCAATTTAGAAAAATAAATAAATAAATTAGTGACATTAGCAGGTATTATGTGGAACAGGTGATTTTTCCAGTTCGTCGCAGAAAAACAACAGGCTGCACAAATCCATCTATAGCAAATAACCAATTGAAGCAATAAACTGCAGAACCGAAATATGCTGCTGTGTTAAAATGAATGCTGAAATTTTATATGGGACAAATATGATAACCACAGCCACAGTAGTTATTAGAATGTGATTAAATGTTCTTCTTTTCAATTGGTTTACCTTTTCTTTGTCATTCTCTCCTGGTCCTGACTGTTTCAGACCTATGAGAACAGCTACAAGGAAAAATAACTGAACAAAGGGGAAAAGTAGAAACTGCACAGTGAACAGCCGTGCATGTGGACTAGTGTTGAGCGAGATTACAATAAACATGCAAAACAAACAGGAGGCAAGAGTGATTATCCAAGCAGCAATGCAACAGATCACTCTATATCTGAGAGGTTTGAACTTCAGAAAGGTTACAGGATGAACCACTGTGCTCAACACAGATCAGACACTGAAACAGAGGACGGCCAGTGATGGCTAGTTCTTGCAAAGACTGTGATGATGTCTTGAAATTTGAAAACCAAAATGACAGAATATCAATTAAACATTTCAGACAATTGCCCATCTCACAAACAGAAACATTTAGGTTGAAGAAGTCTGTTGCAATTCCAGTTTCTGTCACAATAAGCCATATAACATAAAAATGTATTGGAAGACCAAAAAGGAAATTGATGCTGCACACACACATGCTGCTACTTAGTCCAATGGAATGGGTTGTTGAGTCTGTAGTGAAGTTCAGTGTAGAGTTCATTTCTTCCTTATTTTTTTTCCCCCAACAGATTCCAATCTTTAGTTCTGCAGTTCTAAAATGTAAATACATATAACCAAAGCCAACCAATATTAAATAACTTTCATGTGTAGGCATTCAGGTAACTTAATTAATCCACAAAGTCAATTATTCAGCACAACACTTAAATTACTCAGTTGTATTCCAATTATAAATCATTTCAAAATATAGCTGCATTCATTATCATCAAACAACTTATCTTTATAATGATGACATTGATATTTTCTGCATATTATTGAATACAAAAAAAAAAAAGAAAAAAAAAAGAGTTTGTCACCTGAAGACTGAATGTCCTCTGAACTATGTTTTCATAGTCTTACTTTAAAGCTGCCACACAAATAAATGGCTGCACATAAACAATTCACTTCACATAAAATGGATATGCAAATGAATATAAGAAAGCATGAGGTTCAAATTATGCGTGGTATTCTATTCAAATAGCTTAAACATTTGAATAGAAAAAAAGCTCACTTCTATGTGGACATTTTTCACTAGAAATTGTAAGATACTGATTGCAAAAAAAGTGAATAAGTATTCAGAAAATGAATAAATAATATTGTGTATTTGTAGTATAAACACGAATACATCCCAAACAACAGCAGACCATGTACTTCGCTCACACATAATCAATATAACAAAACAAGGTATATACACATAAACGTTAGGTCTGCTTTATGTATATCAATGAGAACGTCTCGGTTACTAACGTAACCTCGGTTCTCTCTAGATTAGGGAACGAGTGTTGCGTAAGCTAGCTTATGCTACGGGAAAATCCCTTTTCTCGAGAATACTGAAGCCAAAAATTATCCTTAATTTTGTATTCATTTGAAACGCATTTGCTGCAGAGAGCAGACTCGCGCGCACCTCGCGCGCCTATTGGTCGCTCTGCGGCAACTGCTGCAACCTATCGAGGGGCTGCTCGTGACATAAGCACCAATGAGGGCGCGGGCGTGGCACAAGCACAGTAGGGTTACGCAACACTCGTTCCCTCATCTAGAGAGAACCGAGGTTACGTTAGTAACCGAGACGTTCTCTTACGAGAGTACTCTCGTGTTGCGTAAGCTAGCTTGTCCACAACAAGCACAACATTGTCCCAAGGGCATATGCCCGGGGCACACATGATAAGTGGGTAATATCAAGGCCAACGAAGAGTGGTTCTAATGAATAACAGAAGGCAATATTGTTGCCTTATGAACTAATAGGTGCTTGACACAGTATGACAGTCAGGATGGACCTCAGTCAGCCTGAACTGTAAAATAAAAAGGGGGTGCTTAACACAGTATAACAGTCAGGATGGACCTCAGTCAGCCTGAGCTGTAGAAAAGAAGGGGGTGCTTTCAGCACAGTATATCAGTCAGGATAGACCTTAGTCAGCCTATACTGGAACAGACAGCTGGACTGAACACAGTCCACTCTGTATAAGCATAACACGCAGTCCGGTCGGATCTGATTCGAGCAGAACTGCTGAATTTTCATTTAGACTGATAACAGTCTAGCCTGTAGTGCAGGGACTTCTAGGTTATAAAACCTTATGAATGTAGACGGAGAGGCCCAGCCTGCCGCCATACAAATATCATGAAGTGATACCCCGCTGGACCAGGCCCATGAAGAGGCCATGCCTCTGGTGGAATGAGCTCTAACACCCAAAGGGCAACGAAGGCCCTTGGACGTATAAGCCAGCGCGATAGCGTCGACTATCCACCTGGACAGGCTTTGTTTTGAGGTTGCTGGCCCTTTGGTGTGGCCACCGAAGGAAACAAAGAGCTGTTCTGACTGTCTGAAGGCAGCAGAACGGTCCACGTAAATTCTCAGTGCCCTGACCGGGCAGAGAAGATTTGCGTCATTTTCGCTATCAGATCCATGGAGAGCTGACAGGGAAATAACTTGTGCTCTGAAGGGGTGGAGAGCACCTTGGGGACATAACCATGTCTCGGTTTGAGGATGACTTTGGAGTCATTAGGCCCAAACGCGAGGCACGTGGCACTCGCAAAGAGCGCGTGCAAGTCACCCACCCGCTTAAAGGACAAGTTCGGTATTTTACACTTAAAGCCCTATTTTCAGATTGTTTCTGATGAAATAGAATGGTTTAGAATGAAATTTGGACAGATGCTGCTGGTCCGAGAATTTTAGGTTTTTGTGTTATCACCCCCCCACCTTCACAATGGCTCAATAGGTGCATATATGAACTATCCTTCCTAAAATGCATTCAACTTTCGTTTACAAAGACTGAAACTCACCGAGTGGTCTGTGATGGTCACTGATATGCTCACACAAAAATCGCTGCAAAAGATGCCTTCCAACAGTTGTTTTACCATTCGTTGTAAAACTGCGGGTCTATTTTTCCAAACGTCTCACACCCGTACATTCTTCCGTTGAGAGCTTGAATAATAGACACTCCAGCCCAGTTGGTGACTCCGTTTCCGGCAGCGGAGTAATAACGTACCTAACAGCACATCCATTAAGAGTCAATGGAGTTGCACATAAACTACGATAAAACCTGTTGGAAAGCATCTTTTGCAGAGATTTTTGTGTGAGCATATCAGTGAACACCACAGACCACTCGGTGAGTTTCAAGTCTTTGTAAACGAAAGTTGAAAGCGTTTTAGGAAGGGTAGTTCATAGATGCACCTATTGAGCCATTGTGAAGGTGGGGGGGTGCAGCCTGAGTGAGCACTGAACAGCGGGCACAATTCCTACATTTGAAACACGCGGCCTGAGCCGATTTTATTAATGCAGGCCCTGAATGAGTGAGTGTCACTGAACGGGCCGTGCTATGTGTAGGGGTAAGCACTGGGAAGTGGGCACAATTCCTATATTTATAACACTTTCGGCGTGAGCCGGATAACAGACATAATGCTCCTAGAGATTTATCTGGGTCGCCGTGAAAACAGCGTCAGGGCACAGGCGAGCGGGTTGTATAACGGGCTCGTTGGCTGCAAAATAGTCACATATGCTGTGGGAACTGTGAGAGCGAAGCGTTTCCAGTCACCTGGCGGGGCCAGCGTGAGCTCGTTCACATTGGTGAAAAAGTTCAGCGCGGCGAGATTCGAACTCGGGTCTCTGGCGCGAAAGTCTCAGATTCCACCGCTGAGACACAGAAGGGGGGTGAACTGTGAGGGGCGGGTTTGCTTTCTGTACGTAAGAAAGCTGGCCGCGAGCTCTGTGTTTAAACGCTCATAGTACTCGAGCCCCGCCATTTGAACGGGAGGGCGCGATGGGCGCGTTCGCTTTCTGTACGTAAGAAAGCTGGCTGCGAGCTCTGTGTTTAAACGCTTTTAATTCTCAAGCCCCGCCATTTGAACGGGAGGGCGCGAGGGGCGCATTCGCTTTCTGTACGTAAGAAAGCTGGCCGCGAGCTCTGTGTTTAAACGCTTTTAATACTCGAGCCCCGCCATTTGAACGGGAGGGCGCGAGGGGGCGTTTGCTTTCTGTACATAAGAAAGCTGGCCACGAACTCAGAGAAGAGCGTGGTATAATTTATATCTGCCGCCAGAGCCGGGATTCGAACAAGGGTCTCTGGTGCGAAAGCCTTAGATTTCGCCACAGGGGGAAAATTACATAAGCTTTCAGTTAGTGAGCAGATAAGAGAGCGTCATGTGAGTCACGCGGAGGATGTGTTTAAACGCTCATAGTAATCGAGCCCCGCCATTTGAACGGGAGGGCGCGAGGGGCGGGTTCGCTTTCTGTACGTAAGAAAGCTGGCCGCGAGCTCAGAGACGAGAGCAGCATAATTTTTTATCTGCCGCCAGAGCCGGGATTCTTTCCAGTCGCCTGAACTAGGAGGGAACTGAGAAATGTGTGAGAAATGGAGGTTGGTCCGGCCTCTTCTGGTACACTTTGCTCTTCGGCATTGTCCCCGTCGAACTCGTCGAGCACGTGAGCGAGGCGGGAGACTCAGGAAGCGATGCACGCAGGGATTCCACCGGCGTGCATTCACGAGCAGGATCACACTCCGGTGGTCTCTGTGAGCGGAGCTTTTTGCGGCGCGGCCCAGAAGAGAGAAGCGGAGGAGCGGGGTCCACGTCGAAGATGGCTAGTCGAGCCCGCAGGGTCGACACAGTCATGATATCACATTCCGGGCAGCCGCCCTGTGAAAGCGCGTGGTCCGCGTGGTTTCGTCCCAGGCAGGAAGCGCACAGGATGTGGCGGTCCCCGTCGCTGAGAGGGGCTCGACACGAGCCGCATTTGGAAACACGAGGCATTTGAAACAACGCCTCGGCTCTTTTAGGAAGAAAAACAGTGTTTGTAAAAGGATATGAGCGCCGGATGGCGCAGCAGGAACGGCGGCTGAAGGTGGCGAGAAGACGGCCGGCTTCCTCAGATTCTGTTCTGCGATGCAGATGGCTCGTCCCGCTGCAGTGCCTTTTCAACGACGCAGGCTTCTTCCGGAGATCCAGCGATGTGTACATTTCGCTGAAGAGATGAAAAATCAAAGAGCATCCTATCGGGACTGGGCTTATATAGACATAAGCCACGCCCATTCTGGCGGGACATGACGCATTGGTGCTTACGTCACGAGCAGCCTCTCAATAGGTTGCAGCAGTTGCCACAGAGCGACCAATAGGCACGCGAGCTGCCTCGCCTAGGTCTGCTCTCTGCAGCAAATGCGTTTTAAAGGGGTCATATAATGGTACATGCACTTTTACAAGTTGATTGCACTGAAATGTCTGTTGGCAGTGCCTGTACACAACCATCCTATCATGATAAAAATCCATCCAGTGGTTTTGTTTTAATCTCCTTATATGTTTGACCATCTCTGAAATCAAGCCGTTCGATATTGTGACATCATAAGATCGTACGCCCCTCCCGCTATTGTGATTGACAGCCGTGTTTCAACACAAGACCCGCCCTGAGCAAGCTGTGACAGCCGTCGTCATAGTAGTCCGCCATTGTTGATATGCTGGAGTAGAATGGCGTCTAAGCGATTGTGGTGTTCTGTTCTTAGATGTAATAAGGAACACAGCAGTCATTTGGATGTTCCTAAATCCGAGCCGTTGAAGAAGCAGTGGCTGAGTTTTGTTTTTGAAGCAATATGCCCAAAGGATTGACACGATCGTCTGTGCTTTCATGTTTGCGCGAATCATTTCACACCAGACAGCTTCACAAACGAGAAAAAACGGATCGGTACCAACGTGTTCCTGCTGAACCTCCAGAAGATGTGAGTGTAATGTTTTATTAACCTTTATATTAGTATTTATATTAATCTTTGCGAAATTTGCAAACCTTGCTGCAGGCTTCACGATGAATGCGTCTAAGGTTTACACTCAGGGTACATTACGGCATGTTTTCTATGTACGACGTTCTCAATATAATCCATAATCCCACGTTTATAACGAATAACACGTGGTTATTGTGTTAGATACGGTCAGAGAATGTCTAATACGGTGTACCCACAGAACAGTGGGGCGGGGTGAGCAAAGCTCATTATCATTTAAAGACACATGCACTGAAACGGCGTGCTGAAAACAGAGCTGTTTTTGACCAGGTAAAATTAGTGTTTTCTTACAATACTAATGAGAATTTTTAATTAAAGTATATTGCAAACTTTTAATTTAGACCCTAAAGAATCATATTAGCTTGTACAAAAATGGCATTATATGACCCCTTTAAATTAATACAAAATTAAGGATAATTTTTGGCTTCAGTATTCTCGAGAAAAGGGATTTCCCCATAGCGTAAGCTAGCTTACGCAACACGAGAGTACTCTCGTAAGAGAACAACAGTAGCTACATAATAATAGGAAAGTGAACAATTCAGATTTACTGAAAAGTATATTAATCTAAAGCAAATGTTTTGTTTTTGAGAATCAACTACATTCAAACCATTCTGACTTACAATTAAGTTCACACTTTAATTTTAAAGGTACTCTTATGTAACTTTTGACCCTTTAGCAGTTAAAAAACAAAACTGCAGGCGTTTTGCAGAAGAACATGGTTTTGGTTGTGCTTCGGCTCTGCGTTACTGTACTAAGTACAAATACTTTAACTTAATTAAGTACTTTATTCAAAAACCAAACCACATACAAATAACCATGTAGGCTATAACAGCTAGAAAAGGCATACTATGCATATACGTAAAAACCCAATGATTTTATGGATTAGTCAGTCATTTCAAAGATACCAGAATAAGTAAAACAGTGAATGGCTGACTAAAATGTTCTGGAATCATTAACTGTGTCAATAGAAGTGTAAATTCAGCTGGAACAAAAACAATGATTAGTTACTTTACATTGTTCACATTACAATGGATATCTTTAACAGGTTTCTTGGAAAACAGTGTTAGTTTTCCAACATGATTCAAAAAAGAACCGGCTGAATAAAACCAGCCAGAATATAACAAAAGACAGAAGTAGACCAAAGAGCTGGAAAATGCTGTTGTGTAAAAATTGTAGTGAATCCTGACATTATAAATGGAACATATATAATAGCCAAGCTAACAGTAGATATTAGAATGATATGAAATGCTCTTCTCTTTATGCTGTTTTTCTCCTCTTTCTCTCTCCCTCTCTCTCCTGGTCCTGACTGCTTCAGAGCTCTGAGAACAACCACAAGACAAAACGTACTCGGTTACTAACGTAACCTCGGTTCTCTCTAGAAGAGGGAACGAGTACTGCGTTTTTGTAAAAACGCTACGGGAAAAGTCTCTTTTCACGAAATACTGAAGCAAAAAATTATCCTTAATTTTCATACATGTAAAGCGCGTTGCGGCAGTGCTTAGCTATGGCGAGACGGCTCGCTCGCTCATTGGCTGCTCTGCAGCAACTGCATAAGCCTATCGAGCGAGGCCTGAGGTGACGTCAGGCCAATGAGGACGCTTCGCGCCCTCCTAGCCATTTCCCGCCGAGATGGGTGTGGCTAGCCTCTATATAAGGAGCTCGAGAAGGCTGATTCACTTGATTTTCATCGCCGAAGCGAACCAGAGTGAACCGTATGCACGGCAGAGAACGCAGTACTCGTTCCCTCTTCTAGAGAGAACCGAGGTTACGTTAGTAACCGAGTACGTTCTCTTACGAGAGTCCTCTCGTACTGCGTTTTTGTAAAAACGCTACGGGAACCCCTTGTAAAGCGCCGTGCGTGCTGGGATAAAGACACCAATCACTGGAGCAAACCAGGTGTACAGTGCATAATCACCAGATAGACTCACAAAGAGTCTGATTACATAATTCCCCATATTGCAACGTCCACGGACGTAAAACATGACCTCACAGAGAGAGTCTAGAGACAAGAGGGGATTCCTCTGTCCTTATAAGGTTGCGTCAGCAGACGCGAATATGACATAGCATAGACAGGGTGGGGAAACCTGAGCTAAATGCGGGAAATGTGGGTCTTACACAATTCTGCCCATAAGACAGTCGGCAGCGCATTGCGCATGCGATTTCAGTGTTCTAGTTAGACAGCTGAATCGGCTACACCGATAGTAGCTTAGCCTGCAAGGCGGGAACCTCTAGGTTGTAAAACCTAATAAATGTAGACGGCGAGGCCCAGCCCGCCGCCGTACATATATCCTGTAGGGAAATCCCGCTGGACCAAGCCCACGAGGAGGCAACACCCCTCGTGGAGTGCGCTCTAACTCCCAACGGGCACTGGAGGCCCTTGGCAGTATAAGCCAGCGCTATGGCGTCAACTATCCATCTGGATAGGCTCTGTTTCGAAACAGCCATTCCCTTGGAACGTCCACTGAACGAGACAAAGAGCTGCTCAGTCTGTCTGAAGACAGCAGAGCGGGACACGTAAGCTCTTAAAGCCCTAATGGGGCAGAGAAAACTTGAGTCCCCTTCCTCACTTGATCCCGGCAGGGCAGACAGGGAGATGACCTGAGCCCGAAATGGTGTGTTGAGGGATTTTGGCACATATCCATGCTTAGGTTTGAGTATGACTTTAGAGTCATTAGGTCCAAACTCTAAGCACGTTGGGCTCACAGAGAGCGCGTGCAGGTCGCCTATGCGCTTCACTGAAGCGAGAGCCATCAAAAACACTGTTTTGAAAGACAAATGCTCGAGGCTAATAGATTGGATAGGCTCGAAAGGGGCACCTTTCATGGCCGCCAAAACCGTAGAAAGGTCCCACATAGGAACTGAAGGAGGTCTGGGAGGATTTAGCCTCCTAGCTCCCCTGAGGAAGCGGATGACTAAATCGTTCCTTCCTAGAGACTGCCCCAGCGTTGTTCTGGAAAACGCTGTAATAGCCGCCACATAAACTTTGAGCGTGGAAGGGGATCTGCCCTTATCCAACAGCTCCTGTAGGAAGGAGAGAACCTCCGTCACCTCACAATTGAGAGGTGATATGCTCCGAGCTGTACACCAGCCGGAGAAAACCGACCACTTCGAGGCATAAAGCCGCCGAGTCGACGGCGCTCTGGCCTGAGTGATGGTGTTTATCACTCCCTCTGCGAGGTTAACGGATAACCGTTGAGCGCCCACACGTGAAGCGACCACAGCTCCGGGTGCGGATGCCAAATCGAGCCCCCGGCCTGCGAGAGGAGATCTCTCCTCAATGGCACTGGCCATGGAGCGATGTCTGCTAGCTGCATCAGGACTGGGAACCATGCTTGGTTCTTCCAGAACGGTGCTACAAGCAGTATTGAGCATTTCGTTTCCTTGACCCGCTCTAACACCTGAGGCAGGAGGGAGACGGGGGAAAAGCATAAAGCGGGCAGCGCGGCCACACGTGGGACAGCGCGCTGTCGTTCTTGGAAAAGAACACGGGGCAATGAGCGTTTTCGCGGGACGCGAATAGGTCCACCTCCGCTCTGCCGAATCTCTCCCACAACAGCCGGGCTGTTTGTGGGTGTAGAGACCATTCGCCCAGGGGAATGTTGTTCCTGGACAGTCTGTCTGGGCCCACATTCTGGAGCCCAGGCACATGCACTGCTCTCAGCGAGCGCAAACTGTGCTGAGCCCATATTAGGAGGCGTTTCGCCAGCCTGTACAGGGATGTGGATCTCAGACCGCCCTGGCGATTTATATAGGACACCACGGCCGTGTTGTCCGAACGGACTACGACGTGTTGGTCCTTGATGTGGGGATAAAAGCGCGTTAGCGCGTTGTGCACTGCCAGCATTTCCAGGCAGTTGATGTGTTGGAGCTTTTCTCGTTTCGACCACAGGCCGAAGAACGGTCTGCCCTCGAGCAGCGCTCCCCATCCCGAGGTGGATGCGTCGGTCGACACCATCCTCACTCTCGAGGAAGTCCCCAGGCTTACACCTGATCGGTACCAGTCGTCTGCCAACCAAGGTGTCAGGGCTGTGACACAGCTCTGATCGACCTTGAGACGCAACCGGCCGGACACCCACGCTCCGCGCGGTACTCGCGCTTTCAACCAGAACTGCAGAGGGCGCATGCGGAGCAAGCCCAGCTGGAGAACCGTTGATGCTGAGGCCATGAGACCTAGCATCCTTTGAAACGTTTTGAGCGGGGTAGACGCGCCGCAGCGGAAAGATCTCGCCACGCGCTGAATGTGCACCACGCGCTGTGGCGACAGCCGCGCTGTCATAGACTGTGAGTCCAGAATGGTACCCAGAAACGAAATCGTTTGACTGGGGTTCAGTGAACTCTTCGTCCAATTGACCGTGATACCAAGATTCTCGAGGTGGTCGAGTAAAATGGTTTTGTGCTCCACGAGCTGTGATCGTGATTGAGCTAGGATCAGCCAGTCGTCCAAATAGTTCAGCACTCGCATGCCTCTGAGTCTGAGAGGAGCAAGCGCCGCGTCCATGCATTTCGTAAATGTACGAGGTGCCAGGGACAAGCCGAACGGAAGGACTGTATACTGGTATATCTGACCCTCGAAGGCGAATCTCAAGTATCGCCTGTGACGTGACGCTATCTGTATTTGAAAATACGCGTCCTTCAGATCTATTGACATGAACCAGTCTCCTCGGCGAACCTGCGCGAGAATTTTCCTGGTCGTGAGCATTTTGAAACTGCGTTTCACTAATGCTTTGTTCAGCCGTCTTAGATCCAGTATGGGTCTGATACCACCGTCCTTTTTGGGGACTAGAAAGTATCTGCTGTATAGCCCCCCTTCGCTTTGAGCCAGGGGTACATGCTCTATCGCCCCTTTGCATATCAGTTTTGATATTTCGGCGCGAAGTAGGTGTGCTACTTCTAAATTCACCGTAGTCTCGACGCGCGCTGTGAAGCGGGGAGGGCGTCGACAAAACTGTAGCGAGAAGCCTCTCTTTATAATGCCTAGCACCCAGTCCGAAACCCCTGGAAGCGCTGCCCATGCTTCTGCATGGCTGGCTAAGGGCTGGATGCGAAGCGCGCTCTGTTCGCCGTGCGACAGAGGTGCTTCGAGGTGCGATAACATAGGCGTTATGCCTGTGGCATTCGAGGCGGGGGGCGCGCTTAATACAGCGGGCAGAGCGCTCGTCCTCGACCTTACTACAGTGCTTAACTGAGTGAGGGAGGTCTGAGCGAGCCCCGCGGGACTCATGTCTGCGAGTAAACGTGGGCGGGAAGCGGGCACATTTACTGCTTTGGCCGCGCTGCCTGTCTGAGCAGAGCGAGCGCGCACAGGTTTCGTTTTTACAGAGAGCCTGTGGTCTGTGAGACATAGTGTGTGTGGGCACTGGGGAGTGGGCACTTTCACTATATTGGAAGCGCAATCGACCTGAGTCGATTTTATGTGCGCGAGCCCTAAGTGTAGGGCTGTGCTTGTGTGTAGGGATGGGCACTGAGGAGTGGGCATCGACACTACATTTATAGCACCAACGGCCGTGGCCGGGACACCAGAAAATACACTCTTTTCGGGATATATCTGGGTAGCCGTGAAAACGGCTTTTGTGTGCAGGCGAGCGGGCAACTGTGCAGGCTTGCGTCTTGCAGAAAACGCTGGAACAGTCGCAAGTCTTGGGACTGAAACAGCGGTGCGCTTGGGTGAGAGACCGGCCGCAGCGGGGCTCACACACCTGCGCTTCCCTAGGAGTGCTAGGACTTCTTCGGGGCTTCCGGCTTCACCACAACCCTCGGCCGAGGCCCGCGCTGAGCAGGGCGTCGGCTGGTAGAGCGAGAGCGGGACCTAGAGCTGTGCTGCTGTCGCTGCTGTCGCTGCTGTCGCTGCTGAGAAGGTGTGGCGGAAGGCGGGGGCTGATGCTGAGAGCTTCGCGGATTCTGTTTATCGCGATTCGCTGCAGAACCGGAGCGCTTCGGCAGGAAGTGCTTAAAGGCTTGGGACGCTTTCTGGGCCTCGGTAAATCTCTCCACGAACTCGGAGAGAGAAGAACCGAAAAGGCCAGCGGAAGACAGCGGGGCGTCGAGAAACGCGTTGCGCTCGGAATCAGCCATTTCCGTGAGCGTAAGCCATAGGTGCCTCTCAGCAACAGTGGCGGAAGCCATACATCTTCCCATGGCCTGTGCAGCAGACTTGGTAGCGCGGAGTGTTAGATCCGAAGCGCTCCTCAGATCCGCGATGCAGATAGCCTCCGGTCCCATCTCGTCCAGCTTACGGAGGAGATCACCTTGGAAAATCTGCAGTGTAGCCATGGTGTGTAGCGCTGACGCAGCCTGCCCAGCGGCGGAGAAGATTCGCGCGAGCAGCGTCGACGTCATGCGGCAGGCTTTAGAAGGCAACACCGGTTTAGTCCGCCGTCCAGAAAACGGCCGTCGTGAAGCTCAGGAAGAAAGGGGGCGGGCTTAGATTCCGGAGAAGTGCGCTCACCAGGGAGGAAGCTACCATCCAGCCGGGTACGAGAAGGGAGTTCCGGTGCAGACCACTCGAGGCCGAGGCTCGCCGCGGCCAGCGCGAGTACTCGCATGAGCTCCTTCTCTATGTTGGCTCTCGTAGTGGGCTTGCGGGCAGGAGGCGCGAGGTCCTCAGAGCTCGCCCAGTCCTCGCTGCCTGAAGCTAGCAGAGAGCAGGAATCCTTCTCTCTCGACGCGGCCTCAGAAATGACTTCCTCTGATGAAGCGGCGGCAGACTGCGGGCGCTGAGCATCAGGAAGTGAAACAGGAGAAGCCGGTGAAGCAGGCGGGCAAACCGGCGAGCTTGGTCGAGCTGGAGCGGGTTCCGGGGCCCGCTGCGAGCGGCGCTTCTTACGGCGCGGCAGCGCGGCGGGGAGTGCAGACTCTGAGAAGGATGCCAGGCGAGTCCGCAGAGTCACCATCGGCAAAAGGTCGCAGTGAGGGCAGCCGCCGTCAGCGAGCGCGAGTGCTGCATGGTTCTCACCCAAACAGGAAACGCAGATGACGTGTTGGTCTCCCTGGGCGAGTGGGGCTCGGCACGAGCCACATGAAGGCATCTTTAACCCCCTGAGGTCTACGGTATCGCCGGCGATACCAGCTCGCTTTTTTTTTGTCAATGTAAAAGAAACTCATAAATACTCTGTTGACTTTGATTTTCCATAGGAGTTTCATACATCAATCGATTCTGTTAAATGTGTATTATTTTTGTGTATACTCACAATAAAAACAAAGTGTTGTGCTTTTTGCCAAATAAAGAAAAATAAACACGAAGCGAGTTCTGCCTTCTCTCTGCCAGTGAAGTCCATTCTGAAACGCGTCCGAAAATGAACAATAACTGAGCGAATACTCAGTCAAACAGACATACAGGCACACAGGCATGAAGCTTGAATTTTCTTCTTTTAAATGAAGTAATTTATATAAAAAACAAATATTCTAATCTTGTGAAATCTGTATTAAAAGAGAGCGATTCCAGTCGAGCTCATCTCATCTCATTACGTTATAATCGGCCCCGCCCACGGAGAGCGCGCGCTATTCAAACGCAAATGGCTGAGACGATCCCATACAAACTGTGAACGCCCCCATATCAGCTCGAGAAAACACATCAAGTTTATTCAGATAAGTGTAGTTGTCTACACTGTCTCGCAGCGCTGTGAGGAATAATAATAATGGAAAACTTACCTCAGAAGTGCTGGTATTTCGAGGAGCAACGGATGGAATAATGTAGTAAGTTTTTTTTTTCATTCTCAAGTAAATCGCGTTTCTGTGTGAATGAATGAACGAAAGAGATGCGCTGTTTACCACAACTCGCAAAAAGACGGTTTAAATTTGAATTGCGTTTCTGTGTGTGAATAAATGATCTGCTTTTAGCAAACTATTTAGCTATACTGAGTAAAATCGATTGAAATATGTTGAAATAAAATGTATTTGTATAAGCAACGTATTAAACTGCAAATTAACATTTATATTCCTTATAATAAAAACGAAAGACCTATGTTACAGACATATGAAAGACAACATTTCGTTGATTAGTTTTGGATAGATTACACATTTTTACTGTAAAATATCTGCCACCTCAAATAAGCTTTTGTTTGCCAATTTTTGCTAATATGTTAAATATAGTATGTTTTGTCAATGTAGGCTATATTCGAAGTTTGAAATATGTATGATAAAATGTATACTTTAGTTTTTACAAAGAAAGATTACACTTCAATTGTTGTTGTAATTGTAACCTTTTTAATAAAAAAATATATATTTACAAGGTAGATGTAAACAAATTTTAAAAGGTAAATATAAGCATTTTCTTTAAATAATTTTTATTGTGTTTTATTATTGACAAATTTGGGGAGAGGATACATATTCCAAAACTGAAAATACAGTATGAGAATTAACTGCACAATTAATAGACATGTTTTCCTTGGATACTATACAATTTGCAAGCAAAATTTGTAAAAAAAAAAAAAATTGACATGCTTCCAACTGTGAACCAATTTGGTAGAAATATATATATATATATATATATACTGTATATATATTGCTCTTGCATTCTTTCTTGTGGCTATAGGTGACACACCTGAATGAATGGCTCATTAAGTATGCGGGCCCCATTGTCTCCTGAGGTGTGAGCCACTACATATGCATGATGCTGTTGAATCGTTGACGCCCCTTGCGCATATTGCCTTTACAAACAAAAAGTGTTTTACAAGATTTAAATCAATGTATTGTGTTATGTGAATGATAAGGGCAGGATGATTTTCACATCATTTTGAAGAAAAAATTCTAGGCAAAGACATCAATTAGTCAAAAGTCTTATTGACACGTATTTAGTATGTGTTTTGTGGCCTTATTTCAGAAACTTTAGTTTTTAGTTTTTTCAATAACCATGCATAAACATTATTCTCTCAAAAATACAAACATGTACATGCATGTTGCTCACATATTATGGTAGCCCTGTTTGTGCTAAATAGAGTGTAATTATACCTTTGCCATTAATATGTTTATAAGCAAATGAAAAAAGCACAAATGTCAGGGCATGTCAGAACATCTCAAGGACCCCAAAAACCCCTCAGACCTCAGAGGGTTAAAAAGACGCAGCTCTTTTAGGGGGTGAGTGTCGCGGCGGCGAACACACACACACACACACAAACAGAGTGATAAAGGATATATAGCGCCGGAAAGCGCAGCAGGTACGGCTGTAGAAGGCGGCGTTGCCAGCAGCTTCGAGTGGCTCGTCCCGCTGAAATGCTTGCCTCAAACGACGCTTGCTTCCTCGTGATCCAGCGATGCGTGAGCTTCGCTGAAGAGATGAAAATCAAGTGAATCAGCCTTCTCGAGCTCCTTATATAGAGGCTAGCCACACCCATCTCGGCGGGAAATGGCTAGGAGGGCGCGAAGCGTCCTCATTGGCCTGACGTCACCTCAGGCCTCGCTCGATAGGCTTATGCAGTTGCTGCAGAGCAGCCAATGAGCGAGCGAGCCGTCTCGCCATAGCTAAGCACTGCCGCAACGCGCTTTACATGTATGAAAATTAAGGATAATTTTTTGCTTCAGTATTTCGTGAAAAGAGACTTTTCCCGTAGCGTTTTTACAAAAACGCAGTACGAGAGGACTCTCGTAAGAGAACAACTGGATTAAGAAGAAGAGGAGGAACTGCAGTGAGAAGAACCATGTATAGAAGATCGTGGCAAATGTCTTCAAAATTAACCAGCAGAATAAACATGAGCCACAAGTTATTATCCAGGCCGCAGTGCAGCAGATCACTCTATATCTGAGAGGTATGAACTTCAGAAAGGTTACAGGATGAACCACTGCCAGGTAACACTCAACACAGATCAGACACTGAAACAGAGGACGACCAGTGATGGAGAGTCCTTGCAAAATTAGTGACAATGTCTTGAAACATGAAAACTGAAATGACAGCAGAATAAACAAATTTGTCAGACAAACACCAATCTCACAAACAGAGAGATTGAGGTTGAGGAACTATGATGCAACTCCACTTGTTCCTGTGATGATGAGCCATAAAACATAGGAATGTGTTGGAAGACCAAACAGAAAACTGATGCTGGACACACATATTCTGGAGATTAATTCATAGGAATCAGTTGTGGAGTTTGTCGATGCTTCAGGTGTGGCGAAATGAACCGTGGTGTTATTCATCTCCCCGTCTTTTCAGCTCAGAACCTCACAAAATGATTCATTAGCGTATTCTATTTGAAGAGAGAAACGTGAATGTACCAAGCAATTAGGACTTCATTAAAAACAGTCAAAACTATTACACATATACTTCATATAAAAAAAAAATATATATATAAAAAAAAATTATACACAGAAGACAATCACATTCCTTCATAAAATTACTTTAAAATGAGATATCATTCTATTCATCACTTTCACTCTATTTAGATTTCTTAGTCTGATGTCATATACAAAATCGCTTTCTTGTTTAAGGAAACCATTTAGGGATGCACCTCAACCTGTTTTACTCAGAAGATAATCATTTAACCCTAAAACTATGTCTGATAATCACACTCATATTTTGCATATTACTGAATGGAATAACTAAGAAATTAATCAAAAAGGAGATTTTGTCACCTGAAGAGAGAATGTCCAGTTTCTCTGGATGGAAATAATACTCTCTGCTGTTTTTGTAGTCTCACTTCAATGTTGTCATTTGCACAGCTTCATATGCAACATTTCACATAAAATAATACATATGCAAACATTGCAGTCAAATATATATAAACTTTATTACAGGCTCTAGGCCCAACAGCAGGACATACACCATACAAAAACAAACAACAACAACAAAAAAAAAACAAAAAAAAAAAAACAATTACATAAACATATACAATACACCCTTTTTCACAAAAGTCTTAAAAGGCACTCATACCAATGCTTCCATAGATGTGATTGATATCGGACCGAGCTACACCTGGGACTTGTGAGCCTTACTATAATATAGTTTTGTGACTCATCAAGTCGACCCATAAACTTAAACATTAGGTTCCTCAAGAGGGCCTGTAAACAGCTTAGCCTCAAGTCACAAAAAAGCTTACTTGCACTGCTGCTCCTGGGCTTCTTCAGCAGTATCCTCAGACAATCATTATATGCTACCTGCAGTTTGCGCATGGTCTCCTTTTGATTAGTTGACCCATAATGGGGCTGCATACATAGGGGTACAGTAAGCACGAAACAAGTGCACTTTCACATCATCAGAGCAGTAATGAAATTTCCTGACTAACATGTTCGCTTGTACATACAACTTTCGTCTTTGCCTATACATGTCAGCATCATCTTCCATCTTGTCAGTAATGATATGCCCAAGATATTTTGTACAGTTAGATACACAGATACATTGCCCTGACAGGTAAAACATAGGAAAGTGCAGCTTCTGATCTTCCTTAGTCCTACAAACCAACACAACACTCTTCTTTGCATTGTACTGTACATCAAACTCACCCCCATACTTGGAGCATATATCCAACAACTGCTGGAACCCAACAGTACTGGGGGACATAACAACTAAATCATCTGCGTACATCAGGTGGTTTAACAGAGTGTTCCCTATTACACAACCCGTCTTACATATCCCCAACTGCTTTGAGAGGTTGTCCATATATAAGTTAAACAGTGCCGGAGACAAAAGCCCCCCCTGCCGTACTCCATTACTTACACTGAATGGTGACGATAAGCTATTTCCCCATTTCACCTGCATGCTTTGTTTTGCATACCAGTAAGTCAGTATACGTATGATGCATCCCGGCACACCCCTAAGCATAAGTTTAGTAAAAAGCTTATGATGATTTACTCTATCAAATGCCTTGGACGCATCAATAAACCCAATAAACATTGTAGAGCCCTGCCTTCTATAGGATTCAACAGCTTCTTTCAATGCATAGATACATAGATCAGTACTGTGTTGAGACTTAAAGCCAAATTGATTTTCCGTGGTGTAAATGAGCCCACTCAATCTATCTAGTAGCATCTTTTCTAACACCTTTGAAAGAATGCTAGCTAGAGCGATGGGTCTATAGTTGTCCAAACTCCCTATTTTCCCCGCCTTGTCCTTAATGACGGGCACTAATGTGACGATCAACATGGTGTCTGGCAGTACACCATGAGTCATCAGCCCTGTCAGGCAAATGGATAGAAGGGCTGACACTCTAGGGTTGGCTAACTTGAGATGCTCCGCAGTGATGTTATCTTTGCCACTAGCTTTGCTATCAGCTAGTCAGTAATGCTATAGCATTATAAACCTCATTGGGAGTAAAGTGGATTACATCCTCATTTAACTCCCCCACACAATAGGGCTCACTTTTAATGCAATTAAACAGAGTTGCATAATGCTGCCTCCACAGCTCTGCTATATTTTCTGCACCAGATACCCCTTCGATATGGCAAGGCAATATTGTCTTGGCCCTATTAGTAACTTTCACCTCCTTCCAGAACTCAGTGACATTGTTGCCAATCAAGTTTCCAGCCATAGAGTGAGCTCTTAAGGCTTCCTCATGCTTTCCAACAAAGCGCACTGCATATTTATATCTAGCCCTGGTAAGCTTTTTGTGTTCTAACTCTGGCCCCTTTCTGGGTTTACCAGCTATAACCCAGGACCTATGAGCCGTCTTAGCAGCTTCATGGTGGTCAACTACATACTTATTCCAGCCAGGTTTGATATTCTTAACCTTTCTGGGGTGTGTGTGTAGAAGACGACTGGCATCATCTATAGCCCTCACTATACCATTGTACATTTCATATAGGTCATTACAGTGAGTGACATCATCACAATTAATATTTGAACATAAAATAGCACCCATGGGTAACTGTACTTCCCTTAGAAGAGCATCCGACCTCCCACAATAGTACAATACATCCTCTCTATTTAGTTTATCCCAATCCACTTTGACCATGTTGGCGCCATCTTCTGTCAAACTACTGCAGTCAGGTAAGTTATCAACATTTATAATCATAGAGACAGGTAAGTGATCAGTTGTGGTCAACTCATACAGAATTTCAACTTTTTCCAGACTTTCATGAGCATCGGCTGTACAGATTACATGATCCAGCCAAGATGTCGTGTTCCATGCTTCACTGACATAAGTATAACTACCGGCAGGTAGGAAATTCATACTGGATAGAACCAGTTTACTATCCTGACAAAATTGTAACAAGTGCTGACCAAAGAGAGATTTGTCATCCGAAATGTCTGCATTCAAATCACCCATCACAAATATATTTGCATATGTACATTCCTTAATATAAGAGTTCAAAAAGGCCAATCTATTCATATATTCATCTTCATTTTTATAGCAGTCATATGGGGTATAAACATTTAAAATAATAAAAACATTCATAGAATGCACAACTTTAATTGCAATGCACCAGTCCACCTCTAATCTGATAATACTGATCATTGGATCATATTTCTTGCGCCACAAAATGGCCACACCTCCAGGTATTCTACCACGCACCAATTTGGTGCTTAAATCTGTTGTGGATTCCCCTGCTCCATGAAAATCACTGTGTACAGAATTGAGTTTATCAAGGTCCTGTTTGGCTAAAAATGTTTCTTGCAGGCAGATAATGTCTGTGGTCTCCAGTAGCTGACCAACCACAATCCGATGTGCTCTGTATCCAGCATTCTGTCCTAGGCGCAAGCCTCGTGAGTTGTATGACACCACTCTGAGCACCATCACTGTTGCTAGTACTAGACATCAGGTCCCCCAGATCCCATTACAGGCACGTTCAACACTGATATTGGCACAGCTATAGATTTAGGTTTGCGTGCCTCATAGAATCGCCGCACGAAAGTGCCTTCCGGCCACAGCTCTGGATTATACATTTCATCTACTTCTTTACACTCTGCGGTTATTTTAAAAGAACTGAACCAACTTTGCACAGCTTCTATCTTTTGGCAGGTTACATTACGCCCAAGTTTATCTTTCATATAGTTAGTCAAAGTCTCAGAGTCCAAATCAGGTGAGAATTTTGTTGCAAATACACTCACCATTTTGGATTTTATGACTCGGATGTCTCCACCCGTACCAGTTCCAACAATGCCAGCAGTTTTCTTCCCTTTATGAGGATTCAGGCGAGGTTTGGGCTTTACTGAAGCATTTTCAAGGACCTGTTTCCTGTGGTTGTTGCTCCTCTTGCCCTGGACCAGGTTCCAGGGTGGAGTAGCTACCACTTCACATGAGAGTCTTCCTTTGCAGCACTGGTTAGCCTGCCCAGGCCTAAGGCAGAATTCTCCATCTGGCTTGAATCTCCTTCGCTGGTCTGACCCTCCATGTCATCTTGGGTCTTCTCCCAGGCTTGAGGAGTGGACACTCTCTGAGTCATTGCATGTTTGTTGGTTTGGAGAACAGGCCCTCTCCTCAGACTTGTTCTAGGCTGCTCAATAGCACTCAAACGTTGGTTTATGTCCGTATTGATAATCCGCAGATCGTTACAGGTGTTTGCCTGCAAAGAAACAGCCTGTTTCATAGTTGTAATATCCACACTTAGTTGTTCAATCTTACCAAGCAGACAAGACACATCAAGGCTGTTGAAAGTCACAGATGGAAGTTCATCAAGATGGTGAGAAACAAACCGAGGAACATTTTCACCAGCTTCATTAAGGAGCTTAAGGCAACTCCTGATGTTCTTTAAGTCTTTTTGAGGCCCAGTGTGAGCCACAAGCTTGCGAGTAGAGCCTGGACACAGTTCAAAAAGCAGTTTAGTGGAGTTTACAATCCATTCTGATCCAAAATGGTCCACAGCCATCAAAACAATCTCATCCTGCTTCACAGTTTTGAGCTTGACATACAAAAAGTTCAAAAACTCATCTTCCACAATCACTTGCCCTGTATCTGTGTGGTAGATTTCAGGTTTTGTTCGAATTTTGTCGATGTTTGTCGAAATAAAAAAACATGAGGTTTAAAATGACATGTTTTAAATCATTTGAATAGTAAGTGCAAAAAAATCTACTTCTGTCTAGTCTTATGATATTACAAACATATAGTCAGTACAGCTCAGGTTCATTTTATTGTCATGTCTGAAAGGATATGTTTTTAGTAACTGTATAACAAGTGGCCAACATAACATCAAGAACCTAACAATTATACAGTAATTTAATTAACATTATGCATTATTGCACATTCACAATTTGCCAATGTACCTAGCATAATTATTACACCAAATCAAGGGTTTAAATTGGGAATGCCTACAGCAAGCTCCAGAAATTGGATCAAGCCTACAACAAATGGAAAATGGCCTAAAACTAATCATGACATATTTTCCTAAATAAACCATCAATAGTTGTGAAGACAGTTGCACACGTTTGGAAATATAATAATATTATAGTATTAATAATATAATAATATAATAATAATTATATTTTTTTATATTTTTTTTTGTCTATTTCAAATGCTTAAAACAAGACACATTTACTTGTTTTCATAGATTGTGATGTTAAGAGCATTTTGTCTTACTGACAGATATTTTTATATATATATATATATATATATATATATATATTTTTTTTTTTCACACTTGTATGTTTTGTTTAAACTTAAAGCAGGGCTCAGTAGTTTCGGGATTTCTTCGCTGTATTCTCGCTTTTTGCTCGCAGGTTTCTCTCTAGAGCTCCCCCCACAGCTTCGGAATAGATATTTGACAACACTGTTGTAAAAAGTCGTTGGCGATTCTCAGACACCATGGCTAGTAGATAAACGACATCAAAGCAGACGGGACATTCTTTAAAATGTCTTCTTCATTCGGGTTCGAACAGCGTGAGGGAGCGCAATAATGACAGCATTTTAGCAGATTTCTTTTGGCCGTAAAGCAATTGTTTACATCGCGAGACCTGATATCACGCGAGACTTCCTGACGCGGCGGCCGGCGGCCCGCCAGCTCAAAGTTGCAAGTGCGGATTTTCCGCTCACGGGCACCAGGGGGGTGCGAAACGACCACCATTCAACCCGAAATAAGTAATATAACCATTCCAATGACTCCGAAGCTGTTCAGTTAAGGTAAAAAAAAGTTACTTAGAGCACCTTTAAATCAAGTGAAAAATCTGCCAGTGCACCAAGACAAAGGTTTACATTAAAGTTTGTCACCTGAAGAGTGAATGTCCGGTCTCTCTTGGTGTAAATGTGCTGTAAATGATACTCTGTGCTGTTTTTGTGGTTTGACTTCAAAGCGTTCACCAATATGGCATAACTTCCTATGCACCATTTCACATAAACAATAGGCAAATAAAGATAAAAAGAAATAAAAGTCAAAATGATCTATAGCGTTTTAAACCATTTGAACAGCGCACAATTGAATTTCCCATTTCTACCAGTTAATCAGATGGAATGAGGTAAGATCTCTCTCTCTCTCTCTCTCTCTCTCTCTCTCTCTCTCTCTCTCTCTCTCTCTCTCTCTCTCTCTCGTTTCCGTTTGCGCATGCGTGGATGTATGACTGCGAGAGGTGTGTGAGCGTCTATCGTTTTGAGGGTGTAATTTGAACTTTTTGTGTCAAGTGCTGCTGAAATGTGGACACATTCTGATGGTTTTTCATTTTTAACTGCACGGCATGGATGCAAATGCATGCTGGATGAATCAATCACAACCGAAGATGTTTTAAATGCTATTGGAGATGAGTTAGGTGCTCGTAATATCTTATCGGCATCTAGAAGGAATAAAGCCATCGTTGTTTTTCTTAAAGAGGAGTCGATGGTACGTTTTGGTTGAGCGTGGTTTGTCTGTAAGGGATGTTTTCTTGTCAGTTTTACCGCTATCTAATCTGGCAAAAAAAAGTGATGTTATCTAATGTACCCCCGTTTATTCCTAATGACTTATTAGAGCGCTTACTTGTTCGCTACGGCAAATTAGTGGGAACTATAAAGATTATTCCTCTTGGCCTAAAAAACCCTGAGTTGAAACATATAATGTATTTTAGGCGTCAAACACACATGGTGTTGAATGCAGATTGTCAATCTTTAATCTTGTACAGCAAGTAACTCCAGCTACAGAAAACCATAGTGTGGGTGAGAACATCAATGGAAAAAATGAAGAACAAGTTGAGACGATGACTCTGTCTTGTGATAGAGAACATCAAATTGTACTTGAATCACCAAGCAATGTGAGTGCAAATGAACATTCTGTTGATACAGATGCACATTTGAATGATTGGAAATGACTCTGTAATAGTTACTGCGGAAAAAAATGAATTGGATGATTCTGATGGACAGATTAAGTTTGCGGGGGAGACTCAAATGTTGGTTGAAAATTTGTCACAGAATATAATAGATGCACCACTAGAGCTAAAACAAGGTGAATCTCAGTCGATTGATTATGATAATGCTGACAGTGCCACATCAGATGAAACGGGTGTGACTGAAATTAATTCTCAAGGAAATTCTGAAGGTAAAGCCTCCCGTTTTAAACTGAAGTCTCATTATTCTGTTCAGCAGATTCATAATTTGCTTGATGCCACATTTAATCAGCGAAGACCTAAACTAGAGACTTATTTTCCTGATTTACAACTTTTTGTTGAATCTGTTTCTATGGCTATGAGAAAAGCTACACTTGACGAAATTGACCAGCCCAAATGTTACAGACTTAAGAAACACATGAGTGCTGCTAAGCAAAGACTGAAAATCTGTCATAAGAAATAATAATATAGTCATGATTCTCCATGCATTTTTTTAATTTTTTTAATTTTTTTTTATTACCAATTACCACATGACATTCTTAAACATCGGGACCTTTAATATTAATGGTTGCCGGGGCACAACAAAGAGAGCTGCTTTATTTGATTATTTAATCTTAAAAAAGCAGATATAATCTTGCTTCAAGCAACCTATTCAGACTTACAAAATCAGGCACACTGGGTTAGAGATTGGAAGGGCAATGCTTTATTGGAACAAATTTAAGTGCATGTGTTGCCATGCTCTTTTTGTCTCGTATTGGTAACCATCCAGTAATGCTAGAAATTATGCCTTTTAGAATTTTGCGAGTAGATATTACTCTTGGTGAAATTGATGCTACCATTGAAATTGAAATTGAACCCAAACATTCTGTCATAATTTACAATTTACACTAAGTTGTCCCAAACCTGTATGAATTTATTTATTTTGCTGAACACAAAGGAGTATATTTTGAAGAATATGTAAACAAACAGTTGATGGACCCCATTGACTTCCATAGTATGGTAAAAAAAAAAAAAAACACAAGTCAGTAGGGTCCATCAACTGTTTGGTTACTGGCATTCCTAAAAAAAAATCTTCTTTTTGTTTTCAGCAGAAGAAGGAAATTGTGACGAGGCCTTATTGTAAACTGTCACCAAAATCTGACATTCTGACACAAAAACAATTCAGAAATAAGTTCTTATATTTGTTTATACAACTGAGAAAATGAAAAGCAACATGCATTAAACATATAACAAAACACACCTTAATGTATAAACTTAAACACAATGATAAAGTTAAATTACTCTTAAACTTGTTTGCAATAAACAACGGAATATATGATTCATAATGCCATTAGAAAAACCACTAAATTAAACGTTCCAAAATCTCAGGTATATGCAATTTGTTACGCTAAAATTATTCACCAAAGCTTATTTAGGTCATTTTATATAACCTAAAATATCTATTCTAAATTAAAACCAGCGTAAATTTTATAGTAGTATACGGCTCTCTGGAGAACATGACTCCGATTGGTCAATCCCAGCATTCAACAGTTAAATATTTCCAAATGATGACAGTCGAGATGAAGCTAAATTACTAACTGCCCAATTTGTGTGCCGTGCCTCTGCAGTCTCTAAAGGTTACAATAACTCAGATTAAAATTTCCTGTCTATGCATTTATTTTATTTGTTATGAAGCCATGTAATATTCAGTTTAACACTCAATATTCAATAACACAAAATAAAACACAACAGGGTGATAGCGAGTCTGGCGCAAAGCGGGCAATAATATGATTAATAACTCAACAAAATGTCATTTAAAAAAAAAAAAACAGAAGCAGAAGAGTTTTCCAGTCCGGTGCAGATAAAGTCCAAGGTGAACAAAACCAGCCAGCATTGTCACGTTACACGTTCAGGAATTAGGACCCAAAAGCAATTCAAGATCAACAGTTCTTTAATGGAAATTAGGCAGGCTGCGTAGCTGTCAAACAGAATGTCTCTTGTTGTAGAAAATAGGATGAACTCAAAGTCTCTTAATAAATCAACTGAGGAACAGTCCCGCAAAGGTACTCAGCATTCAACTCAGCATTCAGCAGCATCAAATCAAACTGGGCTCGGGGTCCGTCTCTCGTCATCAGATGCAGAGTAGCTGGGCAGAGAAAAGCTTCAGCATTAAACAGTCCAGACAGCGCGTAGCTTCCAGAAACACGTGTACCAATACCGGACTTGGACAAGACAGGACAAGACAAGATTCTAGCAGGTAAGCTCCGTGACGTAAGAAACATTGACAATAATCTGGCAGAGGAAAATGGGAAAAGGGGTACTAGAAGTAGGAACGCTAATTAGAAGAAAGTGGAAGCAGGTGAGGAGATAGATTGAGTAAAGAGAAGAATGATGGAAAACAGCTGGCGTAGAATGAGCGTAATAGTAAGTGGGTGTGTCCGGGCGAGGTGTGTGTGAATGAAGAGCGAGCGTGTGTGTGTGTGGGTGTGTCAGAGAGAGATGAATGAATCAAAGAAACAAAAGCCACAAGGGGGAGACAGAGACAGGAGAGAATACCGGGATCATGACAGTACTCCCTCCTCAACGAGCGCCTCCTGGCGCTCCCGAGGATTGAGACTGGCGAGCGCGGTAGAAGTCCTCAATCAGCGAGCGGTCCAAGACGTTCCGGGAGGGGATCCAGCTCCTCTCCTCAGGCCCGTATCCCTCCCAGTCGACGAGGTACTGGTGGCCACGACCCCGTGGTCGGACATCAAGTAATTTACGTACGCGATAGACAGGACCTCCATCAACATGAATAGGAGGAGAAACCTGGCGAGGGGGGGCGCGGACGACGGGCTTGATGCACGAAACATGAAACACTGGATGGATGCGCCGGAGGTTGGGGGGCAATCTAAGCTTAACCGCGACAGGACTGATGATCTTGGAGATAGAATATGGCCCAATGAATTTAGGGGCCAACTTGCGGGAAGGAGATCGTAACGGAAGGTTAAGAGTGGAGAGCCATACCTTTTGTCCGCAGGTGTATCTAGGGCTCTTAGTACGACGACGATTAGCAGCACGACGAGTGCGAGAACGAGTATGACATAGTGCAGACCTCACCCTTCTCCAGGTCTTCTTACAACGCTGAATAAACGCCTCGACGGATGGGACATTGGTTTCGGTTTCTTGGGAAGGAAATAGAGGCGGTTGGTATCCAAGACAGCTGTGGAAGGGAGACAAGCCAGTGGCGGAGGACGGAGAAGAATTGTAAGCATACTCTGCCCATGGGAGTTGGTCTGCCCATGAGGAGGGGTTACGGAACGCGAGACTGCGGAGAATACGACCAATAACCTGATTAGCGCGCTCGGCCTGACCGTTAGTCTGCGGGTGAAAACCAGAGGACAGACTGGGTGAGGCACCGATCTGACGGCAAAATTCCTTCCAGAACAATGACGCAAATTGAGGTCCACGATCGGACACGACATCCGAGGGGAGTCCGTGAATTTTGAAAACATGATTCACGACAACTTGAGCGGTCTCTTTAGCGGACGGAAGCTTGGGAAGTGGAATGAAGTGAGCTGCTTTTGAAAAGCGGTCTATGACAGTGAGAATTACAGTGTTGTCTCTGGACACCGGCAGTCCAGTAATGAAATCTAACGCGATGTGCGACCACGGGCGAGAAGGAATGGGTAAGGGTCTAAGCAGACCAGCAGGTGGCGAATTACTAGGCTTGGTCTGAGCACAAATAGAACAGGCGGCCACAAATCGACGAATATCGCGCTCGCGGGTAGGCCACCAGAATTTCTGACGGATTACTGCAATGGTACCCCTGACTCCAGGATGGGCAAACAGCTTGGAGGAGTGACCCCATTGCATGACGGCTAAACGAGTGGAGACAGGAACAAAGAGTAGGTCTCGTGGGCATTGGCGAGGAATGATAACCCGAGAAAGAGCTCGTTTAACCATACGTTCGATTCCCCAGATGGAGGAGCCAACGATACAACCCTGTGGGAGGATCTCTTCCCTAACAGGGGTTCCCTCGGGGGAATCGAATTGGCGTGAGAGGGCGTCGGGCTTAACGTTCTTAGAGCCAGGGCGATACGAAATGGAAAAATCAAAACGATCGAAGAATAGGGACCAACGTGCCTGACGAGCATTAAGTCGTTTAGCAGATCGAATGTACTCGAGGTTCTTATGATCGGTCCAGACAATGAATGGGACAGGGGAACCCTCGAGCCAATGACGCCATTCCCCCAAGGCCAATCGGATGGCTAGAAGCTCACGATTACCAACGTCATAGTTTCGCTCGGACGGAGAGAGACGGTGAGAATAGAATGCGCACGGGTGAATCTTATCATCAGTGGATGAACGTTGTGAAAGAATGGCTCCAACGCCCACCTCTGATGCATCAACCTCCACGATAAATTGCTTGGAGGGATCGGGGGTCGCAAGAATGGGTGCTGACGTAAACAAGGATTTTAAACGATCAAAAGCGGACTGGGCTGAGTGCGTCCATTCAAAACATGACTTGACCGACGTGAGTGCGGTAAGGGGGGCGGCGACCTGGCTAAAGTTGCGGATAAATCTTCGATAAAAATTTGCAAAACCCAGGAAACGCTGTAGGGCGACTCGTGAGTCGGGAACCGGCCAATCAGTGACAGCACGAACCTTGGCAAGGTCCATGCTGACCCCGTCAGCAGAAATTACCGATCCTAAAAACGTGACAGACTGGGCATGAAAGGTACACTTCTCGGCCTTTACAAAAAGACGATTCTCCAACAACCGTTGGAGTACACGGCGTACGTGCTGTACGTGAACCTGGAGAGATGGGGAGAAGATTAATATGTCATCAATATAGACAAAAACAAAGATGTTTAACATATCTCTTAAAACGTCGTTGACCAGGGCTTGAAAAACTGAGGGAGCGTTGACGAGGCCGAACGGAAGAACCTTATATTCAAAGTGTCCGAGGGGGGTATTAAACGCGGTCTTCCACTCATCCCCCTCTCTTATACGCACCAAATGATACGCGTTACGCAGATCTAGTTTCGTGAAAACCTTTGCGCCCTGAAGGATCTCGAACGCCGATGACACAAGGGGAAGAGGGTAGCGGTTTTTGACCGTTATGTCATTGAGCCCACGATAATCTATACAAGGGCGCAAAGAGCCGTCTTTCTTTTTCACGAAAAAGAAACCTGCGCCAGAGGGGGAGGAGGACGGAACAATAGTTCCCGCGGCAAGAGACTCGGAGAGGTACTTCTCCAGGGCTTCGCGCTCTGGTGCGGACAACGAAAATAGTCTGCCCCGCGGCGGGGTCGTGCCAGGGAGGAGATCAATACAACAGTCATACGGGCGATGGGGAGGGAGAGAAGCGGCCCGTGAACGACTAAAGACCGCCCGCAGATCCAGGTACTCCTCCGGGACTCCAGACAAATCCCCCGGATCCTCCTGAAACACAGAAACAGAAGAGACAGGAGGAACAGCAGACACTAAACACTTCACATGACAAGATAACTTCCACGAGAGAATGGACCCCTTGCCCCAGTCAATATGTGGATTGTGTTCCACGAGCCAAGGATGGCCCAAAACAACAGGAGTGTAGGGCGAATGAAAAATAAAAAAGGTAATAGTCTCTCTGTGATTTCCAGAAATCGTGAGACTCACCGGAATGGTAGCGCGGCTGACTCTTTCCAGCTCGCTTCCGTCGAGGGCAAAAACAGGCGTACAGTCATTCAAATTAACTAAAGGAATGCCCTGTTCAATGGCCCAGGTCTCATCCAAAAAACTTGCCTCCGCTCCCGAGTCGATTAGGGCTCGACAGGTAACCGAGGATCCCGACCATTGGAGAGTGGCAGGGAAGGTAGTGCGTGAACTTGGCGGAGGGACAAAAGCAGTAGTGCTCGCCAGAAGCCCTCTCCTTACTGACGAGCGTTGGCTTTTAACTTGCATGATGCTGCGAAATGACCGGCAGATCCGCAGTAAAGGCAGAGTCTGTTAATGATGCGACGCTCTCGTTCAGCCGTAGTGATGCGAATTCCTCCCAATTGCATGGGTTCGGGAGCCGAGCTGACAGAAGGAGTGATAGAAGAGACAGAGGGTGAGGCGAGCAGAGTCCTCTCCATGCCGCGTGCTCGACGCCGAAGCTCGAAACGTTTATCTATGCGGATGGCTTGGTCAATGAGAGAGTCAAGATGGGTCGGCATCTCACGGGAGAGGATCTCGTCCTTGATGTCTGTGTTAAGCCCCTCAATGAATCGAGCAACGAGCGCTGGCTCATTCCATCCGCAGGTAGTGGCGAGCGTACGAAACTCTATGGAAAAATCTGGAACTGACCGTTTGCCTTGACGGAGGGATGAGAGCAGGCGGGAGGCTTCAACGCCATGTGAAGAACGATCAAACACTCGAGTCATCTCCTCCTTGAATGTCGAGTAACAACTGGTGCAATCCGAGTCGGCGTTCCAGACCGCCGTTCCCCATTCACGAGCCCTCCCGGTGAGAAGAGAAACAACGTAGGCGATCCGGGTACGGTCCAGCGAATAGGTAAGCGGCTGTAGAGTGAAAACCACCTCACATTGAGTAAGGAATGAACGGCATTCTGAAGGGTCGCCGGAGTAGCAGGGCGGATTGTTTATTCTGGGTTCTTGGGTTCCAGAGAAGCGAGGGTGAGGCTCCGAGCGAAGATCGTGGACCCGCTCCGAGAGATCCGACAGCTGACTCGCCAAGGATTCGACTGCTCGACGAGTAGTGGACAGCTCGTCCTGTTGGCGGCCCAGCATGGCTCCCTGGAATTCCACCGCTGACTGGAAGGAATGATCAGTTGCTGGGTCCATAGCTGGCCAGATTATTCTGTCACGTTACACGTTCAGGAATTAGGACCCAAAAGCAATTCAAGATCAACAGTTCTTTAATGGAAATTAGGCAGGCTGCGTAGCTGTCAAACAGAATGTCTCTTGTTGTAGAAAATAGGATGAACTCAAAGTCTCTTAATAAATCAACTGAGGAACAGTCCCGCAAAGGTACTCAGCATTCAACTCAGCATTCAGCAGCATCAAATCAAACTGGGCTCGGGGTCCGTCTCTCGTCATCAGATGCAGAGTAGCTGGGCAGAGAAAAGCTTCAGCATTAAACAGTCCAGACAGCGCGTAGCTTCCAGAAACACGTGTACCAATACCGGACTTGGACAAGACAGGACAAGACAAGATTCTAGCAGGTAAGCTCCGTGACGTAAGAAACATTGACAATAATCTGGCAGAGGAAAATGGGAAAAGGGGTACTAGAAGTAGGAACGCTAATTAGAAGAAAGTGGAAGCAGGTGAGGAGATAGATTGAGTAAAGAGAAGAATGATGGAAAACAGCTGGCGTAGAATGAGCGTAATAGTAAGTGGGTGTGTCCGGGCGAGGTGTGTGTGAATGAAGAGCGAGCGTGTGTGTGTGTGGGTGTGTCAGAGAGAGATGAATGAATCAAAGAAACAAAAGCCACAAGGGGGAGACAGAGACAGGAGAGAATACCGGGATCATGACAAGCATAAAACAAATGTAACTAATTGACCAAATAATCTGAATGAACTGCTGTGTCGCAAGAGAGTGTAATCCAGTGGCAATAAATGGAACATATGTGATAACCAAGCTAGCAGTAGTTACTCGAATGATGTAAAATGCTCGTCTCTTCATTTGGTTTTCTTCCTCTCTCTCTCCCCTTCTCTCTCCTGGTCCTGACTGCTTCAGAGCTCTGAGAACAGCCACAAGACAAAACAACTGGATGGAGAGGATGAGGAGGAACTGCAGTGAGTAGAACCATATATACATATATATGGTAAATGAGAGAAAACTAAACATTGAGAACAAACAAGTGCCAAATATAAATATCCAGACCGCAGTGCAGCAGATCACTCTATATCTGAGAGGTTTGAACTTCAGAAAGGTTACAGGATGAACCACTGCCAGGTAAAGCTCAACACACATCAGACACTGAAACAGAGGATGACCAGTGACAGTAAATCCAAAGAAAAACTGTGTTACTGCTGTGAAACTTTGAAATGGAAACCATTTTGAGACTACACTGTAAAAATAAAAGGTGCCTGGAGGAACCTTTCGGGGTTCTTCACTTTGCCACACCGGCGGAACCGTCTGTAGATCCTCTAGGCACCCTTTAAAAAGGGGTGGTTCTCTGAAGAACCACACAGGTTTCCTGAGGAACTCTTATATAAGGCACTGTGTGGAACCACTGTGGGTGCCTCCAGGAACCAAATTTCAATTTTATTTTATTTGTATTAAATTAATTTCATGTTGTTACTATGGTTACCACCATTAACTTCTATTATAATAAACAAACTGAACCAAATACAAAATAAGAATTGTTTATTACATATTTTTAGATCCATTTTAATACATACACTTCCATGCACTTGAAAAAAAAAGCTAGTAATAGATTAATATCAATGAATACACACACACACAAAAAATAGTATAATACATAAGTAACATGAATAATCAATGTGTATACAATAGGCTACACAAGAAAAGACATCTCAACAAAATGCATGGAAAACACATGTTCCATGTAATAAATCAATGTAAAAAATTAAAATTTTGACTAATTAAAAATGTCCATCTTCACTTAATTTTAAAACATGTGTTTCAGTCCGCTTGTTAAGTCTGACGTCACTGTTTCCAAGTCCAAAAGCTCTATCAGATGCCAAAAACAAACAACAAACAGTGCTAATACACTCATTGTGCTGTAATATTCCTGAAAATTAGGATCCTAACCTTTATCTCTATTCCGAAATCTCAGATGGTTAGTTATTCAGCTATTTTGAATCATAAAATGTTGAAGTCTGGGATGCCGTGAGACTAGACTGAAATGTACACTATGGCTTTTGAAAAGCTTAAATGTGTGACTTGAATCAACAGTTCCCATAAAGGGTTGTTGAGTATTCTCAATATCTAGAAACAAGATAGAGAAAGTAGAAGTAGAGGCTTCGACCCGGAAACAGTATTCCTTATGTCACAACAAGCAGAAAACATTTTCCATTTTAACAGAGTTAAGGTGCAGTAAAATGATCTGTTGTTCTGTGAATGTTCACTGGTGAATTCAGTCATTTCAATAAGAATCCACACGATCAGCAATTTTGTCTTTTTGCCTGTGTAATTTCACGAAATTCACAAATGTGATGCACCTTTACTCGCTGCAACATAAAATGCAATCAATTATAAAATCTTCACAAGGGACACGTGAGGTACTTAACGAGTTAGAAAAGTGAAAAGGTGCATCAGCTTCATTTTCTGTTTGCTTTTCCTCTTTTCTGGTGGATGGTCCAGGCACTTCAGTGATTTTCAGGTCTACAGGAGGATTTTTATTCTTGATCAAACTTGTATTTCAGCTTACCGAGATCCCTGCAAAGTAAAAAATGTACTGTTAGTAAGGTTATTAAAGTTATTAAATAATTTCCTCAGCCTTGTGACGTTCCAAACCTGCTTGACTTTCTGTCTGTGGAACCCGAAAGCAGATCTCAGGCATAATGCAACCCGTCACCATTCAATATCACTGCATGAAACACAAGCATAAATTTTTTTTGCAATTCATTCAAACTATTCTTATGTACACTTGTCTAGTTCAATTCAATGCAACAATTTATGTAAAAATGGTTAAGCTCCAAAAATGTCCCAGAAAAGATCCTAAAAATAGTCAATGAGTTCACAACTCATGTGTTATGGGTTGTGTTGTAAGTCTTCTGAAGTCATATAATAGCTTTTTCCTTTTTTTTTTGTCGAAAAAGACTAAACTTTAAGTTATAATTCAGGGTTCAAATGTCTTATATTCAAATGCATATGATTAAGGTATAGCCTATAAAAAATGCATAGCATTATTAGCTCCAAACCTGTGATATTATTTTTCTGAGTAACATGAAAGATTTGAGAGCATGAGGGAAGATTTTCAGAGAATAACTTATTAAAAAAGTACACAGTCAAACAATACAATTTCACACAGAGAAAGTTCATAGTAATAAAGCACTTGCATGTGGTGTATAGGTAACTTACTGTAATTCAATGTTGCCTCTGAAATGTTCAGATTATTTTAGAAATGTACTGGTTGTTCTGGGGAAACAAAAGAACAAAGCTGATTATTCACAACATAATATTTATTGACCAGTAAATGGCTTTAAAATGGTATTTGAGAGAATGAGGGCACCTGTAGTAAGTAAAGTTAGGCTAAACAAAAACAGACCAAACTATATTAACCTGCTTTTGTTATTCATAACAAACGCCAATGACGACAGCAGGAATCAGCTACATTAGTTAGGCTATCTCAGCAATTTGAAGACACAGTTTTACAGAATATGTTGAATTGAATGACTAAATCAATCTAAGACAATAAGTCAATAATTTCCATTTGTTCATTAACTTACGTTAGATCATCGCGGCTAAAACCTTCATACCAGATACTGTACAATAAACGAGTGGTAAACACTGTAAAAAAGTAGTAATGTATAATCAATTTAGTTTATATATATGTGTGTTTGAGTATATAGTGAGTTGACTCTGTATTTATATTTATTTGGCGAGTTTACAAACCTTGTAACGGAGAGCCGATCAAACGGCGGAAGCTTTGATGAGAGGACGGAGCCGTTACCCGATGACGTCGATCAGCTGAGCTTTGTTGCGCGCGAGCAGCGCGAGCATCACTGAAGTGACGACAGCAGAGGAATAGCAGCAGTTTCGTGACAGAATAAAACTTTTCTCCTCCTAGTTCTTCTTCTTCAAATAATAATTTATGAAGAAGTAGGTAAAAATTATTATTTTATTACTATTATTTATTCAATAATAATTAATGAATTCTTATTATTAATATTATTATAATTTAGTGTTGTTGTTTAAGGTTTAAATTAATCAACAAAATAGGCCTATAGATACTAAATAAATGTAAGCTACCCAGGTGAAAAAGACGTAGGCTACTGTTAAATGTATTAAAAATGCATTAAAGTATATTTGTATTGTAGGCCTACTAAAAACACACTCAAGTACATTTTTAATAGTACGTCTTTTTTCACCTGGGTATGTAGGCTATACTGAATCAAACTTAAGTAGCCTATAATAATAATAATAGGATAATAATATTCTCATTCTGGCCTCACAGAACCATTGGGTTCCTCCAGATGCTGGCTTTAACATAAGAGATCTTCCAGGAACCACTTAAATGTTAAAAGATCTTCCAATAACCCTTTTATCGCATTCAAGTTCCTCTATTTTCCCCCAAAGCACTTCGAGGTCTCATGGTAATGAAAAGGTGACTCCAGAACCTCTGAACTAAATACAAAGTGCTTAAAGGATCCCATAAGTTCCAGCAAGAACCTCAAAGAATGTCAATGCTCCTCCAGTAACCCTACTATAGGAGAAAGAGCTTTGAGGCACCTAAATTACATTTTGAAGTTCCTTGAGTATCCGACAGGATATTTGAGGCTCCTTTAGTTTTTACAGTGTAGAATGAGCAAAGCGTTCACAGAGATAAAGATCCCACAAATAGAGAGATTGAGGTTGAAGAACTCTGATGCGACTCCGTTTCCTGTTCCTGTCATGATGAGCCATATAACATAGGCGTTTGTTGGAAGACCAGATATGAAGTGGAAGGTCAACATACAAGTTTCTAATATGCCTATTTGCCAAAATGAAGATAGTGTGATGTTGGCAGGTGTATGAGGTGTGGTGAAGTTTGCCATGTCTACTTTCTTCAGTCAGAACCAGAAGAACAAAGAAACAATGTTGCAGTTGTGATCTATGGAAAAAAAGAATACCAAATGTTCCAATGAAAATCTATAAAAAACAGACAATTTAAAGGCAAAATTACACTACATTATTGTAAGCAATTGTTATAATTCTACATAATACCTAAATTATACACAGACAATAAATGCATTCAAGTTTTAAATACAATGCTATATAATAATTTGAAACAAGTTAACTTTCATAGCTTAAGTTCAAATAGAAAATCTAAATTTATGTTACTTTTTTCCAAAGATCAAACCTATTTTACTCAACTAATTCATCTAGCATGCTTATCATAACCTGTGACACAGTGACTTTGTTATATATTATAAAGCAGAGACAAAGATAATGAATCAAAGTGAACAGAGTTTGTCACCTGGAGACTTCATGTTCTGTCTCTCTGGATTGACATAAAGCTCACTGCTGTTATATAGTCACTTCACAGATGTCCCCATGTGTATACAATTTCATTTTCTAAACATCACAAACACCATCTATGCAAATATTTAAAGTGAAAATTAGGAGGTTAAAAAAGACAGACAATCTTGTATAAACATTAATAGAAAAACATTTTATTCTCTGTGGAAAACTAATTTGAAAAAGATTGAATCAAAAAAAAAAAAAAAACACTGACACACAATAAACTGTTATTAGTATTACCGAATGTTCTTTGTTTGCAATATGTGATAAAGGCAACATTATACTATTCAAAATTGTTCATATTTAAAATCATGAGTTCAAATTAGTTTTCCACAGCTAATTTCATCCACACAGACGTCAGGTTTAATGGGAACATCTCTGTGACAAATGTCTAAGAAGTTTGGCTGTTTCAGTAATTCAGTCAAAACAAATCTTAAAGGAACATTGTGTGATTAGTACAGGTTAATTTTAATCTGGTTAATTACCAGACAACACAACACCCCAACCTTTAAAATACTGTAATACTGTAATAAAGTTTAAACATTTTTAGAGCTCAAACAATTTACTGTTTACTGTTACACATAAAAGTATAATTTTATAAGCTAAAAAGTTGGCCAGCTTACTCTCAAGAAGTATTGAAACAGAACACATAGAAGTATAGTACTAGTACACTGACATGACTTGCTAAAATATACTTTACGTTTGCTTAATTAAAATGAACTTTGTACAGGAACTATTTCACACCAAAGCTGATTTACAGTATTTTACCATACATTTGAATAAGTATGTTTTATAGGCCAATGTGTGAAAAAAAAAAGTAGTTAATAGACTACTATATCAAAAGAATAAACACATCACACGTCAAATATACTACTATTAATTATATATTGACATAAAGATTAAGTACAAGTATAGGCCAAATAAAAGCATACTATCTTATTTGTGTTTAACAGAAGTACTAATGGCACATTTTAATTAAATTTTTTTGTAATGAATTTCTTATGAGGAACAGAGGCAGGAGAGTTTTCCTGTCCAATTGAGATAAAGAACCGACTCAACAAAACCAGCCAGTGCATAACAAACCAAACCAGTGAACCAAAGTGCCTGACTGTTCTGCAGTGTCACAACATTCAAGAATACTGAGGTAGTACATGGGACATACCTGTATATGACGACCATGTTCACAGTAGTTATTAGAATGAGATTAAATGCTCTTTTCTTCATGTGGTTTTCCACTGTCGGTTGTGCTCACTGGCAGTGGTAGAGTGGCCCCCAGGCCTAGAGAATAGTGTATATCTACAATAATTGTATTGACTGGCCTAAAATATAGTATTATTATTATTATTACTACTATTATTATTATAAATTACAGTGCTACCACTACTCCTACTATTATTATCATTTTTTTTGAGTGGTGGAGATGGGATAGCATTGGCGCCCCCTGCACCCCAAAATGTGGAGGATGTCGCTGCGGCAGTTGTCAACCTGGTGGCAAAGAAATGACTCTGGCTGAAGAAAGGGAGCTGGAAGTTGTAAAGGGTGGCCTGACTTATGTTGGTGCTGATGACCACAGTGATAGTCCACACTGGCATGCAAGATATCCATGGCTCATGGACCCATCTACATTGCCAAACAACAGAAAAGCAGTGGAGGCAACCTTCCTTAGAACAGAGAGACAGCTCGCCAAAGAACCACAGTGGAAAAAAGCCTATAGTGCTCAAGTCCACGAAATGGTTGACCGCCGGGCTGCAAAAAAGCTGACCAAAGAAGATCTAACCAACTGGAATGGACCTGTCTGGTATATTAGTCATCTTATCGCACCCAACCCCCACTCTGTTACAACTCCGGTAAGACTTGTCTGGAACAGCAGTCAGAAGTACAAAGGCCAAAGTCTCAATGACCTTCTGATGAAAGGCCCTGACGTTCTCAACTCGATCCGAGCTGTCCTCCTCAAGTTCCGCCAATGCTCCTTCGCCGCTCTAGGAGACATTAGAAAAATGTACAATTCTGTGTGGCTCGAGGAGAGGGAAGTCCATCTACACCGGTTTTTGTGGCGTGATTCAGAGGGCGATGAGCTAGAACAATACGCCATAACCAGAGTGAATATTGGGGACAAGCCAGCAGGTTGCATAGCACAACTTGCCATGAGGGAGACGGCTAACCTGCCTCAATTCAGCCACCTCACAGATGAATGCCAAGTATTACATGAGCACAGCTACGTCGATGACATCTTGACATCCCACAACTGCCGTGAAAGACTTAAAGTCATCACAAAGAATGTGGAGCTGATTCTAAAAGCAGGAGGGTTTGCACTGAAGCCTTGGGTCTTCTCAGGCCAAGGTAAAGGAGAAAGAGAAAAGGCATCACCAAATATTGTTGTCCTGCCGAACCAGCTTAAGGAGGAAGACAACAAGGCGCTCGGTCTCGGCTACATTGTGGATGAAGACATGTTGCATGTCATGGTAAGGGTCAACTTCTCCAGGCGGAAGAAAAAGATGAGACTTGGGCAAGACTTGCTGCTAGAAGAAGTACGAGCACAGACACCAGACCCGCTGACAAGACGTGAACTGCTGAGTCAAGTTGCTGGTTTGTACGACCCAGTTGGCCTGACAACGCCATCAAAGCAAAAAGGGGCTATCTTGGTCCGAAGGGCATTCCAAGAGGCAAAACCAAAATGCAGCATGGTCAAGGACACATGGGACCTTCCTCTGTCGGATGAGCTCCGCAAAGATGCAATTGGAATTTTTGAGGAGTACGTCCAGCTAAGCAAAGTAAGGTTCCCAAGAGCCCTTACTCCACCAAAGGCAACAACTGAACCAGTCGCTGTCACTTTTTCAGATGGCAGTGAAAGCTCCTATGGTGCTGTCCTCTACCTGCGGTGGAACTGCAACAAACAATTAACAATTCGACTAGTGGAGTCAAAAGCAAAACTGACACCTCTAGACCAGAAGGGGGATGCGGTCAAAGCAGAACTTTGCGGTGCAGTCTTTGCAAGCCGCCTGAAAAAGTACTTTGAAAAGCATACCCAGATCCAGATAAAAAGGTGGTACCATTTGTTAGACAGTCAGACTGTTCTTGGAGCTATCCAGCGTGAAAGCTATGGATTTCAGACTTTCTTCGCTAATAGAATTGGAGAGATCCAAGAGAGCACACGGCTACAGGACTGGTGGTGGATCCCTGGACCACTCAACATAGCCGACATTATCACTCGAGGAGCTGGGCCAAATGAACTTGATGCCCATTCAGAGTGGCAGCAAGGGCCAGAGTTTCTACATCTTCCAGAGAGCGAGTGGCCAATTATGTCATCAAAAGATGTGTCTGTGACAGCTCGAGAAAGCATTAACAATATGCAAAAGAAGTCATTCGTGGCAGCACTCACCAGAGCCCAAGCGAAAAGAAGTCTTCCAAGTCTCGTGGGACGACTTCCTGCTGGTGCAGCTGTCCTAAACTTGGTGGATGAGAGGCGCTTTAGTAGCCTAAAGTGTCTAATCAAGACTGTTGCTTTCATCTGGAGAGCCGCCAAAAAGTTTATATCTGCAACAAAGTCCGTCGAGACCCCAAAGTGGGAGGCGATTCCCACAAAAGGAGTTATCACCGCCACAGAACGTCAAGAGGCAATAAGAGACATCTATCTTGCTGCTCAAGAAGGGGTGACGTTCCCAGCTACCACTACGGACCGCTTGGTTGTGTACAGAGAGCCAGAATCTGGGTTACTAGTCTGCGGTGGGAGAATCCATGGCTTCAGGGAGGATGGCGCTGCAGTTCCCCTTCTGCCTTTCAATGCATGGGTCTCTACTTTATTGGCACGGGAGGCGCACGATGAGGGTCATGAAGGTGTGGCTGCAACCCTGCTGAAAATGAGGAGGAAAGCCTGGGTCATCCAAGGGAGGAAAATTGCCCAAAAAGTAGTGGAGAACTGCCTTTTCTGCAAAAAGTCAAGAGCAAGAAGGTGCAAATAGGTAATGGCTGACCTACCTCCTGAAAGAGCCACACCTGCAGCTCCGTTCGAGTTCACTACAGTCGACCTCTTCGGACCGTACCTTGTCAAAGATGACATCAAGAAACGGGTCTCAATGAAAGTGTGGGGTGTCGTCTTCAGCTGTATGGCCAGCAGGGCAATTCATGCAGACCTGGTCAACACAATGTCGACAGAGAGCTTCTTGATGGCTTACCAACGCTTTACTGCAATTAGAGGGCACCCAAGAAAGATCTGGTCCGACCCGGGGACAAACTTCATCGGCGCTAAACCTGTCCTAAGAGAGCTGTACCAGTTCCTGGATTCTCAGAATAGAACTTCAGTAGAAGAGATGTCGGCTCAAAAAGGTACCAAATGGGAGTGGACAATTCACCCTGCTGACTCACCTCACCGCAATGGGGCTGCTGAAGCCGCTGTCCGCATTCTCAAGAAGGCACTACAGAGCCTGGGCAACAACACTGGCCTCAGCTATAGCGAGTTTCAGACAACACTACAACTTGCTGCAAACCTTGCCAACGAATGCCCAATAGATGCCAGGGTGCAGAGCCATGAAGAAAGCGTGCAGTATGTGTCACCCAACACACTTCTCCAGGGCCGAGCCTCTCCAAGCGGTGAGATCAAAACATTTGACTTTGCAAACTACCCTTACAAGAGACTCAGAGAGATGCAGAACCAGGTCAACAAGTTCTGGAGGTCTTGGAGCCAGCTTGCCGGCCCAAACTTATTTCTGAGAAGTAAATGGCACACTTCGCATCGCAACGTTGCTGTCGGAGATATTGTCTGGTTGTGCGACCAAAATGCAGTGAGGGGCCAATTCAAGCTAGGACGGGTGGTGAGCGTCAATCCAGATGCTAAGGGCATTGTTCGAGACGTGAACGTCAAAGTGGTCCAAAGCTCCTGCCTTCCTGTCACAAAACCCGCACTAAACCGGCCATCGGCCAAAGTCCTGAAAGACGCTACCCAAACCACGGTCCTGCACCGAGATGTTCGACGCCTGGTTGTCTTGCTACCAGTTGAGGACCAAACTCGGAGCTGACCGGCAGTAAGCAGGTGCTGATTTACGATCTTTCCATCGGTTCCCGTGGGAAGATCGAGTGGGAGGTGTGCTGACAAACTGCCTGGGAGCTCCTCAGTGGTGAAACTCCTCCTCCTTCAATCAGTGGAGAACCAGGTGGAACAAATCTGAGGCAATCTGAGCGTGCCAGTACCTGGCTCTGTTGTTGTCTTTAAACCACAGTGAAAGGAGCATTTATAGCACCACTAGACCAAACTTCATCTTTGTCATCAAGGTGACTGTGCAAAACCAAGCCCTCCACAAAACGGTGAAGGACAGCCGGTAAGCGCCTTATTGGCCATGTTTGGCTAGACTGACTTAAGCAGTGCAGTGCAAATGATACTCTGGAAAACACAGACTTTTAACTCTTGTTGACTTTGTTGGGACTCTTACTTTGATGTTTGTAACTTCAAATGTTGTTTGGTTTTATCAAACAAGTGGGGTATAAAGGAAAAGTAAGAAAAGCCAAATTCATTGTTTGACAAAGAATGTGTTTGAAATGGTTAAAAGTAATTTAAACTTTGTAGAAATCTTAATAAACCAAGTTCTTAATTTAGTAAAAAATGTATACTCTAAAGATCTTTGGCTAAAAATATAATGAGATCTATTAATTAACCTAAATATTTTGAAGGTAAAAAAGTTATTTGGCTAAAGATACTTGGTTAAAAGATAAGAAAATATACATTTTGAAAATTAAAATACCAACTGATTTGTTTTGGTAAAGCATATCTAGTTGTGTGGCTACAATGATACCTTAGAATAATTCTTTATTATGAAAATACTGCTTAAAACTACTGATTAGAATAAAAATGGAAACCTTGTAATAGCAGTAATGTGTTTATCTGAGGTGAATGTGAATAATTTTGTTTGGCTGTCAACTCAAATAATAATCTTGTATTTGTCATCTCTCTTTTGAGGTTTTTCACCTGTTTACTGCCAACCAAAGAATGGTAAATAAAAGACAAACAACTGATTCCATGGCTGTTTATTGAGTGAAATCCAGTTAAGACCTTCATGTGGAGGGACTGTCCTTTTCAAGTGGGGAATTGCACAAAAAATAGATCACAACTTGACAATCATGAATATTATTGTTACTACTACTACTATTACTGCAACTCTGTCACAATTACTATGATTCTCTTAAAGTGCCTCTATATCACTAAAATATCTCATTGCTTAAACTTATCAATGTACCTGCATACATCACTATATTGATATATTTATATTTAGTTGTTTTATTTTTCTTTTCTTTTCTTTTCTCTTTTTTTGGGTGTTCTGTATGTCCCTCTCTCTTCTGTATGTGTATATATGTCATTGATCTTTTACCTTGTATAAGCTACAATGTTTTAACTTGCAATACAAAAATAAAATAAAATAAAATAAAATAAAATAAAATAAAATAAAATAAAATAAAATAAAAATGAACATGGAGAACAAACAGGAGCTAAGAGTGATTATCCAGACCACAGTGCAGCGGATCACTCTATAGAGGTTTGCACTTCAGAAAGGTTAGCATAGGCCTTGTAGAATCTGTGATACTCTCTTGAGACATGAAAAACAAATTGCGATTGAATCAAAACAACATGACAGTTACCAATCTCACAAACAGAGAGATTGAGGAAGCGACTCCACTTCCTGTTCCTGTGACAATGAGCCATATAACGTAGAAGTGTAGAAAGACCTAACAGAAAACTAAAGCTGCTCGATGGAATGAGCAGTGGAGTTTGAGGATGCTTTAATGGTGAAGTTCACTGTAGAGTCATTCATCTTCTTCTTGTCTTGAAAATCTCACAAAATGAATATTAAGTTATCTATAGGAACACTGTAAAAAATTTCTAACCCTCCCAAATCAAAAATTTAAAGTGACCGATAACATCTACATTTTTCAATTGGCCCAAGTGAAATTCTTGTTGCAATAGTCTGTTAACATTGGCTCAATGAGAAATAATACGTAAGAATAATTGAAAAATTAAGATGTTATCGGTCACTTGAAATTTTTGACTTGGGGATGTCATTTTTTTTTACAGTGAAGATAAGAGTAAGAATACTAGATAAATAACTCTGCACTGAAGAAGAAGAAGAAGAACAAAAAGAAAAAAAACAATGTTGTGCATAATCATAGTCTATGGTCATATTCCAAATCTCAATTAAAACAAAACACCTCTCCCTGTTTTACCCAACAGCTAATTCATCTAAGTTGTCCATAACTCTTAATCTAGAGCAGTCTGCTAATCATGTTAATATTTTTTGCATATCACTCAATGGAATAAACAAATTAAGTCAAAAAGGAGAGGTTGTCACCTGAAGAGTGAATGTCCAGTCTCTCTGGGTGTAAAAAAAACTCTGTCCTGTTTTTGTATTCTCACTTCAAAGTTGTTGCAATGATAAATGTCACATAAAAAAAAACATACACAAATGCATGTGGTTGAAAAATGATTGATGTTCATTCAAAATGTTTTAAACCATTTGAATATATCTGAGAAATTGTGTGAATTTCTTCTTCTTTTGTGGAATCCAATGGAAAATAAAGAATAAATACTCAATATTAATATTAATAATTACTAATAAATAATAATACATTAATAAATAAATGTATTTTGCAACAAAAAGCATTTAGTAAACACATTGCGACAAATGCATTCAATGAATGTATTTTATCAGGGTGTGTCCACTATTCATCTGTGGAACATTTTCTTGTTAGCTTTTCTAAGTTTTTCTATACTGTTATAGAAGTTATTGATTAGTAAAAAAAATATAAATAAGGATTAGTTACATAACTTTTGAGGAACAGAGGCAGGATAGTTTTTCAGCATGGTACAGATAAAGAACAGGCTGAACAAAACCAGCCAGCAAAAAGCAAACTATACAAATGCACCAAAGTGCACGAATATTCTGTTTTGTCACAATGGTAAAGATTCCTGTCATAGTATATGGGACATATATGATGACCATGTTGACAGTAGTTATTAGAATGACATAAAATGCTCTTCTCTTCATGTGGTTTTCCTCCTTTCTCTCTTTCCCTCTCTCTCCTGGTCCTGACTGCTTCAGAGCTCTGAGAACAGCCACACAGCAGAACAACTGGATGGAGAAGAACAGGAGGAACTGTGTTGAGTAGAACCATATTTGTTCTATAGTATTCAGCAAGAAGAACATAGAGAAAATACAGGAGCCAAGAGTGATGATCCAGACCGCAGTGCAGCAGATCACTCTATATCTGAGAGGTTTGAACTTCAGAAAGTTTACAGGATGAACCACTGCCAGGTAACGCTCAACACACATCAGACACTGAAACAGAGGACGACCGGTGATGCCTAGTCCAATTAAAAAGCACATTAATGTTGTGAGACTTGAAAACCAAAAACACAGTAGAAAAATCAAACTAGTCACACAGATACCAATCTCACAAACAGACAGATTGAGTTGAAAGAACACTGATGCAACTCTTGATCCTGTGATGATGAGCCATATAACATAGGAGTGAGTAGGAAGACCAAACAGGAAACTAAAACTGCATGCATACATTTCAAAAATGTCCAATGGCCCAAAGGAATAAGTTGTGGATGATTCAGTGAAGTTCACTGTAGAGTTGTTCATTTCCATCTTGTGTTCTCAAAATATAATAAAAAATATATATATATCTTGAAACAGTGATCTATTAAAAAAGAGAAGAGCACTCATAATTTAAATCCAAACATTCATTTTACCAGATCTTTAGAATTTTTAATTAATTTCATGTCCAGTGAATTTTAAGTGACATTATTATTAAACAAATGCATCACAAGCTTGAATTCTATACAGTTGTTTAAACTAATGCTTTAAATTACCCAAAACGATTACTTGGTATGGTAATTATTATAAAACAAATGTAGTGTATTTATTAGCATGGAGTTGTAAACAAAACATTTTCTATTATATTTCTAAAATTAAACAATACATTTCAGCACAATTTTACTCATTCAGCTAATTTATCTAATTCAGCCATAACACTTAAACTACATCTAATAATCACACTCATGTTTTTGCATTTTACTGAAAAGAAAAAACAAACTAATCAATCAAAAAGGAGAGTTTGTCACCTGAAGAGTGAATGTCTAGTCTCTCTGGGTGTAAATGACACTCTGTGCTGTTTTTCTAGTCTCACTTTACAGCTGTCACAAGAATATATGTACATAGCTTCATATGTAACATGTCACTTAAAACAAAACATATGCAAACATATGCAAGACATGCGCAAGATTCAAAATGATCAATGGTCTTCCATTCAAATGTCTTAAAACATTTAAATAGTATGGAGAAATTGTGCATTTTCTTTCTGAGGAAATGAATTGTAGAAATGACACTTCATACAGCTCATAACATTTAAAGAGGTCTTTCTTGGGGGTGGGCGATAGGACGCAAATCTTACATCTCGATATGGATTATTTTATTTCATGATAGCAATATATAATACTATATAATTATGTTTGCTTTGAATAAGGTTTTTCAAAAATGTTGATACAATTGAAATTTCACAGTTCTTGCCACAAATTTCATAGCCTGGAAATCCAGACCTAAAAGATTAATGGTCTGGCGTCGACTAATGAAAATCGGCAAGCTCGAAGGGCGGCACGAAGCATGCATTTGAAAATCTCACTGCACGCAATTGGATAACACTATGACCAATCACAACAAGTTATCGCTTAGCTACCAGCGGAGCTAAATGGTAGATTAGACTCTTACCGTATCCGGTCGGCAAAACAGCAAAAACGCCCTTCTTGCAAAGGAACGATTCGAGCGCCGTCTTCTGTTCCTCTTTTAGAGAAAAAAGTCTAAATCTTTCATTGTAGCGACCAAAGCAGTTTCAAACAAATGGTGTTCATCCATAGCTATCTTGTTATCAATGTTTACTAATGACTTCGACCGTTCAACGTCGCAGCACTGTCGTCATCTCGCCTCTGATGAGTATAGGAGCCCTATTAGTAACACACTACACCATCATGGATTAAAATCCTGCAGCGCACGCAAGGTCCCCCTGCTCAAGCCAGCGCATGTCCAGGCCCGTCTGAAGTTTGCCAATGACCATCTGGATGATCCAGAGGAGGAATGGGAGAAGGTCATGTGGTTTGATGAGACATAAATAGAGCTTTTTGGTCTAAACTCCACTTGCTGTGTTTGGAGGAAGAAGAAGAATGAGTACAACCCAAAGAACACCATCCCAACCGTGAAGCATGGAGGTGGAAACATCATTCTTTGGCGATGCTTTTCTGCAAAGGGGACAGGACGACTGCACCGTATTGAGGGGAGGATGGATGGGGCCATGTATCGCGAGATCTTGGCCAACAACCTCCTTCCCTCAGTAAGAGCATTGAACCTCCCTCCACTGGTTTGAGTCCTATCTCACAGGTAGGTCCTTCAGGGTCGCATGGAGAGGCGAGGCATCCAGAGCATATCATCTGACCACAGGGGTTCCTCAGGGTTCAGTTCTTGGTCCCCTCCTCTTCTCCATCTACACCATATCACTGGGACACATCATACAGGCACATGGTTTCTCCTACCACTGCTATGCTGATGACACACAGCTCTTCCTCTCATTTCAACCAGATGATCCCACAGTAGCTGCACGGATCTCAAGCTGTCTGGCGGACATCTCGACATGGATGAAGGAACATCACCTGCAGCTCAACCTAGCAAAGACTGAGCTTCTCGTCCTCCCTGCCAATCCGTCTCTGCAACACGACTTCACTATCCAGCTAGACTCATCATCAATCACCCCATCAAGGTCGGTCAGAAATCTTGGAGTAACAGTGGATGACCAGCTGACCTTCACAGATCACATTTCAAAGACAGCTCGATCATGCAGGTTTGCACTGCACAACATCAGGAAGATCAGGCATTTCCTAACTGAGCATGCAACACAACTTCTCGTCCAGGCCCTGGTCATTACTAGGCTTGACTACTGCAATGCTCTTCTGGCTGGACTTCCATCATGTGCAACTAAACCTCTACAAATGATTCAGAACGCTGCAGCTCGTCTTGTCTTCAACGAGCCCAAGAGGGCCCATGTCACTCCTTTGTTCATCTCACTGCACTGGCTACCTCTCTCTGCTCGCATCAAGTTCAAGGCACTGACACTTGCTTACAGATCTGTCACAGGCTCAGCTCCGTCCTACTTTCACTCACTCCTACAAGTCTACATCCCTACCAGAAGCCTTCGATCGGTCAACGAGCGACGTCTCGTGGTCCCATCACAGAGAGCCAAAAAATCACTTTCCAGAACATTCTCATTCACAGTTCCATGCTGGTGGAATGATCTCCCCACCGGCATCCGGAATGCAGAATCCATGACAACATTCAAAAAAGAGCTAAAAACTCTTCTCTTCCGTGAGCACTTAACCTCATAAAAAAAAAAAAAAATGTATATATGGGTAGTTGACAAATGGCCAAGAAAAAGTACTTTTTTTGGAAAACATAACTTTTTAAGAAAAAATACATATATTTATGGAGTATGAAAACTGCAGTTTCAGAAAATAGTAGTGGTCACTCATTTTGTCAATGACTTCACGTATTTTTTTCACGTTTTCACTCAACAGTACTGTAAATGTGTCCTATGGTGTGACATTTAAAAAGTACTAAGAAATTATATTAAATAACATAAAAAATACTTGAGACAGAATTGTTAACATTATTAAAACATTATTTTCTTAAAGTGATATTTATTTTACATGAAAGTACTAATTAGAATCATTTTCACCATGGATAGATGAACCTGATAAACTTTTCCCTACGAATGTCAATAAAACTTTTTTGCCAACCTTACAAAACTGTTTGAAATTGTACCCATTTAAGAGGAGATATTATTGTAACTCCCCTAATGCCAAACTTGACTCTTTTTTTAAAAAAGATATTTTAAAATAAGTATATTTTTCTGTTGTTTTATGTTTGTCACACCATAGGACAAAACGTCACACTAAAGGACAAAGATAGTCATTGCATAAAAAGAGTCAGAATATATAGTGTTTATTGTAACAATAATAAAAGAGGACATCGTTTTTTTTGTTGAAACTTTATATATTCGTCTTAAAAGCTTCTTAAGGAGGTCTTGTCCTATGGTGTGACATCTGTGTCCTATGGTGTGACAGGCCAAAGTGTCACACCAAAGGACATTTCCAGTGACATTTTCTGTCACACCAAAGGACATTTGAGCTTTTGTGGCAGTTAATAACCATGCTAATACTAGCTGAACTGTTATTAGCAATTGGCATGATACATTTGCATAATATTGCATAGTCTTGCTGTTAAAAATACACATTTTTATAAAAAAATTATATTTAGGAGTGTCACACTAAAGGACAAAAAAACTTAACAATTTCAGTGGTCTGAAAACATAGTTAAATATTTGAACAATTCTGAGAGAAATACTTGCCATGTGCACTGCTCATGGGTTTCATAGGGGTCTTCAGTCACATGACCTTGAATCGGGCCTTTCAACTAAATTTAGTTGTCCATGATATTGCCCAACTTAATATCAGGTTATTGCATAACACCAAAGGACATTTTTTTTCTGTGACAAACTTTATTAAATTCCTACACTTTTAGAAATGTATGTATAGGGAAAGTGATGGCCACTTAGTGAAATAGACACTTGCACAATTATGCCAGGAGTGTTCATTAAGATGTTTAAACATTATTTTCTTTATTTATAAAAGTTAATATTTATGAAATAATGTTGTCTACCATCACACCATAGGACGATTTTGAGATTTGGCTCAAAGTTGTAAAAAAATTACTTGGGTATTTAAACAACAAATTCATGTAAAACAAGAAAATGTTTAACCATTTATAGTATTCTAAATGATGAAAATGTGAAAGAAATTATTTTTTATCTTCTGTGACGGTGAAAAAGCCACGTCACGTCAACTACCCATATATGTATATATTCCTGTAAATTCTCGCTTATCGGGCTTATGCTACTCTGAATAATGCCTGAACTTCGTATTTTGAGCACTTCTTGCGTTGTTTTTGCCTCTTCACGATGACTTGCTTAATTTAGTCCCAATTTGTAAGTCGCTTTGGACAAAAGCGTCTGCTAAATGACTAAATGTAAATGTAAATGTGAAGATGGGTCGTGGCTGGGTCTTCCAGCATGACAACAACCCGAAACACAAAGCCAGGGCAACTAAGGAGTGGCTCTGTAAGAAGCATCTCAAGGTCCTGGAGTGGCCTAGCCAGTCTCCAGACCTGAACCCAATAGAAAATTTTTGGAGGGAGCTGAAAGTCCGTATTGCCCAGCGACAGCCCCGAAACCTGAAGGATCTGGAGAAGGTCTGTATGGAGGAGTGGGCCAAAATCCCTACTGCAGTGTGTGCAAACCTGGTCAAGAACTACAGGAAACGTATGATCTCTGTAATTGCAAACAAAGGTTTCTGTACCAAATATTAAGTTCTGCTTTTCTGATGTATCAAATACTTATGTCATGCAATAAAATGCAAATTAATTACTTAAAAATCATACAATGTGATTTTCTGGATTTTTGTTTTAGTTGTTTTGATTCTGTCACTCACAGTTGAAGAGTACCTATGATAACAATTACAGACTTCTACATGCTTTGTAAGTGGGAAAACCTGCTAAATCGGCAGTGTATGAAATACGTGTTCTCCCCACTGTATAACTTCTCAAGCTTACAGAAGACAAGAAGTCAATGATAAAATAAGAACAAAGAAACTAATTACAAGTGTAGCGTGGGGCGCATCACACGGGTAAGTATTTCACTATGGGCCAAAGGATCAGAAGATAGGTGCGACTACTGGAGAGAGGAAGGCAGCACAGTGGTGGTGAATTATCAACAGAGTCTTTTTTATGATTCAACTGAGGGTTTATATTAAAGTAAAATGATCTTTTTTCTTTTTGTTGTTTGAAATGCAAAATCACAATGTAATCAATTAATTAGCAATGGACAATAAGTGACAATATTTGTTCTCCACACTCTTTTGTAAGTACTTGAATGAGCAACCTTAACAGCTCGACTCAATGTAAATCAGATTATTCCCTTTGTACAATAAAGTAAAATAAAAATAAAACAATTGGAAAAATGTAATACTTCAAGGAAACAGTAAGCAATATTCTCAAACAAAATAATGCATTCACTTGAATACTCAGAATTCGTAAACAGTCAATTTGATTCAATGTACAGAATGAATTCTCAATTTCACTTTTCAAATTCAAATAAACACTTTTTCCCTCAAAACTGTAGTATTCTTTTCAGTTTGTGAATCAAATGCTCAAGATTCAATTGGTGGAATCGACTCAGACGAACAGAATCAATTGACTCAGTTCAAGAAAATGTTGGTTTTCAGTTCAAAGTTAAATGTCTTTAGTTGAAGATTCGGAGGAAAAAAAAGAAAGAAAAAACAGTTCGCAATGAGTCCAGGCCCTTTTTGTCCAAGAGCAACGAAACAAAAGGAAAGGAATTCTCCTACCAGATCTGATGAGCACAGTTCAACAAGTGAATCGAATCCGTGCGTGGCTCGCCGTGTTTATACGCTTATTGCGTCTCGTGTGTCCGATATGGAACAGGAAAACTTCTGATGGTGAATCACAATCTCTCACAAAAAAACCCAGCCAAGGCAAGAAAATAGTCTATATTCAAGCAGGGAAGTTAATACGCAGCACTTTAAAGTTGCGTTGGTCTTCATCAGTTACTAGCCTATTTCTTTGACTCGTCCTCTTCTCGCTCCGATGACAGCTTATCAACGTTTCATTCAAATATTCAACTTTATTTTATCTGGTCTCTTTTCACTCTGACTCTTTAGCTTAAATGCGGGAAACTTCTGGGGCCTTATTTATAAAGCTTGCGTACGCACAAAACGGGGCTGAAAACATGCGTACGCCAGTTCCTGCGCAAAAGGTGGGATTTATAAAGAAAAACTTGACGGGAAAATTTGCGCACCTGCACGCAAACTCTGACCCATGCGTACGCACATTTTGGAAATGGAGCACTTTGGCGACACCGATGGTGAGCTGGAGTTAAATGTATTTTTGGTCACTTTTATACAGAAAATCTAAAGAAAATTAAACATATACAGAAAGATTATACAAATACAATTTCAATCACCAAGCCTGTCACTTGAAGCAAATATCCATCCCTACTTAAATGTCCGCGGCAGCGAGAGTGTTGAGCCGTTTAGTGAAACTGACGCAAATAACAGTTTAAATAAATAAAATACTTCTGATATAAACATTTATATTAAATATGCCATTCAAATTAATGGAGTTAAACACTTAAACATGAAATCATTACTGAAGTTACAATTTTTTTTTAAATTCAATCATTAGAAATATTTGTTGTGGATGCGATTGTTTTTGAACACTTTTCCTGTGGCGTGCTTGTTTTAACCACAGAGATAATTGCGTATCATGATAATACCAGATTGTCTGAGAAAATAGTTTTGTGCAAATAATGCCCAAGGCCTATCTGTTTCCATTAAAAATATAAATCAATTAAAAATACAATTCGGCAAGTGGAAAAGATTGAGAAAAACTTTCTCTGAAATGTATTTTACACTATTTGATTTATGTAGGCTATTCAAAAACAAGGCAAGGATAGGTAACTACTTGATTTGTATTAATGTAATGTTTCTTGTACCGTTTATATCATTTGCATATTATTATCCATCCACGTGATAACGTTTAAGTTATCATGTGGATGAATAATCATATACAAATGATATGTAGATGAGGATCTGCATAGTAAAACTAGGCGTTGTAAGCTCCATATATGGTTATTTCGGGTGGAGACGCATGTACGCACAATCTTCCGCTGACTGGGATTTATAAAGTGAATTCTGCGCAGGTTCTGGCGTACGCACGGTTTTATAAGTCTGAATATTTTTTTGCGTACGCCATTTTGGGCTTTTGTGCGTACGTACACTTTTAGTAAGGTTCCTACGCACAGTTTTATAAATGAGGCCCCTGGAGATTAGCCTACTCCGCACAGCTGCGTTCTCTGACTTGCTTTTTCTCATCTGCCGCTCGCATTCAAAGAGGGACTTGCGCAACCTGATGTGCTGCTGCCATTGGCTCACAGAAGTGTCAGTCACTGCAGCGCAATGTGTGATTGGGTGATTCTCTTTTCAGTCTAGAACAGTCTTTTTCTCTTTTTTTTTCAGCTGTTCTCTTTCGATTAACTTACATACTTATTTGTTTACTAGTAGCCTGGGTTACACAACCAATAGGACATCACAACTGAAAAAAAAAAGACACAAATGAAAAAGACCAAAAATGATTAAGACAAGAGCAGTGAGAGATTCTCTCTTTTTTGTTGTATGATGAACATTAATGACAGACAACAGCAGGTATTATGCTGTTGTCACTTTAAGACCAAATGCACGGATTCAATATAGGCTAATGTTACACACGTGCAACATTTCAGCCATAAATAAATTATAAATGTTAGCTAGATTATGTTAATTAGCTGTCTAGTGATGTATGTTTATGCTGACATAAAATAAAATAATGGTTTGCATTTTTAAAAACATATATCGCGTGTCATTATGTCTTGTGAGTTTGGCACACATGATTTATGTTCCGCACTTGAGCTACGCTCAATGCTGCGCTTGGTTCATCGCTCTGGGAACACTTTTTGTGTGACCAGCTGTGAATATATGTGTGCAACACGTCAATGGAATTGACTTTGAACTTTTATAGCCTCGGACAGTGACATCATCGGAATGTTCATTCGACAGAGGATATAATTAGATGTGCCACAGGTACACCGACAGGTCTTTTTGTCTTCAGGCCCATACATGGCCCAGAATGCACCTGTATGTGTTTCCTCTGGTTTCTTTGCTCCCGGGAGTTCTAGCCAGAGTTCGCTAACAAGGGTCTTGACCCTCGTACTAATAGCGCCTCGTTGACCGAACAGAGTATGGTTCTCAGAGATAATATCTCTCCTCGACGGCTCACCTTGGGCGATACCGTAGAGGAGGGACCGTCTGTGTCAAGCGCAGGGGACGATATTTCATCCCCGACCCGAGCTGTGGAACCTTCATGTCTGGCCCCTGAAGGGTACCAAATGAGGGACACTGGGCTTTCACCTGAAGTTATTGAGACCATTCTCAGTGCTATAGGGATCCCTCCACTAGAATAATTTATGGCAATAAATGGGGTGTCTTTGAAAGGTGGAGCACTGCACGTAATGCAGATCCAGTTAACAGCCAGATTGCTTCAGTTCTGGACTTCCTGCAGGAGAAATTATCAGCAGGCACATGACCTGACACTCTCAGGGTTTATGTGGCTGCTTTATCGTCTTGCGACGACCTTGATTGATGGGGGGCCATTAGGGAAGCATTCTCTAGTTGCTCACTTTGTTTGTGGGCCCAGGCGACTGAGGCCTCCTGTTAGAACCAACAGGTTTGGTTCCCTGGAGCAGCAGTGACAAAAGACTCAGCAATTGCGTTGATGGAATCCATTAATCTGAGGACCAGTCAGTTGAAGGTAAATAATATCACATCTACAGGAAATCGTCTTAAACTTGTTGCAGTGATAAAACAAACGAACTTTTTTTTAACGTGTTTTTACAGATGAAACGAATGACCCCAATGATTTGCAGGCAACGGAGGCCAGTGTGTTTTACCCTGCAATCACCAGTAGCCCTCGTCCCATGTCTCCCGCCGAAATGCACACATGCCAAGTTATAAAGCCACATTGTCTGTTGACAAAAATATACTTCAGAACTAACCTAATTGTAGTCTTAATGGTTTTAAGACTACAAAAAAAAAAAAAAAAAAAAAAAATGGAGCATGATGGCCCAACACAAATAGTTACAAATTAAGATTCTGTAGTGAAAACACTTTATATATATAATAATTATTTTATGGTTTTATTGTTTCAGGGTGGGCTTGTGTATTTATTGTCATGTGTTTCTTCACTTAGGGAAGAGGAAAAGGGATTGTGACTTCCTTGATGCTCTGAGGGACATGGAAGATGCTAACCGGGCCACCCTGCAGCTTGGACAAGAACAGCGTGACACATTTATGCAGCTGTTACTCGAGAGCCAGGCCGAGGAAAGAGAGATGAGGAGGCAAGAGTTGGCATTCCTGCAGTCGGAAGCTGAAGAAAGCAGACGGCAGCAGAGGGACTTTCAGGCCGGGTTTCTGTCTGTTCTTGGACAGTTTGTCCAGTCATTCAAAAAGTAACCACAATGCCCAGCCACTTGACTGAACACTGTCTCTGAGTTTGCACTTGAAATTGCACATTTTGTATTTGTATTTTTTTTTTTTTTTTTGCTTTGCACAATTAGCATTTATAATTTGTATATATTGTTCTGTTTGTTCTTGGAGAGTGTGTCCAGTTGTTCAAAAATACATTTGTATTTGTTTTTCTTTGTGCATTAATATTTTACTGTTCTCGTAATTTATTGCTCTTCGCACAATTTTATATATATTTTAAAAGAAGTACTTTGTGAAAAATAAAGTTTGTAAAATGTCACTTTCTTGAGATCAAGTGCCTTTTCATTTCCATGGTAATTTTAGCTCTTACGGTAAGATTTGAAGTGCTGGTTAGATGTTAAAACATTTCACTCAAACTATATCGCTAAGTATATACTACAATATGTAAAAAGACACATTCTAGATTTACCACATTCTAATAATATTCACTATGCTCTGAGAAAGTAGTGACTGGAAATATATCCAATAAGCTCAGTATTTAAACCAGGTGAAAGTGCACAGGGTAAAATAAGCAAAGTGTAGGTAATTTATTTAACAACCTGATAACAGTCACTTATGAAATGACATAATTTATATTTATTATGATAGAGTCAAATTTAAAAAAACATAACTACAAATAACAATTGTAGCTTTATTATGTTTATATATTCACTGACTCAAGTGTCAGCTTTCTGAAGATACTTTGGTTAAGGATATAGTCACAAGGACAAAAATCCAAGGACAAAAATAATTTTATTTCAGGCATAGCATGTATGCTCTCTCTGTACAAAAACTTCATCAGACCTGTATGTGCATCTAGATCATCGGCCTCTACAGTGGATGGCAGTGCATAGTCAGGCTGGTTGAATGTACTCGTAACCCATTTTTCTCTGAACTCATCATTCATTTCCCAGAGGTTATGCAGAATACAACATGCTATCACCAGGGATTTAACCCTGTGTGTTTTGCAGTCATTTCTTTTTAGCAAACACCTCCATCTGCCCTTTAGTCTGCCAAAAGCATTTTCAACCACCATCCTGGCTCTGCTTGTTTGCTGGTTATACTTTGTACAATATACTTTAAACATTACATTGTCTTACACAAGACAGTATTTTAAATGTGTTACCTGAATACTGAAGGCTGAATTTCTTGGGGGAATTTATTCACACAATGCTGAATGCACTTGTTTTCAAGGCCATTACAACACTGTTAGACTTTTCTGTAATTTCTACAGTTATTTACTTTAAATCCCCCAGTATTATACTGCTATTTCTCTTTACAGTAAATAACTGTGATTCCCATTGCATCATGGGAATTTTCTGTGACGTCTAACACCACATACAGAGACTTACTGTATTTTTTAAATTTGCTGTATACTACTGTATTTGACGTAACTGCCTCTCTGGCTGGCACCATTCCATCGTGCTTTTTATTTCCTAATTTTTGCCTTACACCGCGTGTCTACAACGCTATAATAGCCAGAGGCTGTCTATATTGGACACATTGAAGCGACCGGACCTTTAAATGCATACCTGTTTATCCCTTGTCAGAAATAGCGCGAGCGCTTGGACTCGTATCGGACTACGTCAGAAATATAACGGCCGCGGCGCATCACTACACCTATTTTTTTACAGTCTATGCACTACACTGACTGTCTGGGATTTGTCGTGTCGCGTCAGAGCATCCAGTGTAGGTAATGGGGTCTGTCTTTTGTTGGATCGCGACGTTCGTGTCTGGCCCGGGGAAGAGACGGAATTCACTTCACCGAGAGAGAGATCAGCAAGCAAGGTAAAAAAACAAAACATTCTGTGTGTGTTGTCAGGATTGTGCCCAGTTTAACTTATGTTATAACGTTAACGTTAGCCTAACGTTACTCGTCGTCAGCATGGCGGTAACGAACTTTACCATGGTAAACTGAGCTAACGTTTCATTTTACACACTTTGTTAGATTATTGAATTGTCGAGTTAAAATATGCCAACGAGCAACGCGTTTACATTAACAATAAATGTGAATAAACTAATGTGAAATTCTGTTTATAGCCTAATGTTGGCCTACTGATGAGAACCTTTATAGTTTTAGCATTAGTTTGCAAACTATACCATATTATACTTTTTTTTTAATGGAATTTAATATTTACTTCCATTTTTGTGTTTAAAGGCAACTGCAACAAAGCGCCAATTCGCGCCAGTGACTTCCAGCAAGATTCCAGAGGTAGGCCAGCCCATTTGTGATATATTTTGAGATAAATTTGCTGAAATGATTAGCAATACGCTATGTGAAAATTGCTTTTGAGCCACTGGTGCAGACTAAGTAGCTTACAATATCTTACAATATCTTATAACATCTCTATAAAATTGGCTAACTTTATATCAAATAAGTGACCTTTGCCTTATGTCTAACTTTATTAGACAGCAAATGAACCAATCAGAAGATGGACCATTGTCTTTGTTCAGTCTCACCAGATTAAATGTATCCAGGTAAGCACTGCAGTAAAACTCTCACTAATTCATTCAGACAAAATCTAGCATTCTAAACAACTTAAGTTTATATTTTTGCATTATTTTGATATTTTATTAGCCAGAAGACTCTACCATTGCAGTCCCACCTGACTAGGAAGGTCCTAACATCAGCACGCAGGTGGGTTAACTACTGTAGGAAGGAGAACGATCATCACACAGTGATTTCTTGCATGTATCTTACTGTGTATTTGTCTCAAACAGGAACTCCTTCACTGCAGACAAGCTGAAATGGGCTAAAATCATCGATTTCAGTCGTTCTTTCTATGGATCTCAGCATTTTTGGACAGAATTTAGGATTTGTAAGTATTAAAATTTAATCTGGCATAATTTTATTTAGTTCTTTTGTATGCTATTTATTGACAAAAGCTGTTTACAAATATATATTCTTAAGTTTTTGTGAAAATAATAATAAAAATTAACAAAAAAAGGAGGTTAAAAATAATGTGACACTAATACTCTCTCTCTCTTTCTCTCTCTCTCTCTCATATAGTGTTGGAACCGGGATCTCCTCTGAAGGACTGAGTACATTTGTGTTTGTGGGCACGCATGCAGACCAGGGAACACTCTGATGTTGTCAATCAAGTTCTGAACAGGAACCAATCTTTGGAGAAGTTCATTTATTCACAAAGGTGGACAAAAACATTGTGTTGGCTTTTTAAAGATTATTTTGATGATGACTTTTACTCCTATGCTGTAGAAAAGATGGAGTAGACAGTCAGACATTGATAATAATAAGAAATGTTTCTTGAGCATCAAAGAGACTTCTTTCAAAAACATTAAGACACTTAAATACATATTTTGGCCTCCAGTGTACATGAATCCAACAAATTTTTGGAAATAAGTGAAATTATTTTGAAGGTGGGGTTATGTGTCATGTATTGTGAAAAGAACTGTGTTTTGTCCTGTGTTGGACATTTCCTTTTTGAATGCTTAAAAATGTATTTATATTCTGCAGTTTTATGAATGTAATGGTTGATATTTCATTATAATACTTGTATAAGCTAAACAACCAATGACTACATTCATTTAGTCCAGGGTTCACCAATCTCGGTCCTGGAGGGCCACTGTCCTGCAGAGTTTAGCTCCAACTCCAATTAAACACACCTGAACCAGCTAATCAAGGTCTCATTAGGCATACTAGAAACTTTCAAACAGGTGTGTTGGAGCTGGTTGGAGCTAAACTCTGCAGGACAGCGGCCCTCCAGGACCGAGATTGGTGAACCCTGATTTAGTCAAATGCTAATGTTTTGTTTATGGTTTTATGTATGTTTTCAAAAATGTTTGCAGTGAAGGACAGCACATAATGTGTTAATTTAACACGTTTACACATCTTTGTGTTAACCTCTCTGACATATTTACTTTGTTAAAATCATTAACACAATGAATGAGTTAAAATTAACACAAAAAACATTATCCCTAAACTCACCCATTAATGTGTAAAAATTTCACACATCATTTCCAGCATTGGCATGTTTATTTTGTGAGATATATGAAATGTTTTAAATAAAAAAATGGTATTTTGTGATAACTTTGTCTAATTGGTTTGTATGAAAGTAGTACTTATGTAGGATAAAAATAAAATTAATCATATATCAAAATTATCAAATCTAATTTATATTTAGTACAAATAAAAATAATTACAGTAGTGTACTGATTAGCTTCGTTTTTACAGTAATGCACTGTACTGATTAGCTTCGTTTTTACAGTAATGCACTGTATTACACAAAACTGAAATATGGTTTGGTACTGTAACTCTTAATTACAGTAACTTACTGGCAACAGTGTTGCCAGTAAGTTACTGTAAAAAACCCTTGAAAAGTCTAACAGTGAATAAATAACATAACTTCAACAACAGACAGAGACACATGGTATTAACAACTCAAACAGTGTTTATTTAAATCTCACATGGTTGTATCATTGTAAAACATTACAAAATGTACCAACCATGTTTTTAAATTAATAGAACACAAAAAAAACAAAAAAAAAAAAACATTTTGGAACAGCGGCCACACACAAACTACACATTGTTATTTACTTTTTCTAGCTGAAATGCTCATTGTTAAATTATCATGCTCATGTTATCCAGCTTACTCCCAAGAAGTATTGAAATAGTACACATACAAGTATAGTACTAGTAGGCTACACTGATATTACTTGCTACATACTGTATATGATGACCATATTGACAGTATTTATTAGAATGGCATTAAACGCTCTTCTCTTCATGTGGTTTTCCTCCTTTCTCTCTCTCCCTCTCTCTCCTGGTGCTGACTGCTTCAGAGCTCTGAGAACAGCCACAAGACAACTGTGTTGAGAAGAACCATGTTCTATAGTATTTGGCAAGACGAACATAGAGAAAATACAGGAGCCAAGATGATCCAGGCCGCAGTGCAGCAGATCACTCTATATCTGAGAGGTTTGACTTTCAGAAAGGTCACATGATGAACCACTGCCAGGTAACGCTCAACACACATCAGACACTGAAACAGAGGATGACCAGTGATGCCTAGTCCAATTAAAAAACACATTAATGTTGTGAGACTTTTATACCAAAATAACAGTAGACAAATCAAGTCACAGATACCAATCTCACAAACAGACAGATTGATTTTAAAGAACAATGATGCAACTCTTGATCCTGTGATGATGAGCCATATAACATAGGAGTGAGTAGGAAGACCAAACAGGAAACTAAAACTGCATGCATACATTTCAAAAATGTCCAATGGCCCAAAGGAATAAGTTGTGGATGAATCAGTGCTGAATTTCACTGTAGAGTTGTTCATTGCTCTTGAGTTTTCAAAATCTCATTCATAAAATTAATAATTAGTTGCAACAGTGATCTATTGGATAGAGTAGAGCAAATGTACTAAGAAAAAGCCAAAACAAACTGAATCAAGATTTAAATCTTCAATATCCAACACACTCATATTTCCTATATTAAATTACTTTCATGTCCAGGGAATCTGAAGTGAAATAATTAGTAAACCAATACATCACAAGCCATAATTCTACACAATATTTTAAACTCTTTCAATTACCCAAAATATTACTTCAAATTTGTATGTCTCTATTAATAACAATTAATTATAAAACAAATTGAGTGCTTAGCCTAAAGTTGTAAACAAAACATTTTTCATGTAAACAAAAAAACGTACTTTTTACCATTTTACTCATTCAGCTAATTTATCTAATTCACTCATAACATTTATACTACATCTGATAATCACACTTATGCTTTTGCATGTTATTGAAAATAAAAACAAACAAATCAATCAAAAAGGAGAGTTTGTCACCTGAAGAGTGAATGTCCAGTCTTTCTGGGTGTAAATGATACTCTGTGCTTTTTTGTCTCACTTTAGCTGTCACAAGAATATATGTGCATATGTAACATAAAATAAAACAAAACATATGCAAATATATGCAACACATGCACAAGATTCAAAATGATTGAATATCCTTTATTCAAATGGCTTAAAAACATTTAAATAGAAGGGAGAAATTGTGTGCATTTGTTTTCTGTGGACAGTTTAATTTTAGAAATGTACACTACATATACAACACATAACATGCAATGACCTTCAGGTCTCTCTCGTCTCAGCTAAGGTCTGTGTTCATGACAAAGTACCAAGGCAGAAACCAGTGCTCACCACGAAAAAAAAAAGCTTGTTTTACATTCAATAAGATACATGGGTGATACTCAATGTCTTATGAAGAAACAAATGAAATGTGGCACTTCTTGGTAAACATTTTTGAGTGTTTAAGAATTTAATGTTTAGGAAAACTTCAACATAATATGAGTTTGTAGTGAGTTAGTTAACATGCAGTTGCAAAGTTACTTATAGTTAGTAGTAGCATGTCTTAAGCAGATAAAAAGCAACCAAGTATTGTATGATTTATTTATTTTTTTAAAACAATACTAAATCACATCTGATAATCACACACTGAAAAAATCAGTGTAGAATTTATTTTTAAATGACAATGCTTGTAAATTTCACAAATAACATAAAATAAATGTCAAGTGGCACATTGAATTACATTAAACTTTTAATGTATTTTGGCTGTTCATTTACACGACAACGGCGTTGGGTGTAATCGTCTCTGTGTAAATTACAAAAACACGAATTTGTGAAAACGGTGACGTCGTGCGTATTACGCTGAGTCATTAGCCTCTTTCACACATACAGTCTTTACTGGTAAAATACCGGTAAGAGATCATGTGTGAACAGGAACTTTTCAAAAATACCAGTAAATTTCAGCAGTTTACCAGTAAGGGAATTACTGAATTACAGTACGCTTTTTAATAGGTTTTATGTAAGTATGCGCAAGATGATCATCTTTGACAGTTGCGCAAACGTCTTTTTCAACGTGTCGCGCTCGAGACCCAGCCTTCTTTTCTATTCATCAGCATGCGGCTCTGCAGTTTGCTACTATTATGCACGTCTCATGTTTTTAAGAGCAAAATTGCTTTCTGTTTGATAAGCCCTTAGGCCTTTCACTCAGACGTCAACATTTTTTGTCATGTTGTAGTGAGTTAAATCACCTATGAAACCTCTAAAAGACTGCTCATTTGTTTCTTGAAGCCATTAACAGCCCATACTTTTCTCTTCCAGCCAATGAGATCTTGGGCCAGGTTTACAAAACATTGTTAAGTATAAAATAGTTCTTAACTGCCATTTTCTTATTTTCAACTTAAGAAAAAAAGAGAAAGAAAATTATTACAACCAAACAAATATAATTAAAATTATTCAAAAGAATGTTTTTAAAAATCAACACAAAAAACTCCAACTTGTCTTAAATTACCCAAAGGTAAGACATTTAATGAATGTATTTTGTTGTTTCAAATGTTAAGCATTACAACAAAACACATAATAAATATAACTACTACACAATATTTCATATGCAATATGGAGGGATTTCAATTAAGGGAAAATGTACATTGAGTAGGTCGCAAAAAACAACAACAAAAAAACAGACTGGGTGATCTAAGTCCAACACTCAATCTGGAAAATGGTGAAACTGGGTGATGCAGTATTTATTCAAAACAAACAAACCACAAACAAGTGTTACAACCATATCTGATTAACACTCAAATAAAAAGCTAAATGTGTATGCAAATAACAATTTAAATCACTAGTCGGTTTGACCTCTCTGAATAAATGAGTGACCATGTTACCATGTTTTGGGATCATGAATCCTTATTTAGAGGAAAATGTCAATTTAGAAAAAATGTTTTAATAATAAATTAGTGACATTAGCAGGTATTATGTGGAACAGGTGATTTTTCCAGTTCGTCGCAGAAAAAGAACAGGCTGCACAAACCCATCTAGCAAATAACCAATTGAAGCAATAAACTGCAGAGCCGAAATATGCTGCTGTGTTAAAATGAAGGCTGAAATTTTATATGGGACAAATATGATAACCACAGTCACAGTAGTTATTAGAATGTGATTAAATGCTCTTCTTTTCATTTGGTTTACCTTTTCTTTGTCATTCTCTCCTGGTCCTGACTGTTTCAGACCTATGAGAACAGCTACAAGGAAAAATAACTGAACAAAGGGGAAAAGTAGAAACTGCACAGTGAACAGCCGTGCATGTGGACTAGTGTTGAGCGAGATTACAATAAACATGCAAAACAAACAGGAGGCAAGAGTGATTATCCAAGCAGCAATGCAACAGATCACTCTATATCTGAGAGGTTTGAACTTCAGAAAGGTTACAGGATGAACCACTGCCAGGTAACGCTCAACACAGATCAGACATTGAAACAGAGGACGACCAGTGATGGCTAGTCCTTGCAAAGACTGTGACAATGTCTTGAAATTGGAAAACCAGAATGACAGTATATCAATTAAACATTTCAGACAATTGCCAATCTCACAAACAGAAACATTGAGGTTGAAGAAGTCTGTTGCAATTCCAGTTTCTGTGACAATAAGCCATATAACATAAAAATGTATAGGAAGACCAAAAAGGATATTGATGCTGCACACACACAGTGCCATGCTGCTCATTGGTCCAATGGAATGGGTTGTTGAGTCTGTAGTGAAGTTCAGTGTAGAGTTCATTTCTTCCTTATTTTTCCCCCAAACAGATTCCAATCTTTAGTTCTGCAGTTCTAAAATTAAAATCCATAAAACCAAAGTCAAACCAAAATCCATAAAACCAAAGCCAACTAATATTAAATAACTTTCATGTCTAGGCATTAAGGTAACTCAATTAATCGACAACACTTAAATTACTCAGTTGTATTCCAATTTTAAATCATTTCAAAATATAGCTGCATTCATTATCATCAAACAACTTATCTTTATAATGATGACATTGATATTTTCTGCATATTATTGAATACAAAATTGAATTCAAAAAGAAGAGTTTGTCACCTGAAGACTGAATGGCCTCTGAACTATGTTTTCATAGTCTTACTTTAAAGCTGCCACACAAATAAATGGCTGCACATAAACAATTCACTTCACATAAAATGGATATGCAAATTAATATAGGAAAGTGTGAGGTTCAAATTATGCGTGGTATTCTATTCAAATAGCTTAAACATTTGAATAGAAAAACAAAACAAAAAAACTCACATCTATGTGTACATTTTTCACTAGAAATTGTAAGATACTGATTGCAAAAAAAGTGGATAAGTATTCAAAAAATGAATAAATAAGATTGTGTATTTGTAGTATAAACACGAATACATCCCGAACAACAGCAGACCATGTACTTCGCTCACACATAATCAATATAACAAAACAAGGTATATACACATAAATGTTAGGTCTGCTTTATGTATATCAATGAGAACAACAGTAGCTACATACACTTTAATATTAAAGGTACACTTATGTAACTTTTGACCCTTTAGCGGTTAAAAAACAAAACTGCAGGCATTTTGCAGAAGAACATGGTTTTGGTTGTGCTTCGGCTCTGCGTTACTGTACTAAGTACAAATACTTTAACTTAATTAAGTACTTTATTCAAAAACCAAACCACATACAAATAAACACATATAACAGCTAGAAAAGGTATAATATGCATACTGTATAAGTAAAAAAAAAACTCAATGATTTTATGGATTAGTCACTCATTTCAAAGATACCAGAATAAGTAAAACAGTGAATGGCTGACTAAAATGTTCTGGAATCATAAACTGTGTCAATAAAAGTGTAAATTCAGCCTGAACAAAAACAATGGTTAGTTACTTTACATTATTCACATTACAATGGATATCTTTAACAGGTTTCGTGGAAAACAGTGTCAGTTTTCCAACATGATTCAAAAAAAGAACCGGCTGAATAAAACCAGCCAGAATATAACAAAAGACAGAAGTAGACCAAAGAGCTGGAAAATGCTGTTGTGTAAAAATTGTAGTGAATCCTGACATTATACATGGAACATACATAATAGCCAAACTAACAGTAGATATTAGAATGATATGAAATGCTCTTCTCTTTATGCTGTTTTTCTCCTCTTTCTCTCTCCCTCTCTCTCCTGGTCCTGACTGCTTCAGAGCTCTGAGAACAGCCACAAGACAAAACAACTGGATTAAGAAGAAGAGGAGGAACTGCAGCGAGAAGAACCATGTATAGAAGATCATGGTAAGTGTCTTCAAAATTAACCAGCATAATAAACATGAGCCACAAGTTATTATCCAGACAGTAGTAGAGCAGATCACTCTATATCTGAGAGGTTTGAACTTCAGAAAGGTTACAGGATGAACCACTGCCAGGTAACACTCAACACAGATCAGACACTGAAACAGAGGACGACCAGTGATGTAGAGTCCTTGCAAAATTAGTGATAATGTCTTGAAACATGAAAACTGAAATGACAACAGAATAAACAAACTTGTCAGACAAACACCAATCTCACAAACAGAGAGATTGAGGTTGAGGAACTCTGATGCAACTCCACTTGTTCCTGTGATGATGAGCCATAAAACATAGGAATGTGTTGGAAGACCAAACAGAAAACTGATGCTGGACACACATATTCTGGAGATGAATTCATAGGAATCAGTTGTGGAGTTTGCCGATGCTTCAGGTGTGGTGAAATTAACCGTGGTGTTATTCATCTCCCTGTCTTTTCAACTCAGAACCTCACAAAATGATTCATTAGCGTATTCTATTTGAAGAGAGAAACGTAAATGTACCAAGCAATTAATACTTCATTAAAAACAGTCAAAACTATTACACATATACTGAATAAAAAAAAACATTAAAAAAATAAATAAATTATATATATATATATATATATATATATATATATATATATATATATATGTCATATACAAAATTGCTTTCTTGTTCAAGGAAACCATTTAGGGATGCACCTCAACCTGTTTTACTCAGAAGATAATCATCTAACCCTAAAACTATGTCTGATAATCACACTGATATTTTGCATTTTACTGAATGGAATAACTAAGAAATTAATTAAAAAGGAGATTTTGTCACCTGAAGAGAGAATGTCCAGTTTCTCTGGATGGAAATAATACTCTCTGCTGTTTTTGTAGTCTGACTTCAATGTTGTCATTTGCACAGCTTCATATGCAACATTTCACATAAAATAATACATATGCAAACATTGCAGTCAAATAAAAAACGTGAGGTTTAAAATGACATGTTGTTTTAAATCATTTGAATAGTAAGTGCAGAAAAATCTACTTCTGTCTAGTCTTATGATATTACAAACATATTGTCAATACAGCTCAGGTTAATTGTATTGTCATGTCTGAAAGGATATGAAGAGTTCAGATGCAAAAGCCTCTAAATGCCATCTGAAATTTTCTTATAGAATGATCATTTTTTATCAAGCTCGTATATTTAAATTCAATAATTTCACTTAAATGGCAATGAAGATGACCTATTAATTGTCATTTAAGTTAAATGACTGAACTTAAATATACAAGCTTGATAAAAATGATCATTCTATAAGAAAATTTCAGATGGCATTTAGAGGCTTTTGCATCTGAACTCTTCATATGTTTTTAGTAACTGTATAACAAGTGGCCAACATAACATCAAGAACCTAACAATTATACAGTAATTGAATTAACATTAAGCATTATTGCACATTCACAATTTGCCAATGTACCTAGCATAATTATTACACCAAATCAAGGGTTTAAATTGGGAATGCCTACAGGAAGCTCCAGAAATTGGATCAAGCCTACAACAAATGGAAAATGGCCTAAAACTAATCATGACATATTTTCCTAAAGAAACCATCAACAGTTGTGAAGACAGTTGCACACGTTTGGAAATATAATAATATTATATTATTGATCACATAATAATAATAATAATAATAATATTCTTAATTCGTTTTTTGTTCTTGTTTTTTTTTTTTTTCTGTCCATTTCAAATGCTTAAAACAAGACACATTTACTTGTTTTCATAGATTGTGATGTTAAGAGCATTTTGTCTTACTGACATTTTATTTTTTTCCCCCACTTGTATGTCGTTTAACTTAAATCAAGTGCAAAATCTGCCAGTGCACCAAGACAAAGGTTTATATTAAAGTTTGTCACCTGAAGAGTGAATGTCCGGTCTCTCTTGATGTAAATGTGCTGTAAATGATACTCTGTGCTGTTTTTGTGGTTTCACTTCAAAGCGTTCACCAATATGGCACAGCTTCCTATGCACCATTTCACATAAACAATATATAGGCAAATAAAGATAAAAAGAAATAAAAGTCAAAAGATCTAGGCTATATCGTTTTAAACCATTAGAACAGCGCACAATTGAATTTCCCATTTCTACCAGTTAATCAGATGGTAAGATCTCTCTCTCTCTCTCTGTCGTGCGCATGCGTGGGCGTCTGTTGAGTGAGTGTGGAGAGCGTTTGGTGAGTTCGAGTTAGTTTAGTTTTTTTTGCCCGCTGTGGCTTTTTTTCTTGGTTGAATATCGCTATTTCTGGTGTTTAATCTGCATTGAGTGGATAAAACAAAATAGTGTTTTGGCCGTTGGTTGCTAGTGTATCGCCGAGGGCATGGCGGCCCAAGGTGTTGACTTGCTCGGTTCATTAACGCGGCGCCACGGGGTCAAAGTGGTGGCCGCTGCAAGTGTGGAAGATTGCATCTTGGCAATCGGAGAGGTTGTTGGACACAAAAGTATTCTAGCAGCGTCAAGTTTGAGTAATGCAGTTGTTTGTTTTTTGAACACTGTAGAGAATGCAAACAATGTAGTGGAAAGAGGAGTTGTAATTCGTGGCCTGTTTACACCTGTGCTTTCTCTTTCAACTCCTGCTAGAAAAGTTATTCTGTCAAACATCCCCCCTTTTATTAAAGATGAAGCCTTGGTTAAGGAATTATCGCGTTTTGGAAAGTTGGTTGCTCCAGTGAAAAAGATCGCGATCGGGAGTAAATCTGAATTGATCAAACATGTGGTGTCTTTTAGAAGATTCACTTACATGATTTTGAGTGAGAACAGAACAGAACTGAATTTAAATCTGAAATTCAGATTTGATTTTTTCGACTATACTGTCTATGTATCCACTGATATAATGAAGTGTTTCGGATGTGGAAAAACTGGCCATTTGGCTCGTGCCTGTCCGGAAAATGGGGGTACACGTACAAGGCAAGAGACGATAGATGAGAGGGTGGTGCAATTCGCGGAAAGCGCTGCTGGAACATCTGTGCCAGTACCTGTGAATTCAGCACAGAGTGTCAAGGGCAAAACTAACAAAGTGCCTTGTGAACAAACAGTTGAAACTGTTCAAACCATGATTGAAGTCATGGAAGATAATGATTTGACTGTTAAAGACCAAACAAAGTCGGATGTGAGCTTGCTTAAAGAAGCTACTGTGATAGAATTGATGGACATACAAAATAGTTAACTGAATTGTTCATCTGATATTGAGTCTTTATCAGACAATGTAAATTTGTGTGAAGTAGACATGGATCAAGCTGTCTTCAAAACTCCTCTGAAAAGGAAAAGGAAGAATAGAGAAGAAGAATCGAAACAAGCAAGAAAAGAGCAGAAGAATGATACAGATAATTTTGAAAGTGAAAGTGAATTGTCTGATTCTCGTGCTTCAAGTTGCTCACAAAGTGAATGGAAATGTAATGATTACAGTGCTGAAGAAATTAAGAAGTTTTTAAAAGTGACAAAAAATCAGAGAGGGGTACGGATTGCTGATTTTTTCCCAGATCTGAAACGGTTTGCGGAAAGCACTAAGAATCTAATGAGTGAAGGTTGTTTTCTGGATAAAGAAGTATATCGACTGAAAAAATTTGTTTCAAAAATACAAAATCAGCTGAATAATAATGATGACAAAGTGGCATAACTCTTTTATCTTGAGCGGCTGTGTGTTTCTGTATGGTTTAATTTTTTTGTTTCCTTTTTTTCTTTGCACATGGCAGATATCCGTATAGCATCTTTAAATGTGAACGGAGCCAGAGATGATGTAAAGAGAATGCAAGTGTATGAAACAATGAAACAGAAACAACTTGATGTTCTTTTTTTACAAGAAACACACAGTGATGATAAAAATGTTACGGATTGGATAAAAGAATGGAATGGTCATATATTTCTAAGTCATAAAACTTCACGTAGTGGAGGAGTTGCCATCTTGTTTGCAAATAACTTTACCCCATGCTCTTTTAAAATGGAGGAAATAGTGAAGGGGAGACTTATGAAAATTCAAGCCCTTTTTGAAAAATATGTTCTGGTGTTTATTTGTGTATATGCCCCCACTTTACCAATAGAGAGAGTGGCTTTTTTAGATATTTTATGCTCAACTCTAGATAAATGTAATAGCGAAGAATATTTATTTCTTGGTGGGGATTTTAATTGTGTTGAGCAAAATATTGATCGCAATCATATAGAACCTCATATGCCTTCTCGCAGGCGGCTTTGCGAAATAATTGAAAGAAATTACCTATCTGATGTCTGGAGAAGTTTAAATGGAAATTTAAGGCAATATACATGGGCTCATGCACATGAAAATGTATTGTCTTTAGCAAGACTGGATAGATTGTATAGTTTCAAACACCATCAAAGCGTTTTTAAGAGTTGTAAAATATATCCAGTTGGTTTTTCAGACCACAGTTTAGTTATGTGCAGTGTTTTCCTTAATTCTGTGTCACCAAGGAGTGCGTATTGGCACTTTAACACTGCTCTGATGAATGATGCTTTTTTTAAAGAGACTTTTGCTTTTTTTGGGGAAAATTTTAGAAATGAAAATGTTTCTTTTTCTTCTCTGCAGAGTTGGTGGGATTTTGGCAAGACTCAGATTAAGATTTTTTGTCAACAGTATACTCAAAATATCACAAAAGAGACAGTTAAGTCTATAAGAGTTTTAGAAACTGAAATTTTGAATTTTCAAGATATGGCACAATTAAGTGGAAATCAAGCGTATATCGATTCTCTTTTTTTAAAGAAAACTGCTTTATCTGACCTACAAGAGATGAAGGCACAGGGTGCACTGGTCAGATCGCGTTTTAAAACGGTAGAACAGATGGATGTACCGTCGACATTTTTTTTCAGTTTGGAAAAAAAGAATGGCCAGAAACGTTTTATCCATTCATTACTTTCTGAGTCTGGATCTTTGTTGTCAGACTCTAAGGAAATAAGAGAAAGAGCAGTTAGTTTTTATGAACAACTTTATAAGTCTGAATATAAAGAAGATAAAGACCTAGAAAAGGCTTTTTTTGAAAAATTACCAAAAATGTCGAAAAAAGCTAATTTAACACTTTCAAAGCCTATTGGCCTGGAAGAATTGTTTAAAGCTCTTCAGGGAATGGATAATGGTAAAGTTCCTGGGTTAGATGGAATCCCGGTTGAGTTTTACAAAAGTTTTTGGTCTGTTATCGGAGAAGATTTGTTAGTAGTTCTTAATGACAGTTTAATCAAAGGACTATTGCCAATGAGTTGTAGAAGAGCGGTTTTGACCCTTTTGCCTAAGAAAGGTAATTTGAGTGAGATAAAAAATTGGAGACCCGTGTCCTTATTGTGTTGTGATTATAAACTGCTATCTAAAGTACTAGCTACCCGTTTGGGTGAAGTTTTAGATGAAGTCATTCATCCTGACCAGTCGTATTGCGTGCCTGGTAGGTCAATTTTTGATAACATTCATTTAATTCGAGATTTGTTTGACGTATCTAACATGTTTGGTCTTGACATAGGCTTGATTTCCCTAGATCAAGAAAAAGCCTTTGATCGCGTAGAACACAATTATTTGTGGAAGACTCTTCAGGCTTTTGGTTTTAACCCTGAATTTTTATCTTATGTTAAAGTCTTATATTGTGATATTGAGAGCATTCTGAAGATTAATGGTGGCTTATGTGCTCCTTTTAAAGTGTGTCGTGGGGTAAGACAAGGTTGTTCTTTGTCAGGGTTATTATATACCCTCGCGATAGAACCACTTTTAAGTGTTTTAAGGAGAGTTTTAGAAGGGGTGCCTTTACAAAATTGTAAGACTTCTTTGTGTCTGTCTGCGTATGCAGATGATGTAATTATAATGATTAATAAACAAAATGATGTAGATTTATTACTAAAGACATTAAAGGATTTTGGTTTAATTTCTTCTGCAAGAATTAATTGGAATAAAAGTGAGGCAGTTTTGACGGGAGAGTGGAAAAGTAGAGCACCACCAAATCTTCCAGAGGGTTTATGTTGGACAAGAGATGGTTTGAGATATCTGGGAGTATATTTAGGTAATGAAACGGTAGTTCAAAAGAATTGGATGGGAACTGTTGAGAAGCTTAAGAGCCGACTTGAAAAATTGACTTGACCCGACTTAAGAGCCGACTTGACCAAATTTATCATACAGAGGACGTACTTTGGTTATCAATAATTTGGTGGCTTCCTCTTTGTGGCACCGGATGGCTTGCATTGATCCACCCGCTTATTTACTTGGAAAAATCCAGTCTGTTTTATTGGACTTTTTTTGGGACAAGTTACACTGGATACCACTAGGGCTGGGTATCGTTCAAAAAATTTCGATACCAATACCGATACCGATACCTTGATTTCGATACCGGTTCCTGAACGATACTTTTTTCGATACCAATTTTATGAAATCCATTTTAACAAGATTACATAACACATTACCTCAGAAAAACTTTGGTTTTATTTTTTCAGTTTGACTCATGCTCCTTAGTCAGTCCAGAAAGGAACAAAAAAAAGCACAAAGGAACAAAATATTTTTTATAAAGAGCTCATGCTCACCAAACCTGAATTTGTTTGATAAAAAATACAGTAAAACTTGTAATATTGTGGAATAGTACTACAATTTAAAATAGTATTTGAATATATTTCAAAATGTAATTTATTCCTGTGTTGTCAAAGCTGAATTTTCAAAATCATTACTTCAGTGTCACATGATCCTTCAGAAATATGAAAACAGTTTTTGGAAACTATGATACATTTTTTCATGATTTTTTGATGAATAAAAAAATTCAAAAGAACAGCATTTATTTGAAACAGAAATCTTTAGTAACATTACACATGTTTTACACATGTTTTAAGGTCATTTTTGATAACTTTAATGCATCCTTACTGAAAAAAAATTCTGACCAACACATTTTTGAACGGCAGTGTACATTCAGTAGGTCATTATTGCAATATAAACACTGTCAGAGTGATCAGCAAGGTCATTTACCAGTCGTAGACGGAGCAACTTTCTGCTCTTATGTTTACTCCGTGCACTGTCAAGGGCTTCATCATATCTGGCGCGGTACCGTCTTCGCAGCAATTATTTTACCGCAAATACTGCATCGAGTATTGGCATCGAGAATGGAGAAATGTAGCCACACTTTTGATCGGCTTTTCCACATCTTTAAGGTATTGTGAGTGTGTGTGCTCGCGTCTCATTGAGTATGTGCGCGAGTTTGTGTGTGTGTGCTCGCGTCTCATATGAGAATGTGTGCGTGGACAGTTTGTGTGCGCGCGCGAGTATGTGTATGAGTATGTGCGCAGAGTTCCGCGCGTCTGTCCGCGTGTGTAGAGTTTGCGTGTATGTGCGTGAGCGACTTTAGGCGTGTCGTTGTGCATTTCATATGTATTTGTTTGAGCATTGACGTTGACGAGTTAACCCCTTAGGTATCGAAATCTTGTACCGAAAAACAAGTCATTTTTCGATACTCGATAGTATCGAGGCAATTCGGTCGGTACCTAAAAAGTATCGAACTCGGTACCCAGCCCTAGATACCACACAACATTCTGTATTTAAAAAAAGAAGAAGGGGGTCAAGGACTTATACATGTGCAAAGCAGGACTGCGGCCTTTCGGCTACAATTCATACAACGATTGCTTACCAGTTCAGAGAACTTGGCTTGGAAATCAGTGGCCTGTGCTATACTTAAATCCGTTGATGAACTCTGTTTAAGCAAACATTTATTTTTGATGGATCCAAAAAGAATCAACACATCGAAGCTTCCTGTTTTTTATAGAAATCTGTTTAAAATATGGGACCTTTTTAAAGTGAGAAGAAGTGAGAGTATAGATTCTCTTTTTTGGTTACTAGAAGAACCCATGATTTACGGTGCTCGTCTGGATATTTCAGATACATGTGGACTATTAAATGCTGCTTTTATTAAGTCCAAGATCGTAACACTGGGGCGTTTAATTAATGTGACTGGTCCCTGTTTTAAAAATGTGGAAAATGTGGGTGCCTCATTAGGTATTAAATCAGTGCGAATTGTTGGAAAATTTCTTCAGAATTTGCAATCTGTATACAGTAAAAGAGTTGAATATGCTTGAAAATTGTTTTGCTGTGAAACTTGTACCTAATGATAAAGATGCTTTTCCAAAGTGTTTTTTGTCCCCAAATATAGGGGAATATTCAGGAGTTTTTTTGGAAAATGTATCAGATATGGATTTATATGAAGTTGGGGGAAAAATGTTGTACAATGCTTGTGTAAAAGTTTTCAACAAAAAAGGTTTACATGAAAGAGTTGATTCACCTTGGCGCACCATTTTTGAGGTTGATGAAGATGTAAAACCAGAGTGGAGGGCACTTTATAAGCCACCATTAACAAAAAGAATTGGAGATTTACAGTGGAGAATTATACATGGCATAATTGCTGTTAATTCTTTTATTTCTATCTTACACTTAAATGTGTATAAAGGTATATGGCTCATAAATGTGTGAGAAGGATTCGCTGAGTTTTGTTTCAGTTTATAGACGTGCTCAAGAAAAAAAAGTTCACCGCAACGGAGAGGCAGAACGCACACCCTGTTTATTTTCTTTATTTTACAAAAGCACAATGTTTTGATTTGATTGTAAGTGGACACATACAAAAGTAGAAATATCACAGATTATTTTTTTTATATTTCTTTTTTCTGTATAACCATAAATGACGGAGTAATTTAAGTTTATGTTGCTGCTATGTGAAAAAAAATCCATTAAAACGCGTGGGCGCGTTTCTCGACCTCAGAGGGTTAAACTCCACTCGCCGTGTTTGGAGGAAGAAGAAGGATTAGTACAACCCAAAGAACACCATCCCAACTGTGAAGCATGGAGGTGGAAACATCATTATTTGGGGATGCTTTTCTGCAAAGGGGACAGGACGACTGCACCGTATTGAGGGGAGGATGGATGGGGCCATGTATCGCGAGATCTTGGCCAACAACCTCCTTCCCTCAGTAAGAGCATTGAAGATGGGTCATGGCTGGGTATTCCAGCATGACAACGACCTGAAACACACAGCCAGGGCAACTAAGGAGTGGCTCCGTAAGAAGCATCTCAAGGTCCTGGAGTGGCCTATAGCCAGTCTCCAGACCTGAACCCAATAGAAAATCTTTGGAGGGAGCTGAAAGTCCGTATTGCCCAGCGACAGCCCCGAAACCTGAAGGATCTGGAGAAGGTCTGTATGGAGGAGTGGGCCAAAATCCCTGCTGCAGTGTGTGCAAACCTGGTCAAGAACTACAGGAAACGTATGATCTCTGTAATTGCAAACAAAGGTTTCTGTACCAAATATTTAGTTCTGCTTTTCTGATGTATCAAATACTTATGTCATGCAATAAAATGCAAATTAATTACTTAAAAATCATACAATGTGATTTTCTGGATTTTTGTTTTAGATTCCGTCACTCACAGTTGAAGAGTGCCTATGATAAAAATGTACAGACTTCTACATGCTTTGTAAGTGGAAAAACCTGCAAAATCGTTAGTGTATCAAATACTTGTTCTCCTCACTGTATATATATATAGACAGATGAAACACACAACAGAGCTTCATCATGGACGCCCTCAGCATACAGCAGGTGAGTCCCATGAATCTAGTGCTCCTCGACAGGCCATTCTGAGTGTAGAGAAACAAGCCATAACTGATCGACATACAAATCGATTGCACAAACAGGGAGCAAGACCCAAAGGCATTCGAGACATCAGATTGTCACGAGCATCACATATTGCATCCTCTACCCCAGATACGGCTCTGACAATTATTGCAAACACTGGTTTCCTACCACCACCTATACACATTGAGAACAGATTTGAAGTATTAATGAAAGTAGATCTGGAATCCCCAAATGTGATGAATGTGATCAAACAAAGATCGAATCAGCCAGAAGCTAACTCTGATGCTAACTGGCGCTCAAGGTCGAGCAGACAGCGGCACTCAGTTCAGAGCGCAGCCGAGCACAGGACTCTGATAGCGGGTGACTCCATAATCAGAAACATTAGAAGCAGGGATACAGCTGTGTGCTGCCTTCCACAAGAAACAACTTCTGATGTAAACAGGGAACTTTAGAACATTCTGATGAAACATAAGACTGCAAATCAACTTATCATTCATGTGGGGAAGAATGATATTCATAAAGAGCAGTCAGAACTCCTTAAGAAGGATTTCAATTAACTTTAAACAATAAAAAAAAACTGAAAGTTCAGACATTCATCAGTGGACCACAAAAGGAACAAACAGGTTTTCACGGTTGCTTGGGCTTAAAACATGGCTGCAAAAAACCTGCAATGTAAAAGGAGTGAACTGTTTCAACAGGATAGGAACCACCCAAACAAACTTGGTTCAAGAGTGCTAAACGACAATATCTACTTACCTTTATCATCCTTCTGCAGTGTGTGCCAATCCACTTAATCTGAACAGCACACACACACCTGGACACAGTATGAATGACCACAGGACTTCACTTCAGCACCTGAATGGACATGCAGTTGACATATCACACAAGGACAATGAAAACACCATGCAGTCACAACAACCTCTGCTGTTTCACGAGTTCACACTTACATATAAGTTGAAGGGTAAAGTTTAATGCGTATTTGGCGTGCTGTCCGGAGGGAGGACTCCGAGCTCGGAGTTCGGCCCGAACCCAGAGTACTCCCCCCGTATGTAAGTGTTTAGGACTAGAAGGGTGGAGAAGGGGTGGTGGAGGGATGCTGCAAAACTGTCAATGGAATGAGGTGAGACTGCTGAGTATATATGCACCTCTTACCATTGATTGCTGAGTGCTTTCCACCTCAACAATGATAAACCATGGTTCACACCAAAACTCAGACAGCTTCGTCAGGTCAAAGAAGATGCCTACAGGAGTGGGGATAGGATCTTGTATAATCAGGCCAGGAACACATTGACAAAGGAGATTGAAGTGGCTAAGAAGAGCTATGCCAAAAAGCTGGAAAACCAGTTTTCCTCCAACGACCCTGCATCAGTGTGGAAAGGCCTGAAAGACATTACCAACTACAAGACACCATCCCCCAGCATCGACAGCAACAAGCATCTTGCGAACGAGCTGAATGTCTTCTACTGTAGATTTGAGACCCCCGATCAGACACCCCATACCAGCCCTGACCATCTCTCTACACAGCCATCAACACCTCCAGCCATCCCCCTCCCCTCCCCCCCTGCACTTCAGATCAGTGAGGATAATGTGCGTCAGATCTTCAGGAAACAGAAGAGAAGGAAAGCACCAGGCCCAGACGGTGTTTCACCAGCCTGTCTGAAAACCTGCGCTGACCAGCTGGCCTCTATCTTCTCACTGATCTTCAACAGATCACTGGAGCAGTGCAAAGTCCCTTTCTGCTTTAAACGCTCCACCATCATCCCAATCCCGAAGAAACCAAAGATCACAGGACTCAATGACTACAGACCTGTTGCCTTAACATCTGTGGCCATGAAGTCATTCGAAAGACTGGTGTTAGCATATCTGAAGGACATCACTGGACCCTTGCTGGACCCCCTGCAGTTTGCCTACAGAGCAAACCGGTCTGTGGATGATGTGGTCAATATGGGACTGCATTACACCCTACAACATCTGGACAAACCAGGGACCTATGCAAGGATTCTGTTCGTGGACTTTAGTTCTGCCTTCAACACCATCGTCCCATCACTGCTCCAGACCAAACTGACCCAGCTCTCTGTCCCTAGCTCCATCTGTCAATGGATCACCAGCTTTCTGACAGACAGACAACAGCTAGTCAGAATGGGCAAAATCACGTCCGACAGCCGCACCATCAGCACCGGTGCTCCACAGGGATGTGTTCTCTCACCACTGCTCTTCTCCCTGTACACAAATGACTGCACCTCTAAAGACACCTCTGTCAAGCTCCTGAAGTTTGCGGACGACACTACTGTTATCGGACTCATCCGGAACGGTGACGAGTCTGCGTACAGACAGGAGGTGGAGCAGCTGGCTCTTTGGTGCAGTTATAACAACCTGGAGCTGAACACGCTCAAAACAGTGGAGATGATCGTGGACTTCAGGAGAAACCCCCCTGCACTCCCTTCACTCACCATCATGGACAGCACTGTGACTGCAGTAGAGTCATTCAGGTTCCTGGGCACCACCATCTCTCAGGATCTGAAGTGGGACACTCACATAGACTCTATTGTGAAGAAAGCCCAACAGAGACTGTACTTCCTGCGTCAGCTGAGGAAATTCAACCTGCCACAGGAGCTGCTCGTACAGTTCTACTCAGCTGTCATCCAGTCCATCCTCTGCACTTCCATCACCGTCTGGTTTGGCTCTGCTACCAAAACCGACCTCCGTAGACTACAGCGGATAGTTCGGACTGCTGAGCGAATCACTGGCACTACCCTTCCCACACTCAAAGTACTGCACTCATCCAGAGTGAGTAAAAGGGCTCGCAAAATCACTCTGGACCCGTCACACCCAGCACACTTTCTGTTTGAACTGTTACCGTCTGGTCGACGCTACAGAGCACCGAGCACAAAAACAACCAGACACAGGAAAAGTTTCTTTCCCCAGGCCATCTACCTCATGAACACTTAATGTTCCCCTACTGTGGAACAAACACGTGCAATACTTCCCTCAGACATTTCATTATAGCACCTTATAACTTTATATATATTTATAATTTATAATCTTTTATTTTTATTTTATTTTTATTTTTTCTATTTTTTTATTTATACCTATGTTACTTGTCACTTGTCTTGTCACTTTATATTGTATGTGTACTGGAAGCTACTGTCACCAAGACAAATTCCTCGTATGCGCAAGCATACTTGGCAATAAAGCTCTTTCTGATTCTGATTCTGATTCTGTGTTAATTATCTGAACGTGCTCCTCCCGAACCTTGTTAATAAAACATCATATCAAGAACTGGTGTATGCTGGAACCAAAACTATCCCACTCTTTTGCTACAAGCCCTAAGATATCAACCAAAAATGTCAGGCCCCGCAAACACCAAAGCCTGCGGGCCCAGCTCGCCCTCCCCCTCCTCCTGTGAGAGCTCTTCGCCCTCTGCCACAACGCCAGGGCCCACACCCTCCTCCATCTGCTCGAGGTGAAGCAAAAACAACTGATATCAGCTCTGTGATATGTGTCGGGTCCCCGCAATGATAACAGCAACTTTCTCAAATGTTTGCAAAACAAGCAGGAACCGCTTACTATGTCTGATTTCAAAAAAAATTTGATGGCTAAATTTTGGAAGAAACCGTACAGCACCTTAAAACATCAACCTGCGCACTTGACGCACTCCCCACATCTTTTTTCAAAAGTGTGTTAAACTGTTAAGAAGCAGATCTCCTAGAAGTGGTAAACTCCTCACTTCTCTCTGGGAGTTTTCCAAACTCCCTTAAAACTGCAGTTGTCAAGCCCTCCTGAAAAAGAACAATCTGGATAAGACCATATTAAGCAACTATAGACCAATCTCAAATCTTCCTTTCATAGGCAAGATCATTGAAAAAGTTGTCTTCAATCAGCTGAACAAATTCTTAAGCTCGAATGGATACTTTGACAATTTTCTATCTGGTTTCCAACCGCATCACAGCACAGAGACAGCACTCATAAAGATAATAAACAATATTCGCTTAAATACTGATTCAGGCAAATTATCAGTGCTGGTACTACTCGACCTCAGTGCTGCATTTGACACTGTCGATCACAACATACTTCTTGACAGGCTGGAAAATTGAGTCGGGCTTTCTGGGATAGTCCTAAAATGGTTCAGGTCATACTTAGATGGGAGAGGTTATTATGCAAGTATAGGGGACAATAAGTCAGAGTGGACATCCATGACATGCAGAGTCCCTCAAGGCTCAATTCTCATGCCACTCCTGTTCAACCTGTATATGATCCCAATGAGCCAAATAATGAGAAAGAACCAAATTGCTTATCACAGCTATGCAGACGACACACAGATCTACTTAGCCCTATCGCCTAACAATTAAAGCCTCATTGACTCCCTGTGCCAATGCATTGATGAAGTCAACAGTTGGATATGACAAAACTTCCTTCAGCTAAACAAAGACAAAACTAAAGTCATTGCGTTTGGAAACAAAGATGAAGTTCTCAAGGTGAACGCATACCTTGACTCTAGGGGTCAAACAACTAAAAATCAAGTCAGGAATCTCTGTGTGATTCTGGAGTCAGACCCTAGCTTCAGTAGTCATGTCAAAATAATAACTAAATCAGCATACTATCATCTCAAAAATATTGCAAGAATTAGATGCTTTGTTTCCAGACAAGACTTAGGGTGCTTCTCATTTCTTATTTGTGCATCCTCGTTTACTTTCCTCGCTTCCTTTTCTCGCGTCTCAGCTCCACCCCCTGTAGAATGCGACGGAAGGCTGCAAGGAAAGAAGATGAGGACGGAGGAATCGAATGAAAGCTTTTTTTTATATACATTGGAATACTTGATCACTCGAGCGTCACTTCACCGTGTCATCAGCAGCCCTCAATGGATCTGCCATTATGTTGTTGAAGTTTGTTTATTTAAGAAATTCATAATAAATAATAATAAAGCAAGATATCCTGTAAATGAGATGTGTGCTTTATATAAACTGCAAAGGTAAAGTATAAATTAAAATTATTGTGACTGATGTGAAGGGGGTGGAGAATTTACACGTGCGTCACGTTTTAGTCAATAAAACTCTTCCGCAAACTCTTCCTGTGTATCCTCGCTCATGACTCCTCAGGAAGCCTCCTCACTCCTCGATCCTCGACTCCTCGCGGTGCAATTAGAGAATTGAGATGTCCTTCAAGATGGCTGAGCTCGATCGGTTTCCGGGTCAGAGGATGGAGGACGGAGGACGGAGGAGCGAGGAGACGAGGAGGGATATTGAGAAGCACCCTTAGAGAAACTTGTTCATGCTTTCATCACCAGCAGGGTGTATTATTGTAATGGACTCCTCACTGGCCTTCCCAAAGAGACCATAAGACAGTTGTAGCTCATACAGAACGCTGCTGCCAGGATCATATGAAAATATGAACAAATCACAGTCCTCAGGTCTTTACACTGGCTCCCAGTTACATTTAGGATTGATTTTAAAGTATTATTACTGGTATATAAATCCGATCATTAGGACTACATCAGCTAGAAATACAAAAGGTTCACTCTTAGCATGGTGAGTCTGCTTTTAGCTACTATGCCAGCCGCGGCTGGAAACAGCTTCCAGAAGAGATCAGATGTGCTCCTACAATAGTCATATTCAAATCCAGACTCAAAACACATCTGTTTAGCTGTGCATTTACTGAATGAGCACTGCGCCACTGTTCGTCCGACTGTATTCTTCCTTTTGATTCTAAACTGAACTCAAATGGCACTGATTGATAACCGGTGTTTTGTGAAGGGTATTGTAGTAGTGGGGGAAACCCTGATGGTACTGATGACCAAATTTGTGAGCAAGTGCTCACCTTTCTGTGGTGGAGTTTGAGAGGGATTGACTCCTGACGGTCAAGGGAATACTGTGGTGACAAGTACAGATTACTAGTCTGGTACGGATAATCAAGAGAGCTCTGTGGTGACTAGTACAGATTCCTGGTCTGGAGGGCTCAGATAATCCACGGTATATGAAAATCCACAGAAGAATACTGACCGTCATGGGGAAATCTCAGAGTCAAAATAAGATACACTGGTGTTTTGCCAGATGAGCAGTTTATTTACTATTTTAATTCATTTTACTCTAATCAATTTTATAACTGTATGGTTTATCTCTTTGAATTCCTTTTATAACTGTTTTAATTTCCTCTGTTTTTATTTTGTCTATTTTCTATGCAAAGCTCTGTGAATTGCTATAGTGTGATTATTATAATTCCTTTCTTTGTAAAGCTTTTGAATAACTCTTTGAATTTCCCTTGCTTTTATTTTGTAATTATTTTTATTCCTCTCTATATGTAAAGAACTTTGAATTGCCAGTGTATGAAATGTGTTATATAAATAAACTTGCCTTGCATTGCCTAAATGCAATCATATTAACACATAAGCTGTTTTTTTTAATGTTTTTTTTTTATAGTCCATGTGTTTACATTGATAATCAAATCATATTATAAGAGTGAATGTTCAGTCTCTCTCGATGTGTATAAATCTCTGTGCTGTGTTTTATAGACTGACTTCACTGCCACAAGAATATATGTGTATGACTTCATCTGCTACACGTCACGTATAACACCAGATATGCAAATATTAAAAGTGAAACAATTAATAAAAAAAACAATAAAAAAAAAGTCCCCCCCCCCCGGTGGGGGACTTCGCCCAAGAGTTCTCCGCCGCCCAGAAGCAGTCTGAGGCGCTTCGGCATGTCCTGCCCAGGAGACGGAATGCTGCTGGTCCGTCTTCTGCGGCCGAATAACCTCAGTCTGCTCGTCGCCGAGGGCGCCCTCCTGCGGCCGCTTCCGCTCCTCCTCCTGGGCAGCAGTCCAACCCCAGGAGGCGGGGTTCAGGTCGCAAGAGGACTCCCCCGCCCGCTCAGCCGCCTCCGCCGCCCGCTCAGCCGCCTCCGACCCCCAAGAAGAAGACCAAAGGGAAGAGGCGTTCCTGAGACGGGCGACCCAGAGGACCGAAGAGCTGCTCTACAGGAGGGGGCCTCTGCTCCCCTCCTTCCCCCGGAGGAGGGCCGGGTGGAGAATCCTATGTTGTTTTTTTCTGTTCCGCCGCCGACCAGCCGGTCGGTGGTACCCAAAACTTCAATAAAAGAGCAATTTCTTCCTCCTCTGGGTCATTCACGGTTGGGACTGCTGAACAAGCAGTCTCTCCCGTTAGAGAGTGGGACGGCAGTGTGCGACACCCTCGGGTCTCGCCACTCTCAGTCCCCTCTCCCCAGCTCTCAGATAGCAGTGGCGCCACCTCGGTCACGCCACTCCTGTCTGTCGCTGGGCGGGAAGGCGACAAGACCAGCAGCCGCCCTCGGGCCTTGCTCCTGGTCTCCTCCCCTTCCCTCGCCAGACGACAGCCTGCAGCAGAACACTCTCGGGTCTTCTCTGCCGTCTGTCCCCCGGTGGAAGCAGGTAGGTGTTGTCCAACTACACACCCAGACCCCGCTCTCGGCCGTTACAATGCCACCAGAGCCGTGTCCCTGCCTTCCACCTCGCTGCCCCTCCGTGGGTACGCCGCTGGTGCGGGTCGGCTCGTTGCGCCGGTTTCTCGGAGCCTGGTTAGCGCTCCCGAGTCCGTCGCGCTGGCTCGTCCGCACCATCCGGCTCGGCTATGCAATTCAGTTTGCACGCCGGCCTCCCAAGTTCAGGGGCATCCACTTCACCCGTGTGCGTCCAGTGGATGCTCCTGTCTTGCGGAAAGAGATCGACGCCCTGCTGGCGAAGGACGCGATCGAGCCGGTCCCTCCAGCCGAGATGAGGTCAGGGTTTTACAGCCCTTACTTCATTGTACCCAAGAAAGGCGGTGGGTTACGGCCAATCCTGGATCTGTGAGTATTGAATCGGGCCCTGCACAAGCTCCTGTTCAAGATGCTCACACAGAAACGCATTTTCGAATGCATCCGGGATTGGTTTGCAGCGATAGACCTGAAGGACGCGTACTTTCATGTCTCGATTCTTCCCCGACACAGACCATTTCTTCGGTTTGCTTTCGAGGGTCGAGCTTATCAGTACAAGGTCCTACCCTTCGGGCTGGCCCTGTCGCCCCGTGTCTTCACGAAAGTCGCGGAGGCGGCCATTGTTCCCATGAGAGAACAAGGCGTTCGCATTCTCAACTATCTCGACGACTGGCTCATTCTGGCACACTCGCGAGATGTGTTGTGCGAGCGCAGGGACATGGTGCTCCGGCACCTCAGTCAGTTGGGGCTTCAGGTCAACTGGGAGAAGAGCAAACTCTGCCCCGTGCAGAGGATCTCTTATCTCGGTATGGAACTGGACTCGGTCGCTCAGACTGCGCGGCTCACGGAGGAACGCGTCCAGTCGGTGCTCAACTGCCTCAAGTCTTTTCGAGGCAAGTCAGCGGTTCCACTGAAACAGTTTCAGAGGCTCCTGGGGCATATGGCAGCCGCAGCCGCAGTAACGCCGCTCGGTTTGTTGCATATGAGACCGCTTCAGCACTGGCTTCACGATCGAGTCCCGAGGTGGGCGTGGCAGAGCGGCACGTTCCGGGTCAAAGTCACCCCGCACTGTCGCCAAACCTTCACCCCTTGGTCGGATCCTGGGTTTCTACGGGCCGGAGTGCCCCTAGTCCAGGTTTCCAGGCATGCTGTGGTTTTCACAGATGCTTCTGCCAAGGGCTGGGGAGCCACGTACAAAGGGCATGCAGTCTCGGGCCTGTGGACGGGGCCCCAGCTGCATTGGCACATCAACTGCCTAGAGTTGCAAGCAGTACGCTTGGCCTTGTGTCGCCTCAAGGGCCTTCTCAAACACAAGCATGTACTGGTCCGTACGGACAGCACTGCGACCGTTGCGTACATCAACCGACAAGGTGGTCTACGCTCCCGTCGTATGTCGCGACTCGCCTCCCACCTCCTCCTGTGGAGTCAGAAGCATCTGAGGTCGCTTCGTGCCGTTCATGTCCCCGGGGAGCTCAATCGTGTGGCCGACGAGCTTTCGCGTCAGCCCCCCCTTCCGGGAGAATGGCGACTCCATCCCCAGGTGGTCCAGCTGATTTGGCGAATCTTCGGAACCGCACAGGTAGACCTGTTTGTCTCTCCGGACACGACCCATTGCCAGTGGTTTTACTCCCTGACCGAGGGAACTCTCGGCACGGATGCCCTGGCACACAGCTTGCCCCGGGACCTACGCAAATATGCGTTTCCCCCAGTGAGCCTTCTTGCACAGACACTGTGCAAGGTCAGGGAGGACGAGGAGCAAGTCCTTTTGGTGGCCCCGTATTGGCCAACCCGGACTTGGTTCCCAGAACTGATGCTCCTCGCGACAGCCTCTCCTTGGCCGATTCCTCTGAGGAAGGACCTACTTTCTCAGAGAAGGGGCACCCTAGTGCACCCGCGTCCAGACCTTTGGAAACTCCATGTCTGGTCCCTGGACGGGACGCGGAGGTTCTAGATGGCCTGCCACAGGCAGTGGTAGATACCATCTCTTCAGCTAGAGCCCCCTCTACGAGGCGCCTCTATGTTCTGAAGTGGAACCTGTTCGTCGGCTGGTGTTCTTCCCACGGGGAGAACCCACGAACTTGCCCGATTAGAGTCGTGCTCTCCTTCCTGCAGGACGGGTTGGAGCGAAGGCTGTCTCCCTCCACCCTCAACGTGTATGTTGCCGCAATAGCCGCACATCATGATGTAGTTGAAGGTAAGTCCGTGGGGAAGCACGACCTGGTCATCAGATTCCTCAAGGGTGCCAGGAGGCTAAATCCACCTTGCAATTTGCACCCTGTACCCTCTTGGGACTTAACTTTAGTGCTTAGAGCACTCCAAAGTCCTCCTTTTGAGCCTTTGATGACAGTTGAGCTTAATATCCTGTCCATTAAGACAGCGCTCCTGTTAGCATTGGCTTCCTTCAAGAGGGTAGGAGATCTGCAGGCTTTTTCAGTCGACGAATCGTGCCTAGAGTTCGGGCCTGGCCTGTCTCATGTTATATTGAGACCCCGGCTCGGATATGTGCCCAAGGTTCCTACCACTCCCTTCGCGGACCAGGTGGTGAATCTGCAAGCGCTGCCCCAGGAGGAGGCAGACCCAGCCCTAGCTTTTCTCTGTCCCGTCCGGGCCCTCCGGGTTTATATAGACAGAACGCAAAGCTTCAGGACCTCAGATCAGCTCTTTGTTTGTTATGGATGCCAGCAGAAGGGAAGGCTGTCTCCAAGCAGAGGTTAGCCCACTGGCTAGTGGATGCTATCACCAGGGCTTATGAGTCCCAGGGTGAGCCCTGCCCTCCCAGGTTGCGGGCTCACTCCACTAGGAGTGTTGCCGCTTCCTGGGCTCTGGCACAAGGCGCCTCGCTAACAGACATTTGTAGAGCTGCGGGCTGGGCGACACCGAACACGTTCGCTAGGTTTTATAGACTACGTGTGGAACCTATTTCCTCCCGAGTACTTGCTACGGCCAGTAATTAGAGGGAATAGGTGTGTCGGCTTGTGACGCCATTCCATGAGCGGATACGTGCGTCTCTTGCTCCGTTGGTTACCCAACAAACGGCTAACCTCGTGAGTTCCTCCATCATCCCCTCCGGTGCCAGGCGTTGCGGACCGCCCGGCATCAGGTCTGCTACCTTCAGTAAGGAGTTGCTAGTGGACTGGGTGCCTTTTCCAGTGGTCCCTGCGGCGACCCATGATTCCCACGTGCAGTTCAGCCGTGTCTTCCCCTTGACAGACTCGTTCTGTCGTCCCTGTTGAGTACGCTCCTCACTCCTCCGGACTGGGACTACCTTCAAGGACTGCCATATGTTTCACTACCCTACGTGGTTAGTACATGTGTGTATTTGAGGGCCTTCCTCTAGGCTGCCTCAGCTTCCGCAGCGTTCCCCCCCTATTATTATTTTCCTTGGGGATGGGCACGCTTTCCCAGTGTTATCCAACATCCACTGATTGGGTCTTGCGGAACAGCAGTGTGATTCCCTAGCTAGCTCCCGCAAAAATTTCTGGAAACTACTGCAGGGTAGCTTAGCTGGGCGCTGGAAGGGGCCAGCACCATGGCGTTTTGGTAGGGATCCCAATTCGTCAGGGGAACTCCCCCGACGAGGCGTCGGAGTTCCCTGCTGACGAAAGGGAACGTCTCGGTTACGTATGGTAACCCTCGTTCCCTGAGTCCAGGGAACGGAGACGCCTCGTCCCGTCGCCATGTTGCTGTACCTTCGCGGAGGACTGGACACTGTTCGGCTCCTCAGCGAAAAGCATTGCGCAATGTTTACTTCCGCCTTTTATACCCGCGCTGGTAGGCGGGCCGCGGAATGCAAATATTGCATGCCAATTCAGTTTCTCTTTCATTGGCTCGTTGTTAACTCTCTCGAAGGCAATTGGCTCCCTAGCGTGATCCCAATTCGTCAGGGGAACTCCCCCGACGAGGCGTCTCCGTTCCCTGGACTCAGGGAACGAGGGTTACCATACGTAACCGAGACGTTTTTGGAAGTATGACCAACATAAGAATTTTCACCGGAAAATGGCGTCTGAACAAGTAAGTAACATCCACTTTTGTTCTGACCAACTAAGCGGAAAAAAGCATTGCAGTAAATCATGCAGATTCAATCTAACGATAGTTTATCGTCAAACCGTGCAAATTATACTTTGTTCTCAAATTGTTAATGTTAACAACATCAGCATTGCGTGACTACATTTAATGACCTTCCGATATTTATCCTTGTTTTCGCATGGACCTGGTTGCAGTCTCTTTTTTTTCTCCGAAGTCCAAAGTCTTTCGAGTTTTACAACGGGTGAATCTCCAGTTATCACTGGTGATTGTCGTTTGAACCGTTCTGGATCCGCCATCAATGATAAGTTTAATTATATCAAGTGCTGCGAGAAAAGGCTATAAATCTCCACCTCCAACATCCTCACATGCAACATAGCCTACTAGCTGAGACACCTTTATGTGACATAATGACGCAAAGACATGCTCGAATTTCCCGCAGAAATCGTACTCGGTTACTAACGTAACCTCGGTTCTCTCTAGAGAGGAAACGAGTACTGCGTAAATCTTACGCTAGGGGAAAATCTCTTTTCCGCGAGATACTGAAGCCAAAAAATTATCCTTAATTTTGAAATAATGTAAAACGCGTTGCGGCAGCATGCAGACACAGGCGAGACGGCTTGTGCGCCTATTGGCTGCCCTGCGGCAACTGCAGCAGCCTATCGATAAGGCCCACTCGTGACGTCAGCTCCAATGGGGGCGCTTCGCGCCCAATACGTCACGTCCCGCCAGAATGGGCGTGGTCTAGGGCTATAAACATAGCTTCGAGAGGCTAGCTCACTGGTTTTTCATCGCCGAAGCGAACCAGAGCGTGTGCAGGCACGGCAAGATACGCAGTACTCGTTTCCTCTCTAGAGAGAACCGAGGTTACGTTAGTAACCGAGTACGTTCTCTTACGAGAGGTACTCTCGTACTGCGTAAATCTTACGCTAGGGGAAACAGTGTAAAACGCCGTGCATGCTAAGATCCAGCACCAAAGTCCCAAGGGCAAGTGCCCGGGCTCATATAGTACATGATCATAATGGACTCACAGAGAGCCCAGGAAAGAGTGGCTAGAATAGCATCATTCCTGTAATAATATAACATCTTATAAGGAGCAGTTATACTGATGATGTGTCGTACAGTCAGGGCGACCCCCGGCCTGGACTGACGAATATAGTGGGTCTTACACACTGCCCATAGAGCTGCGCGATCCAACAGCGAGCATTTGCTCAAGCAGTTTCAGTATTCTGGCCCGAACACATCAGGGCAGACAGTACCGATTTTAGACCGAAAGCAGCTTAGCCTGCAAGGCGGGAACCTCTAGGTTATAAAACCTTATAAATGTAGACGGGGAGGCCCAGCCTGCCGCCATACAGATATCTTGCAAGGCAATCCCACTAGACCAAGCCCACGACGAGGCCACGCCTCTCGTGGAGTGTGCTCTGACTCCAAATGGGCACTGTAAGCCCTTAGAGGTATAAGCCAGCGCTATAGCATCAACTATCCAACTGGATAGGCTCTGTTTCGACACGGCAAGTCCCTTAGAACGTCCGTAGAGTGAAAACAAAGAGCTGCTCTGTCTGTCTGAAAACAGACGTGCGAGACACATAAGCTCTTAATGCTCTGACTGGGCAAAGGAAGCTTGCGTCTCCTTCCTCGTCAGAGACCGGTAAGGCTGACAGGGAATGACCTGCGCCCTAAACGGTGTGTTGAGGGATTTTGGAACATAACCGTGCTTAGGTTTGAGTATAACTCTTGAGTCATTAGGCCCAACTCCATACACGTCGCGCTTACTGAGAGCGCGTGTAAGTCCCCTGTGCGCTTCACTGAAGCGAGAGCCAGAAGAAACACTGTCTTGAAAGACAGGTGTTTAAGATCAATCGTCTGTAAAGGCTCGAATGGGTCACCTTTCATGGCTTCCAGCACTGTAGAAAGGTTCCATACAGGGACTGAGGGAGGCCTGGGAGGATTCAGTCTCTTAGCTCCTCTAAGGAAGACGATGACTAAATCGTTCCTTCCTACTGACTGACCCAGCGTTGTTTTTGAGAACGCTGCTATGGCCGCCACATACACTTTGAGCGTGGAAGGGGTCCTGCCCTTGTCCAACAGCTCTTGTAGGAAGGAGAGAACCTCCGTCACCCCACAGTCTAGGGGCGACACGCCACGAGCTGTGCATCAGCTGGAGAACACTGACCATTTCGAGGAATAGAGACGTCGCATAGACGGAGCTCTAGCCTGCGTGATCGTGTTTAACACTCCGCTTGGGGAGGTCAGCGGGTACCCGTTGATGGCCCAAACATGAAGGGACCACAGCTCTGGGCGCGGATGCCAAAACGAGCCCTTGGCCTGAGAGAGGAGGTCCCCCTAAAAATGTTTCTGGACAGTCTGTCCGGTCCTACGTTCAGGAGCCCTGGCACATGCGCTGCTCTCGGCGAGAGCAGGTTGCGCTGAGCCCACACCAGGAGGCGTTCTGTCAGCCTGTGCAGGTTTCGGGACCTGAGGCCGCCCTGGCGATTTATGTAGGACACCACTGACATGTTGTCCGAGCGGACCAGGACGTGGTGTCCTCGTATTTAGGGACAAAAACGCGTCAGTGCGTTGTCTACTGCCAACATTTCGAGGCAGTTTATGTGTAGAAGCTTCTCCCGTTCTGACCATTGGCCGAAGAACGGTCTGCCCTTGAGCAGTGCTCCCCATCCCAAGGTGGAGGCGTCCGTAGACACTACCTTCACACTCGAGGAAGTCCCCAGGCTAACACCTGATTGGTACAAGTCGTTTGCTTTCCCAGGTTTCAGAGCTGCGATGCATTTCTGATTGACCTTGAGACGAAGCAGACCGGAAGCCCACGCTCGGCGCGGTACTCGCGCTTTCAGCCAGAACTGTAGCGGGCGCATGCGAAGCAAGCCCAACTGAAGTACTGATGATGCTGAGGCCATGAGACCTAGCATCCTCTGAAATTTCTTGAGCGGGACAGATGCGCCGCAGCGGAAAGAGCTCGCTGCGCGCTGAATGTCTAGTACGCGCTCTGGTGACAGTCGCGCTATCATAGACAGCGAGTCCAGTTCTGTGCCCAGAAAAGATATTATCTGTCTGGGAGACAGAGAACTCTTCGCCCAATTGACCCAGATTCTCGAGGTGATCGAGCAAAATGGTCCTGTGCTCTATGAGCACCGAGTGAGATTGAGCTAGAATCAGCCAATCGTCCAAGTAGTTCAATACTCGCATGCCCTGTAGTCTGAGGGGTGCGAGCGGCTAGAGACAAGCCGAACGGTAGGACTGAGCACTGATATGCCTGGCCCTCGAAGGCTAATCTCAAACGTCGCCTGTGACGTGACGCTATTTGTATTTGAAAATATGCGTCTTTCAGATCTATTGACACAAACCAATCTCCTCGGCGAATGTGCGTGAGGGTTTTTCTGGTCGTGAGCATTCCGAACTGTTGCTTCGCAAGCACTCTGTTCAGTTGCCTTAGATCTAGTATGGGTCTGAGACCCCCGTCTTTTTTCAGTACCAGGAAGTATCTGCTGTATAGCCCTCCTTCACTCTGAGCTTGAGATAAAGGCTCTATGGCCCCTTTGCTCAACAGTTTCAAAATTTCGGCTCGAAGTAGGTGGTGCTACTTCTGTTTTTACCGTAGCTTCGACGCGCGTCACATAGCGGCGAGGGCGTCGGCGAAACTGTAGCGAATAGCCTCTTTCTATAATGTCTAGCACCCACTTCAAAACCCCCGGGTAGCCTTGCCCATGCATCTGCACGAATGGCTAGGGGCTGAATGCGGAGCGCGCTCTGGTCGCTCAGCGACAGAGGGGCTTCGGTGTGCTGTAACATAAGCGTCGCGCTTCGAGGCAGGGGGCGCGCTGATAACAGCGGGCAGATTGCCCGCGCTCGACTCCTTTGCGGTGGTCAACCGAGAGGGGAGGGCTGGGCGAGTCCCGTAGGACCTGTCATGTCTATGTGTGAATGTGGGCGCGGGATAGCGGGCACATTTACAACACTGAGAGCATTGTCCGCCTGAGCAGAGCGAATGCACGTTGGTTTTGTTTTTACAGAAACCTTGAGATATGCGGAACGTAGTGTTTGTGGGCACTGGGCAGTGGGCACATTTACCACGTTTAATGCGCAATCGACCTGGGTCGATTTCATGTGCGCGAGCCCTGTGTGACGGGCTGTGTTTGTGTGTAGGAATTTCGTCTACATTCGTAACACCATCGGCCGTGGCCGGGACACCAGAAAATACACTCTTATGGGATTTATCTGGGTAGCCGTAAAAGCGGCGTTTGTGTGCAGGCAAGCGGGCTATTTCGCCGACTTGTTTACTGCAGAATACACTGGAACAGTCGCATTTACTGGAACTGAACGAGCGAGAAGTTGCCATAGAAACAGAAAGCGTCAACATGCTGGCGTTTGTTTGCAGGCGTGCGTGTATTACAGCAGGCTTGTTCACTGCAATATTGACATTTCCAGTCGTCTGAACTTCAGAGGCGGAAACCATAGAAACAGAGTTTGGGTGCAGGCGAACGGGTTGTACCACGCGCTCGTTGGCTGCAAAATACACATCTGCAGTCGCCTTTTCAGGGAACTGCCAGAGCGAGAATTGACGGCAAAAAGTGTGTTTTGCCGGTAGACCCGGGATTCGATCGCGGGTCTCTCGCGTGAAAATCTGACGATCTACCACTGGACCACAGAGGAAGACACATAGACATTCAGTAGCGCGAGTATTATCAAAGAGCGTCAACATGCTGGCGTTTGTTTGCAGGCGTGCGTGCAAAACAACAGGCTCGCTCACTGCAATATTGACATTTCCAGTCACCTGAACTTAAGAGGGGAATGAGAAATGTGTCAGGAGTGGAGGTCGGCCCGGCCGCAGCGGGGCTAAAAACACCCTTTTCTCCTTTCGCCAGTGACGCACGGGAACCATAGAAACGGTGTTTGGGTGCAGGCGAGCGGGTTGTACAGCGCGCTCGTTGGCTGCAAAATGCACATCTGCAGTCGCCTTTCAGGGAACTGACAGAGCGAAGCATTGGCGGCATAATATATCTGCCGTTAGACCGGGATTCGAACCCCGGTCCCTCGTGCGAAAAACCTAAGATTCCGCCACTGAGCCACAGGGGGGGAACACAAAGGTGTATAGATGCATGAGCATATAAGAGAGCGTCAACATGTTTTCTTCGGCGTTTGCTTGCAAGCGTGCGTGTTACAACAGGCTCGTTTGCTGCAATATTGATATTTCCAGTCGCCTAATCAGGGAACTGAGTTGTCTTTTCGCCGGTGAGTGACGCGTGAATGGGGCGCAAGGGCAGGGTAGCTTTCTTGTAACGTAAAGAAAAACTAACCCCGATCGTCCGCTTCCAGCCTCCCTTGTGAACGGCGCAGTTTGCGCGGCTCGAACAGAGGGAGAGAGAAAGCTAGCCCCGTGACCGTCCGCTCCTGACATCCCCTGTGAACGGCGCGGTTTGCGCGGCTCGAACAGAGGGAGAGCAGGTATCATCCCCCAAGCAGGCAAGGCAAGCGGGCGCACCGGCGAGCTTTGCGGGTTGGGGGGGGCGGAGGAGCAGTCTCGGAGAAGGATGCCAGGTGAGTCCTCAGAGTCACCAGGCAGTAACTGGCTCGCAGTGAGGGCGGTCGCCGTCAGCGAGCGCGAGCGCGAGAGCTGCGTGATCCTCAGGAAAGGGGCGTCTTGAAAAAGACGCCCGGCTCTTTTAGTGCAATGAGAGTGTGTGTCGCGGCGGCGAGCACACACACATACACAAAACACAGTAGCAGAGAAAGGATATAACGCCGGATAGCGCAGCAGGAAGGCGACTGAAGGCGGCGCGGCCAGCGGCTTCAGAGTGTCGACTCGTCCCGCTGAAAGGCTTTTTCAGACGGCGCGGCTTCTCTCCGGATCCAGCGATGCGAGAGCTTCGCTGAAGAGATGAAAAATCAGTGAGCTAGCCTCTCGAAGCTATGTTTATAGCCCTAGACCACGCCCATTCTGGCGGGACGTGACGTATTGGGCGCGAAGCGCCCCCATTGGAGCTGACGTCACGAGTGGGCCTTATCGATAGGCTGCTGCAGTTGCCGCAGGGCAGCCAATAGGCGCACAAGCCGTCTCGCCTGTGTCTGCATGCTGCCGCAACGCGTTTTACATTATTTCAAAATTAAGGATAATTTTTTGGCTTCAGTATCTCGCGGAAAAGAGATTTTCCCCTAGCGTAAGATTTACGCAGTACGAGAGTACCTCTCGTAAGAGAACCACCAGTACCACTGGAATTAAAAACATTATTACAAGATTACCATTTTGAATCGAGCTAAGGCAAACAGATAGTTTTGAACACTGGCTGGTATGTACTTGCTCAAATTTATTTTGGATCATTTTTAACCCAAAAAAGCTACGGACTGCAGCTTTAAGATCGACAAGGAACATTTGAATAACATTTATCAAATGACATTTGACATCAATACAAATGTTAACACACACATACACAAAAACAATGATTGTTATATAATCTTATTTTACTAAACACATAATCAGTCTTCTCAAACAGTATTCATGAATCTAAAAATGGCCTAAACAGATGCAACACATTTAACAACTGCAACACTTTTTTTTTGTTAAATGGGCAATGCTGTTTTATCAATGTAGTTAATTGGAAAAACGACTATATATACTATATACTATACTATGCTAAAACATCTAAATAATATGTCAAACACTATAGAGTTAATTGGGAATCTCTAATACTAAAACACAAATGCATTAACATGTTTTGAGGTCATGGAAGAACAGGAAAAGTTATTTAAAAATGTATGAATGTAACTTACAAATTTTCCATTCAAAGGTATTTGAAAAAAAAATATTTTATGGAGAGAAAAGAAAGGAGAGTTTTCCAACACGGTGCAGATAAAGAACAGGCTGTGTTAGAATGAAAAAAAAATCCTGAGATTGTAAATGGCACATAGAAAATAATCATTCCTACAGTAGTTATTAGAATGAGATAAAATGCTCTTCTTTTTACATGGTTTTCCTCTCTCTCTCTCTCCCTCTTTCTCCTGGTCCTGACTGCTTTAGAGCTCTGAGAACAGTCACACAGCAGAACAACTGGATGGAGAGGAAGAGGATGAACTGAATAGAGTAGAAGCATACAAAAATATAAAACAAGCTTATAGTATACATGCAGCACAAACAGCATCCAAGAGTGATTATCCAGACCGTAGTGCAGCAGATCACTCAGGTTTGAACTTCAGAAAGGTTACAGGATGAACCACTGCCAGATAACGCTCAACACACATCAGACACTGAAACAGAGGACGGCCAGTGATGCCTAGTCCTATCAAAAACTCTTATAATGTTGTTAGAGGTGAAAACGTACTCGGTAACTAACGTAACCTCGGTTCTCTCTAGAAGAGGGAACGAGTACTGCGTAAGATATCTTACGCTAGGGGAAAATCCTTTTTCCGCGAGATATTGAAGCCAAAAATTATCCTTAATTTTGTAATAATGCAAAACGCGTTGCGGCAGCATGCAGACATAGGCGAGGCAGCTCGCGCGCCTATTGGCTGCTCTGCGGCAACTGCAGCAGCCTATCGAGCGAGGCCTGGCGTGACGCCAGACCCAATCAGGGCACTTCGCGCCCGCTGCGTCACGTCCCGCCGAAATGGGCGTGGTCTAGGCCTATAAATACCGCTCGCAGGCAGCTATTATCTGGTTTTTCATCATCGAAGCAACCAGAGCGTGTGCATGTACGGCAAGATACGCAGTACTCGTTCCCTCTTCTAGAGAGAACCGAGGTTACGTTAGTAACCGAGTACGTTCTCTTACAAGAGGTCTCTCGTACTGCGTAAGATATCTTACGCTAGGGGACCCAATGCAAAACGCCGTGCATGCTGATATCTGACACCAAAGACCCAAGGGCGAAAGCCCGGGGTACATATAGTGCACAATCACTCAGGGAACTCACAGGGAGTTCGGGAAGAGGGAGGGGCGAAGCCGCACTCTTCCACATATGGCAGCGTCGCTGAGACGCGAATTTCATACAGACAGGGCGGGGTACGGCCTGAACTGATGGGGGAATGTGGGTCTTACACAGTCTGCCCAGGCACATCTCGTGCTGCTACTTTTTACTGTCGAACATTGAGCTGTGCTCAGTAGACGCAGCATTCTGAGCTGAAAGCATCAGGTCAGATAATACTGGTAAACTTAGACCGACAGCAGCCTGGCCTGCAGGGCGGGAACCTCTAGGTTATAAAACCTTATAAATGTAGACGGGGAGGCCCAGCCTGCCGCCATACAAATATCTTGCAAGGCAATCCCACTTGACCAGGCCCACGAAGAGGCCATGCCTCTCGTGGAGTGCGCTCTGACACCCAACGGGCACTGCATGCCCTTGGAGGCGTATGCCAGCGCTATAGCATCAACTATCCATCTGGATAGGCTCTGTTTCGACGCGGCTAGTCCCTTAGAACGCCCGCTAAATGAAACAAAGAGCTGCTCCGTCTGTCTGAAAACAGACGAGCGAGACACATAAGCTCGTAATGCCCTGACTGGGCAAAGGAGGCTCGCGTCTCTTTCCTCATCAGGGACCGGTAGGGCTGACAGGGAGATAACCTGCGCCCTAAACGGTGTGTTGAGGGATTTTGGAACATAACCGTGCTTAGGTTTGAGTATAACTTTTGAGTCATTAGGCCCAAACTCCATGCACGCCGCACTCACAGAGAGCGCGTGTAGATCCCCTATGCGCTTCACTGAAGCGAGAGCCAGCAAAAACACCGTCTTGAAAGACAGGTGTTTCAAATCAATTGACTGTAAAGGCTCAAATGGCGCACCTTTCATGGCTTCCAGAACCGTAGAAAGGTCCCATACGGGGACTGAGGGGGGTCTGGGAGGATTCAGTCTCTTAGCCCCTCTAAGGAAGCGGATGACTAAATCGTTCCTTCCTATTGACTGACCAAGCGTTGTTCCTGAGAACGCTGCTATAGCCGCCACATAAACTTTGAGCGTGGAGGGGGCCCTGCCCTCATCCAACAGCTCTTGTAGGAAGGAAAACACCTCCGTCACACCACAGTCTGTGGGTGACACACCACGGGCTGTGCACCAGCCCGAAAACACTGACCATTTCGAGGAGTAGAGCCGTCTCGTAGACGGAGCTCTAGCCTGCGTGATCGTGTTTAATACTCCTTTAGGGAGTCCAACATGTACCCGTTGATGGCCCAGACATGAAGGGACCATAGTTCCGGGTGAGGATGCCAGATCGAGCCGTGGGCCTGTGAGAGGAGGTCTCTCCTCACTGGTACTGGCCACGGGGCAGTACTTGCTAACTACATCACGACTGGGAACCAAGGTTGGTTTTTCCAGAACGGTGCTCGCGCTTTCAGCCAAAACTGCAGCGGGCGCATGCGGAGCAGGCCCAGCTGGAGCACTGATGATGCTGAGGCCATGAGACCTAGCATCTTCTGAAATTTCTTGAGCGGGACAGACGCGCCACAGCGAAACGAGTTCGCTGTGCGTTGAATGTCTACCGCGCGCTGTGGTGATAGTCGTGCTATCATGGACAGCGAGTCCAATTCTGTGCCCAGGAAAGATATCTTCTGACTGGGTGACAGAGAGCTCTTCGCCCAATTGACACTGAGACCCAAATCCTCGAGGTGATCGAGTAAAATGGTCGCGTGTTCTATGAGCACTGCGCGAGATTGCGCTAGAATCAGCCAATCGTCCAAATAGTTCAGTACTCGCATGCCTCTCATTCTGAGGGGTGCGAGCGCCGCATCCATGCACTTCGTAAATGTACGGGGTGCCAGGGACAAACCGAACGGCAGGACTGTGTACTGATGTGCCTGGCCCCCGAAGGCGAATCTCAAATATCGCCTGTGACGTGACGCTATTTGTATTTGAAAAATACGCGTCTTTCAGATCTATTGACACAAACCAATCTCCTTGGCGAATCTGCACAAGGATTTGTCTGGTCGTGAGCATCCTGAACTGTCGCTTCACAAGCACTTTGTTCAGTTGCCTTAGATCTAGTATGGGTCTGAGACCCCCGTCTTTTTTCGGTACCAGGAAGTATCTGCTGTATAGCCCTCCTTCGCTCTGAACTTGAGAGAGAGAGGCTCTATGGCCCCTTTGCTCAATAGTTTCGCCACTTCGGCTCGAAGTAAATGTGCTACTTCTGTTTTTACCGTGGTCTCGACGCGCGCCACATAGCGGCGAGGGCGTCGGCGAAACTGTAGCGAATAGCCTCTTTTTATAATGTTCAGCACCCACTTCGAAACCCCGGGCAGCTTTGCCCATGCGTCCGCATGAATAGCTAGGGGTTGAATACGAAGCGCGCTCCGCTCGCTCAGCGATGGGGAGGCTTCGGAGTGCTGTAACACAAGCGTCGCGCTCGTGACATTTGAGGCATGGGGCGCGCTGATAACAGCGGGCAGATTGCCCGCGCTCGACTCCTCTGCGGTGGTCAACCGCGAGGGGGAGGGCTGGGCGGTTCCCGTAGGAACTGTCATGTCTATGTGTGGATGTGGGCGCGGGACAGCGGGCACATTTACCACACTGAAAGCATCGTTCGCTTGAGTGAAGCGAATGCACGTTGGTTTCGTTTTTACAGAAACCGTGAGACATGCATAACGTGGTGTTAGTGGGCACATTCACCATGTTTGAAGCGCAATCGATCTGAGTCGATTCATGTGCGCGAGCCCTGTGTGACGGGCTGTGCTTGTGTGTAGAGATGGGTACTGGGCAGTGGGCATTCTTTCTACACATAAAGCACCATCGGCCGTGGCCGGGACACCAGAAAAATTCACACTTATGGGATTTATCTGGGTAGCCGTAAAAACGGCGTTTGTGTGCAGGCAAGCGGGTGACAGAACCGACTTGTTTACTGCAGGATACACTGGAACAGTCACATTTACTGGAACTGAACGAGCGAGAAGTTGCCATAGAAACATGCTGGCGTTTATTGCAGGCCTGCGTGCATTACAACAGGCTTGTTCACTGCAATATTGACATTTCCAGTCGCCTGAATTCCAGAGGGGAGTGGGAAATGTATAGGAAAAAAGAGGTTTGTCCGTCCGCAGCGGGACCAGAAAAACTCCCTTTTTTTTTTTTTTTTTCTTACGCCAGTGACGCACGGAACACCATAGAAACGGTGTTTGGGTGCAGGCGAGCGGGTTGTACAACGCGCTCGTTGGCTGCAAAATACACATCTGCAGTCGCCTTTTCAGGGAACTGACAGAGCGAGCATTGACGGCATAATTTTATCTGCCGGTAGACCCGGGGATCGAACGCGGGTCTCTCGCGTGCAAAAACCTGAGAGTCTGCCACTGGGCCACAGGGGGAGACACATTGTAACTCAGTTAGCGCGAGTATTATAAGAGAGCGTCAACGTGCTGGCATTTGTTTGCAGGCATGCGTGTATTACAACAGGCTTGCTCACTGCAATACTGACATTTCCAGTCGCCCGAACTTCAGAGGGGAATGAGAAATGTACGAGAAAGAGGAGGTCGGTCCGTCCGCGGGGGGACCAGAAACGCTCTTTTCTCCTTTCGCCAGTGACGCACGGAAACCATAGAAACGGTGTTTGGGTGCAGGCGAGCGGGTTGTGCAACGCGCTCGTTGGCTGCAAAATGCACATCTGCAGTCGCTTTTCAGGGAACTGACAGAGCGAAGCATTGGCGGCATAATTTTAACTGCCGCTAGACCGGGATTCGAACTCCGGTCTCTCGTGAGGAAAACCAATGATTCCACCACTGAGCCACAGGGGGGAACACAAAGGTTTTCGGATGCACGAGCATATAAGAGCGTCACATGCTTTCTTCGGCGTATGCTTGCAGGCGCGCTTGTATTAAAACAGGCTCGCCTGCTGCAATATTGATATTTCCAGTCGCATGATCAGGGAACTGGGAAATGTATGAGAAATTGAAGGTCAGTCCATCCTCGGAGGGACTAAAAAAAAACACAGGAGCAGTCTCGGAGAAGGATGCCAGGTGAGTCCTCAGAGTCACCATAGGCAGTAACTAACTCGCAGTGAGGGCAGTCGCCGTCAGCGAGTGCGAGAGCTGCGTGATCAGGAAAAGGGGCGTCTTGAGCCCAGCTCTTTTAGTGCAATGGGAGTGTGTGTCGCGGCGGCGAGCACACACACATACATAAACACAGTAGCAGAGAAAGGATATAACGCCGGATAGCGCAGCAGGAAGGCAAGGAAGGCGGCGCGGCCAGCGACTTCAGTGACTCGTCCCGCTGAAGGTGCTCTCTTTCAGACGGCGCGGCTTCTTATCCAGCTCCAGCGATGCGTGTGCTTCGCTTGAAGGATGAAAAATCAGATAATAGCTGCCTGCGAGCGGTATTTATAGGCCTAGACCACGCCCATTTCGGCGGGACGTGACGCAGCGGGCGCGAAGTGCCCTGATTGGGTCTGGCGTCACGCCAGGCCTCGCTCGATAGGCTGCTGCAGTTGCCGCAGAGCAGCCAATAGGCGCGCGAGCTGCCTCGCCTATGTCTGCATGCTGCCGCAACGCGTTTTGCATTATTACAAAATTAAGGATAATTTTTGGCTTCAATATCTCGCGGAAAAAGGATTTTCCCCTAGCGTAAGATATCTTACGCAGTACGAGAGACCTCTCGTAAGAGAACCCAGTACAATAATGAAATATATTGATAAAAGAGATCAGACAGTTACCAATCTCACAAACAGACAGATTGAGGTTAAATAATCCTGATGCAACTCTTGATCCTGTGATGATGAGCCATAATAACATAGATAGGAGTGTGTAGGAAAACCAAACAGGAAACTGATGCTGTGCATACAAACGTTCAGACTTCCCAAAAGCCTAATGGACTGAATTGTGTAGTTTGTAGATGTTTCAGGTGCGGTGAAGTTCACTGTAGAATTATTCATCTCTTCTGTTCTTTTCTTTTCAGCTCAAAAACTAAATATAGCAGCTGTGATCAATAGGAAAAGAGAAAATGTAATTCAGACTGTATGAAATAAGACAGTGTTATTAGGCCGCTGTCAGTAGCCTAAAAGAGGCCTAGAAATAGGGTTTCGTTCCACCAAGTGGGGCACTAATTTTTCTTTTGCTCAATATGTTCAACGTTAATAAATGGTATCCAAGCAAAAAGTTCTCCACGCATTATCCCGCAGTTAATGAGAAATTGTAATTTATTGGCGCACTATATTGACTGCGTATTGAGACGTCTAAAACGGTTGAGCTCGATTTTCAACCAATCAGCATCGAAAATGTAAGTAGGTCACAGCCGAAATCAAGCCAATATCACTACGCACATGTAAACAGAGGAGGACGTAAGCAGCGCATCTTCATCTGATAGCGGCGATCAAGCTCGATTAACACCCGTAAAGTGTATTCTTCATGTCGGAAAAGATGGTGGGAAAGGTCCGCAGCCCTTTACTGAAGTCCGATGGGAAAAAATCAAGCAATGTGCGTAGGAATGGCTCAAAACGTCGGACACTACGGTGCTAACGTTAGCTATTGCTAATAAACATGTTGCCCTCCTGGACAAACTGGTCTCTGATGTCCCAACAACTACGGGTTTCACCCGGCCTGATATCGGCGTTTTATAGGCTAGACAAAAAAAAACGCTTGACTTGTGTGTATGTGCGTGATGGGTAGGTTAAGGGGTCGGGTGAGTGTGAGTGTGTGTGTGAGAGAGAGAGAGAGAGAGAGAGATGGGTAGGTTTAGGGGTTGGGTTAGTGTGTGTGTGTGTGTGTGTGTGTGTGTGTGTGTGTGTGTGTGTGTGTGTGTGTGTGTGTGTGTGTGTGTGTGTGAGAGAGAGAGATGGGTAGGTTTAGGGGTTGGGTTAGTGTGTGTGTGAGTGTGAGTGTGAGTGTGTGAGAGAGAGAGAGAGAGAGAGAGAGAGAGAGATGGGTACTGGGTAGGTTTAGGGGTCAGGTTAGTGTGTGTGTGTGTGTGTGTGTGTGTGTGTGTGAGAGAGAGATGGGTAGGTTTAGGGGTTGGGTTAGTGTGTGTGTGTGTGTGTGTGTGTGTGTGTGAGAGAGATGGGTAGGTAAATAAATAAATCCAAATTAAATCTTGTTTACAATAATCATTCCTGTGAATATGTACATGTAGTGCAGTTACTGCTCGTGTATGCAAATTAACAATTCACCATTAAATGTGTTATTTTTAAAAGTGTTTTTCTTTGTATACTTTTGAGTTTAACTTGGTGATTGTCAAAACATTTTAGTAACTAAACTGAATTTTGACAACATGTTACAATGTTTATATGGTACAATTTCTGGTAAGCTAAGTTTTTTAATTTTTTTTAATTTTTTTTTTTAAATTTCACGATTTCAATTCAATTCTTGTGATTTGATTTAATGTTGACTCATTTGGATAAATATTAGGTACACAAGATAGGCGTTAATTTTTCTCAAGAAAAATAGGCTACACACAGACAGCCCTATCAGCTGGTAGTATTATTTAAGGTTAAAAATAACTCAAAATAAATATAATGTGTTTTTTATTATAATAACAACTTTATTTAATGATATAAGTACAAATATAATAAATATGTAATATAGTACACATATTTAGCAAAATACTCTCTATAGCTCTTTTTCTAGCCAACTAACGTGTCTATATTATGGTCAATAAATGGCTTTCCTGAGAATGGATGTGTGGTGTGAGAGTAGTGTTGCACGGTGTACCGATACTTCAAAAGTATCGCGATACTCGGAAATTAAAAACGTCACGATACCTAAATTTTTCAGTATCGATACTTAAAAATTTTTTTTTTTAAAACGCCTCCCTATGGACGTCTGTGTTTTTTTCCTGACGCACGCAGCAAAGAACCTGCCGCTGTCAGTGTCATGTGACAAAACCATGGACAAAACACTACAGCGAGATGCTGCATGTGCGAGCACAAGTGGTCCACGACTCGTAGAAAAAGATGACGCGAGGAGTGACATAAGGAAGTACGTTGCCTACCTTGCTCTGTTGCACGGTGCACCGATACTTCAAAAGTAAATCGGAAATTAAAAACGTCACGATTCCTTAATTTATTAGTATCGATACTTCTAAGAATGACTGCGTTCCAGATTTGTAAGGCTGGCGAGTGGCGACACATTGGCTGCGTGTCGTGTCCGTTTTTATTTCGGCTCCCATGTTAACTGCCTGCGTGACACAAGTGTCTGGGCGCAGCTCGAGACGCGCGGAAAACGCGTGCATGCTACAAATAGAACCGACGCCTATTTTTCACGCGACACGCAAGCGTGTTGGAAGGGTTTCCAGGCAAAATAGAATAGGAAAAGATGTTTCTATGTCATTTTGACACGAATACATATTAATAAATGACATTTTGATGTTTGAACGTTTTGACATAAATACAATAAATGTCATTTAAAAAAAAATATTATCGATTTTCAAATATTGCACCTCTCAAATACAGAACGAATTATTCTGTAGCCTATTTTGCCGTCAACACTGCCGACGTTGTCTTTGCTGCTATATATTTATGTTTAACATGAAGTATAGGCCTTCCACACATCTCTCTCTCCCCACATGTCAAATATATCACCAATGAGGCTTATCATATGTTACCAATATTAAACATTGTTTAATATAAACGCTGTTCATATTTTTATTCAAAGTTCAGAATCAAGATAAAGCTCTTATGTTTCTTATGATAAATGAGATAATGCTGCTAAATTTATATTTTTTTTACCTTGAATGTCATTGCTCTAATTTATTTTTTATATTTCATATTTTGTTCAAATGTTTAATATATCTGCTGTTCATATGTTAATTTATTAGTGTGTTATATGATTAGAATGTTGTCCCGGTTTTAAAATAAAGCACAGCAATGATATTTTCAGGAAAAGTATCGAAAAAGTATCGAAATCGCAATACTTGACTTGGTATCGGTATCGAAACAATAATTTTGGTATCGTGACAACACTATGTGAGAGCGTGTGAAAATTGTCAATTGCGTGAGTCTCACGGTGAATGCGTGAGAGTTGGCAGCTCGGTTATTATATTTTGGCTTAATTCTATTTGTTATTCAGATTTTACCTCAAATATTACCTTTGAATTGGAACAACATAATGAGAAGTAATTGGGATGTTAATGTTACAGTAGAAGTTTTCTTGATAATCTTATCATGTTTACTGTCCCTAGATAGCAACTTCAGGTATATCACACATTTCAAACTGGTTTAAAATTTCAACATTTTATTTTGTACTTCAAGTGGTAATTCGGCATTTTTGGGTTTATATGATAACAGGTTTGAAAGTGCAAAATTCCCTATGTTTTCCCTTTTTTTCAAAATGGGCACCTTTAGCATAATTTTTCTCAAAAACTGCAAGATTGTGTGTGGAGAACTTTTTCCTAAGGAATCTCTATATATTTCTGATATTAAATATGTGGAACGAAACCCTATTTCTAGGCCTCTTTTAGGCTACTGACAGCAGCCTATCTCTCTCTCCTCACACACACTCACACACTAACCTGACCCCTAAACCTATCCATCTCTCTCTCTCTCACACACACACACACACACACACACACTAACCCGACCCCTAAACCTACCCATCTCTCTCTCTCTCTCTCTCTCTCTCTCTCTCTCTCTCACACACATACACACACTAACCCGACCCCTAAACCTACCCTTCTCTCTCTCTCTCTCTCACATACACACACTAATCCGACCCCTTAACCTACCCATCACGCACATACACACAAGTCAAGCGTTTTTTTTTGTCTAGCCTATAAAACGCCGATATCAGGCCGGGTGAAACCCGTAGTTGTTGGGACATCAGAGACCAGTTTGTCCAGGAGGGCAACATGTTTATTAGCAATAGCTAACGTTAGCTCCGTAGTGTCCGACGTTTTGAGCCATTCCTACACACATTGCTTGATTTTTTCCCATCGGACTTCAGTAAAGGGCTGCGGACCTTTCCCACCATCTTTTCCGACATGAAGAATACACTTTACGGGTGTTAATCGAGCTTGATCGCCGCTATCAGATGAAGATGCGCTGCTTACGTCCTCCATGTTTACATGTGCGTAGTGATATTGGCTTGATTTCGGCTGTGACCTACTTACATTTTCGATGCTGATTGGTTGAAAATCGAGCTCAACCGTTTTAGACGTCTCAATACGCAATCAATATAGTGCGCCAATAAATTACAATTTCTCATTAACTGCAGGATAATGCGTGGAGAACTTTTTGCTTGGATATCTTTTATTAACGTTGAACATATTGAGCAAAAGAAAAATTAGTGCCCCACTTGGTGGAACGAAACTGAACGATACAGCTCACGTACAGCGGCCTATATGTGTTCAACAATACAAATAGAAGGTTTTCAAACTGTGCAATTCCACACAATTACAATTTATATTTCAACATTAAATGTCTAACATTTACTGCCTGGTAATTTTAAGGCAGGTCACTTTGATACACCCATGAGAGAAATTCAATCCAATATTAAATGACTTCAGAACATGAAATGGCTATTATTTCAAATCCTTAGCCTATAGGTTTGCATGAAAATTCTAATCAGTTCTACTTTTAACTGTCTTTCACATTCTTTTTAAAATATTTTAGGTATCAGTCTTATTTTAGTTAATAATTAAACCATCTTACAAAACATTTTGTATATTATTTAGCTGAAAACAAGAAAATTAATCAAAAGTTCATCACCTGAAGAGTGAATGTCCAGTCTCTCTGGATGTGTATAAATCTCTGTGATGTTTTATAGACTGACTTCACAGCTGTCACACGAATATATGTGCATGACTCCATAGGCAACAAATCACCAAACATTCAATATGCAAATCTTAAAGGGTTAGTTCACCCAAAAATGACAATTCTGTCAGTAATTACTTACCCTCATATTGTTCCAACCCTGTAAGACTTTTGTTCATCTTCGGAACACAAATTAAGATATTTTTGATGAAATCTGAGAGCTGTCTCACTCCTTAAGGCTGCTAGGTAATCGATATCTGCCATCCCAGAAAAGTTAGTAAAGACATCGTTAAAATAGTCCAAGTGACTATAGTGGCTCAACCTTAAGTTTATCAAGCGACGAGAATACTTTTTGTGCGCAAAAAAACCCCGTAAAATAACGACTTTATTCAACTATTCATTTTCTTCCGTGTGGGCCTCTGACGTGAGTTCATGAGAGCGCCACGACGCATGCGCGAGAACTGAGAAGATGACGCTCATGATCATTTTATGGGAAAGTGTGAAAGGTAAGCCATTCATTTTGCGGCATTGGTAAGGCACTTTTAGGTTTTCTCGTTTGTTTCTTACGATTCGTACATCCAGGAAATGAAACCATTTTAAACACTACATCGAAACCCATCTGCGTCATCTTCTCAGTTCTTGCTCATGCGTCGTGGCGCTCTCGTGAACTCACGTCAGAGGCCCAAGCGGAAGTATTCTCGTTTATTAAATGATGCAATCATTTTTGGGTGAACTAAACCTTTAACTGGCACAAAATACAGTGTATAACACTAGCAATCCAAAAGCGTGAGTCAAAAAGGCAAAAACAGTGGTCATAACAGTAATCATCAACAGAAACAGGCAATACTTTGCAAAATGGCAGTGATAGCACGGCTTAAAACACAGGGGGTGCTTCTCAATTCTTATTTGTGCATCCTCGTTTCCTTTCCTCGCTTCCTTTCCTCGCGTCTCAGCTCCACCCCCTGTAGGATGCGAGGAAAGGCTGCAAGGAAAAGACGCGAGGACAGAGGGATCGAATGAAAGCTTTTTTTATACATTGGAATACTTGATCATTCAAGCGTCACTTAACCGCGTCATCAGCAGCGGATCTGCCCTTATGTTGTTGAAGTTTGTTTATTTAAGAAATTCATAATAAATATTAATAAAGCAAGATACCCAGTTGAAATATGTGAGATGTGTGGTTTATATAAACTGCAAAGGTAAAGTATAAATCAAAATTATTGTGACCAATGTGAAGGGGGAGGAGAATTTATACGTGCGTCACGTTTTAATCGATAAAACTCTTCCGCATAGGATACACCTGTGTATCCTCGCTCATGACTCCTCAGGAAGCCTCCTTACTCCTCGATCCCTGCAATTAGAGAATTGAGATGTCCTTCAAGATGGCTGTGCTCGAACGGTTTCCGGGTCATAGGATGGAGGACGGAGGAGAGAGGGGATATTGAGAAGTACCCATTGTGACAGGAAATGACAAGACAGGAACTGATATGGCAGGAACAGGAAGTGACAGTTCAATAGTCAGGTGAGGGCTCCCTCTGGTGGACTGGTGCCTGATCAAACGTTACAACTGGACAAACTCTGCCTAAAGTTTTGCAAAACACCAAAGAGATACGCATAAAATGAATAGCAGGTTCCCAGTTATAAAGACTTGTTCATTGTTCCTTGCGCAATAGAGCTCACAATCTCATGGCAATTTGTAACTATTTTGCGTTTTGGCAAATTGGTGGCTAATTCGTTCAATTTCATTAAAATGTTTACGGATGATCTGCTTACAGCCCAGTGATGGATATGTTAAGAGTTTGGCCTTCATGCTTACATTTTTTCTAAAAGGCTAAAGTAAACTAGTAAACCTTCACCCACACGGACCTTCAAACAGCTCAACTGCTTCCGCTGAGGACTTCGGCTCCAGCAATCAACGCCTGACCTGCACGACTCTTGCCTTTGTAACCTCTAGCCCGCAAGGGATCCTGCGGATCGACCATCGCCTGACCTACAGTTTTCCGGATTACACAAGGACCAGCAGCGAACCTCCAGCACTCAGTGCAGCTCTGCAACTGTTGAAAAGTGATCCAGTCTACCCCCACTGTGAGCGGCAAGATACCAGTGGAAGACGTAGCCCATTGCCAGACTAATCACCCGACCACGTGGAACGTAGATATAAGCTAACCAAACCTCTTCCCAAAGGCCTTGGCATTAGGTTGTTGCTAAATGAGATTGCTTTTTGTGTAAACTGAATCTAGGGTCAGCGTTTACAGATACTTAAGACACGTTATCTGTATTCATAGTAAATGCGTATTTACTATTTCATACCAGCATCCAGAAAGACCACAATTGACTCCTCCATAGACTTCTAATTACCCATTCATTGCTTCGTCCAATCTGTTGCTCATCTACTTGGTATTCATTTTGTTAATGACCATTTGTGTAGTTGTTTGTAATTTCTGTTTGATTATTGATTCAATTTTCTTAGTAGTTTAGTAATTTTTCCTTTGTAGTTTAGTCATTTTCCTTAGTAGTATTTAGTGAGTGTGGTATTTTACTCTTGTATATCTGTTTGTTAATAAATTTATTTTTATTGCAAACTGTGTCATTCTTGTGTTGATAATCAGAGGATCTACAAGCTCACCAGAATCTCACTAAATCCTTCAGATTGATCAGATGATGAACTTCCTATAATTTATATAGTTCTAATTCTTTCAACAATCTTCCATGATTGTTCTTTATTGTCAAGGGAAATTCCTTGGCTGGTGCCCCATAATATAGGAAGGAATCATCTGACACTCACACTCGCCTTAGGTGACGTGTGACCAAAAACTCAATATTAATATTAATACAAAATATTAATATTAATATTTAAGACCATAAAACACTACAAATCACTTAATTGACATATAACATATTATACATTTTCTAAGTGAACTGAAGGGAAGAATAGGTCATGGGAAGGAAGTGGGGGAGAAGGAACAAATGTGAAGGAAGGACAGGAGGGAAAGAAGCTTTCCCACATCTTCACTCTGTGGGTTGCGGAGACACATGGTTGTATGTGTTTGTGTTGTCTGTATCTCAGGAGATAAAAGTGGTTCTTTTCGCCATATAGGTTCAGGCTGCAGGATTGCCGAATGAATAAACGTATTCAAATTTCTAATTGAATTCATTTATGAAGCACATTTAAAACAACCATGGTTGACCAAAGTGCTGTACAAAATTGCCTATAGGTCTAGCACCAAAATTAAAATAAACATTCACAAGACATTAAAAGCACAAGAGTACAAATGGGTTTTCAAAAGACTTTTAAACTCAAACACTGTGGTCACTGTTCTGAAGAGAGTGGCAATTTGTTCCATAGCTTGGGACCAGCGACTGCAAAGGCTCTGTCACCTCTGCATTGTAGTCTGGATCTGGGTACAGTAGTAAATGTTGGAAGTGTAGGACAAATGATGATGAATTCTTCTGATAAATCCCCAGACATGATATATATTAAAGATCATTTACATGCTTCAAATATGACAAACAAGGTTGAGCTTCTTATGGACGATCTTGTAGTTGAACATCTCCAGAGGGACCACGCAAGGAGAGTTCGCAAGGCTGAGAAGAAGGAGAGGAAGGTGCTTGCAAAGATCTTCCGCTAAGACTCAGCCTCCTCGGAATGGACTGATCTGTCATGGCCAGCAGTTAATAAAATCATCCGAAAAGTTGAAAGATTAAATAGGAAATTAATAAACATTGTGAAAAGTTTTATGGCTGAACATGAAATATGATGAAGTGTTTGATTTGCAGGACAAGCTTGAATTGCTTAAATCATAATTCAGATTTGACCTGCGAACTTAAGGGTCATTGTTACTATTAAAATAATAATAATAATTCATTACATTTATATAGTGCTTTTCTCTGCACTCAAAGCGCTTTACATAGAAGGGGGAATCTCCTCAATCACCACCAATGTGCAGCATCCACTTGGTTGATGCGACGGCAGCCATATTGCGCCAGAACACCCACCACACACCAGCTTACTGGTGGAGAGGAGACAGTGATGAAGCCAATCAGTGTATGGGGATGATTAGGAGGCCATGATGGACAGAGGCCACTGGGCAAATTTGGCCAGGATGCCGGGGTTACACCCCTACTCTTTCGAAAGACATCCTGGGATTTTTAATGACCACAGACAGTCAGGACCTCGGTTTAACGTCTCATCCGAAGGACGGTGCTCTTCGACAGTATAGTGTCCCCGTCACTATACTGGGGCATTAGGACCCACACAGACCACAGGGTGAGCACCCCCTGCTGGCCTCACTAGCACCTCTTCCAGCAGCAACCTGGTTTTCTCAGGAGGTCTCCCATCCAGGTACTAACCAGGCTCAGCCCTGCTTAGCTTCAGTGGGCAACCAGTCTTGGGCTACAGGCTGACATGGCTGCTGACGATATTATGTGTGTGGGTGTGTGTGGTTTCACAGTGCTTCGGTTGTTTAGGCTCGATGCATTTTTGAAAGAAACTGTGAACATCTTTTGCTTCTGACAGAGAAAATGTGTGAAGCACTGGGTGGGGTCTCAAACTTTATTGGAAAAACTTACCAAATAAGCTATTATATATGTGCTGTATAAAATAGGTGTGAGGAAGACAAATAATAATGAATTAAATAAATAAATAAAAGTTCGCCCAGAACAGAACCATACCGCCAATCCAAACTATATGCTAATTGTCTATCTTATTTGACGATAGTGGCCCTGACTGAAATGGTCGAATCCGGCTTGTCCCGTAGATGGTCTGCTTGCACGCTTTAACCTCGCGCACGAGCAGATCCGTTTGCGATCTGGAGACGCGTTCAACCTTTATACTATCAAATTCCGCCATGTAAATTGCAACCCGCCATGGCACGAGCACAACTGGCTTTTGAAGGAAATGGGAGATGAGACTTTGATTGGTTTATTGCACGTCGCGCCCAAAACACACTTATTACTCAGAGAATAGGGACAGCCCTTTTAGACTATGCGCCACCCATTTTTTCGTTGTTAAACTAGCAAAAGTGGATTCGGACAAGGCCTAACTGCACTTGCGCCCTGCGCTTAAGACCATGCACTTAAATCGTTAAAATAAGGTCCTGAGGCTCAGTCTTTTTAAACAGCCTTCATAAATCAAAAACTGGCCTGCAGGTGCAACACATTTAACACCTGCTATGAACATTTATATATATAACGTTTGTAAAATGAAAGATGGGCTGGGATTTCAGGTCAAATGAAATAGGTCTGTGACGATCCTTGAATTGGTAAACATTTATATCAACTTTATCAAATAAACACAGAGTTATTCTGAATGTAGAATGAGGCAGACAAGGATTATATGTATAATTAAATAATTGTGGTGGAGAATCTCTCTAAATAAACCATTAAATGACACAGGTTCACATTAGCGTGTTTCTGCAAATTAATTTGAAATTATACAGTAATTTACAGTATTGTAAGTAAACAAACAACAACAACAACAACAACAGTAATGACCAAATGAAGCTATTCAAAAAAGAAAATGTCCAGTAAATTAACTTAGTCAAAATAAATTAACCAAATGTTTTAGGAAAAGGCAGGAGAGTTTTCCAGTGCGGTGCAGATAAAGAACAGGTTGACCAAAACCTGCCAGAATAAAACATAACAAACCAAAAGAAAAAAGGTCCGCAATAAACAGTTGTGTCAGAATAAAAGAGAATCCTGCGAAAATAAATGGAATATATATAGTGGACATGGTAACAGTATTTATTAGAATTACATGAAATGCTCTTCTCTTCATGTGGTTTTCCTCCTCTCTCTCTCTCCCTCTCTCTCCTGGTCCTGACTGCTTCAGAGCTCTGAGAACAGCCACACAGCAGAACAACTGGATGGAGAGGAAGACGAGGAACTGAATGGAGTAGAAATATATGTAAATATAAAAATAAACTTGGCTTGTTGTAAACATGCAGACCAAACAGGAGCCAAGAATAATTATCCAGGCCACAGTGCAGCAGATCACTCTATATCTGAGAGGTTTGAACTTCAGAAAGGTTATAGGATGAACCACTGCCAGGTAACGCTCAACACAGATCAGACACTGAAACAGAGGACGACCAGTGACCAATAGTCCTAATAAAAAACATGCTAATATGGTGGGATGTGAAAACCCAGTAAAAAAAGAAATTACAGCCATCAAAGAGTTCAGACAGGTTCCAATCTCACACATAGAGAGATTGAGGTTGAAGAACTCTGATGCAACTCCACTTCCTGTGATGATGAGCCATATAACATAGGAGTGTGTAGGAAGACCAAACAAGGCACTGATGAAGTACAAACAAATGTCCAGTCTAGATACTAAAAATAAATAATTTGAGACATGTGTTGATGCTTCAGATGTGAAGTTCACTGTAGAATTATTCATCATCTTCTTGTTTATCTCTCAGTCCAAAAGCTCACAAAAATGTTAAAGACCCCCTGTGGTGAAAATCAAGTTTTGAATGTTATTTATATGTCTATGTGGTGTCTTTAATATACTTTAAGACAAACCATGTGCAAATTCATAAGTCACCACCATTGTTTAGTATTATCCCCTTAAAACTGTAGTAAACCACTGCCTGTTTCCTGCCGTCACAAACATGTAACCAATTCCATCAACGTGCGGACTGGCTTTTCCACATTGAAGAACTTTAAGAAGTGGCAGGAAAAAAGGCTTGAAAGCAAAGTTAAGTACATTTTCCTTACATTAAGAAGTTTCATAAAAAAATGCAGTTTTAAAAAATAAACGAAGCAATTACAATAGGGTCCTCACACCATCAGTGCTCAGGCCCTAACAATTCTATATTTTTATTAATGTTTTCAATCATGAAGTCTTATTTGTTATTAATGGTATATAGAAACAAAATTCATTAATTTATAAATGTTCTTTCAAATACACCTTTCAAGACTGCAGTCTCTGTCTTAGGCACACATACAGTAAAGTCTCAGGTACACACAGAATGCTCAAAATGAGTTGAATTAAGTTTATGTATTGCTGAATTTTAGCAAAGAGTCAGTCTCAGAAAAAGGTGTCAATATATTGGTTATTTTACCATTTTAAAATGATCTTCTATAAATAACAATCACAATCTATTAATAACAATCTCTAACCTAAGTTCATACAGAAAATGTAAAGTTGAGTAGTTTGTCACCTGAAGAGTGAATGTTCAGTCTCTCTGGATGCGTTTAAATCTCTGTGCTGTGTTTTATAGACTGACTTCATAACTGTCACAAGAATATATGTGCACAACTTCATCTGCTACACGTCACAATCAACATCAGATATGCAAATATATTATGCAAACAAATGTAAGGCTAAAAAAGGGACATATATCAACTGATAGCCAGTGACTGACTTTTATTGCATAACTAATCTACAGAAACCATTTTTAACCATATCTGAAAAACACTCTCTATGTAGGCTACAATGTACAACTGTAAGACAGTTTGTGGCTGTATATTTCTCTAAATAAACAGTGAATGACAGAAAGTCACACTATTGTTCTGACCCATTTTACACTACAAAGACAGTACAGGAGCCACTTTTCATTGAATCTACAAGAATTTTCTGGTGTCATAAACAGTAATATATATATATATATATATATATATATATATACACTCTAAACAAAAATGGTGCTAAATAGCACTAAAAGTGGTTCATTGGCTTGTAATCATAGGGGAACCACTTTAAGTGCCATATAGCACCTATCTTTAAAGGTGCTATACAGCACCTTTGTCAAATGGTGCTATGTAGAACCATAAGAGGTGCCATATAGCACCTTGGTTGTTTATAATTGCTTCAACAAAAATGGTGCTCAACAGTACCCAACAGTGGTTCTTTGGCTCGTAATAATAGGGGAACCTCTTTTGGTACTATATGGCACTTAAGAAGCTTTATAGCACATTTGTCAAATGGTGCTATATAGAACCATTTATGTTTTTTGTTTTTTTTTACATTTGAGGTAGTAGGGCCCATTATCATGCCAGATACTACAATTGATGAGTCAATATGCTCCTAAATGACAATTACTTACAAGATGGATAATTAATTTCTTACCAAATCGTGGCTTAAAAGATTCAAAATCCTGTAAAAAAAATGTCTGTGGTCAAAAAGTCTTGTGTGGGGGCCCTGGAATATATATAGGCGGGACTTGTATTCAGGAAAATCACTATATTTTAATGTCGTTTTTCTAATCCTATCACCAACTAAACTAAGAGACTAAGAGAGCCTTTAAATAACTGTAGGTGCTTAACAGGTTTTTTGTATGGTAATGGTGCCATATAGCACCTTAACCACCCCAAAGAACCGCTAAAGAACCGCTGAAGAACCAAACTGGGCTTAACAGGTTCTTTAAATGGTAGTGGTGCTATATAGCACCTTAAGAAACTATTCTGTTTCCACCCATCCAGGTGTTCCACCAGCTCTAGGTAGACATATTATCCGTTACTAACAAACAGTCTTTATGGGCATTATCTCTCATGTCCAACAACACCTTTCCAGCTGAAGTACCCTCAGTTTCCTTTGTGCTTGTGTCATCCCCTAGTCTACCTTTTCTTTGTGGATAATCTCATCTCTCTTTTTGACCATAAACCCCCACCAAGTTTTTCCTTTCTCTGAACCTCGTCAGTAAACTAACACAATTGTGCTGGGTTTATTACGGTCTTCTTAGGATTTTTTTTTTTTTCATGTCTAAATTCTCTGGTTATCTGGTTATCACAAATTAACTTTGTCCATTTAGACTAGATAAAAACGTGAATACGCTTATTTTCATTCACTAAGTTTTCCACTTCTCTGGCTAATAAATCAATCCCTTTGCTTTTGACAACGGCAATGATTAATTTTTCTTCAGCCAACGATTTAACAATAAGCAACTCGCTTGTTTCTCGCTACTGTAGCTCATATATATTTCTCTTTTGATTAACTTGTTTTTCATGAGAGATAAACATTACTGGACTTTTTGAATTACCTTTGTTATAACTTCCATTTCTTCAGTTGTGTTATCAACTTTTACTATAAGCTTTTTATCAGGATCTCTTCTGATAATTCACCCTGAACTTAAAGTCATGTCAATAATATCACATTTGATTTTCATTCCATTTAAAATTATCTCCTGCTGTGGCTTAATACAGTAGTTCAGTTTTAGTACTGTAACCTGTAATTAGGTCTTTTACTAAATTTGTATCTCCCTAAAAGGCTTTTGCAACTGTCTCAAGTTTTTTGTCACTTTTAACTCTATGAGTTTCACTTGGGTTGATTCTGCTATGCCTCTGCCTGTGCCTAAGATTTCAAACCCTAGAAAATCAACCTTTTCTTTTCCTAACTCAAGCTTTTCCAAGTTTAAATAAAACCATCATCCGTTAATTTTCTAATGGTTTCTGTTAATATTTCCATCTGTTCGTCAATTGTCTGTCTGGCTATCAGTACATCATCAATGTAAACTGTGATCTGCAATCCTTCTAAGACTTTCAATACATACATATATATATATATATATATATATATATATATATATATATTTTTTTTTTTTTTTTTAAATTTTTTTTTAATTTTTTTTTATCTACTATAAACCTATTGTTTTCCCTCAAATTTGAAGGCTGTTCGTGCGCGACTTTCCTTTGCTAAGGTTAGGCCACTGACCAGAATCCGTTAGCTAGGTCGATTTTAGATAGTATCCTACCATTATTCAAACCAATTGTCGCGTCTCCTGTAATAATTAAATATCGTTTTAATAAAGCCTCTATTAATTAAATATTACCTCTTTTCGAGATAATTCTCCTATTGTTTCTTTTATCTTCTATATACTGATTTTTTTATCTGATACTGTCTCTGCAGAACTTGAATTATTCCCATTACGGTATATTCATATTTATATGATAGTTTTAAATGATCATTTTGGCTTATCCCTTATTCTTATATTTTTAGAGTAATTTTTCTAACTCCTTTTTTGGTAATAGGGTCTCGTTTTATAACCCTATTCATTTCTTACTTCAAGTCAACCTTTTAAAAGCCATCTGATTATTTTATCTTTATCAAGGATCTTCTTCCTTAATCTATTTAATTAGAATATTATCTTTTAGACACATCACCTTTGAGCTGTCAACTACACAATGCAATCCTGCCAAAATAAACGATCTATCTCTGGTCACTTCGAACCAGCCAGTTTCAATGGCTAGACTTTTTAATCTAGCTAACTCTTTTCCATCTAACCACCCTTGGGTGGCTTTCTCTGGAAGATATGGCCAAAAGGTTTTAACCATTTCTATATTTTTCCTGTATTCAGCCTCCTTTTTAATACCTATCCCTTTGGACTGGTATGCATTAAGGTTTTCTAGCTTCATTGATATTCCTGTATAATATTTTATCATTAGTTCTACCAGGCTAGTTGAGGCACCTAGGGTTTTCCCCAGATTAGCTACCATTTTTGCCTTAATCCTATTGTTATCTTTTGCCCCTTTGAATTTCATGTTTTGTAGGAGCTGGATGAATGCAAAACTGTCTTCCATAGTCTGTTTAGCTGGACCGCGCCTAGGTTTAGAGGCTACTTCTTCATCTTCGGATTCAGATTCTGATTGCGTCCATTTCTTTTTAAATGACAAGGGCTTTTGAGAGCTTTCTTCCTCTTTATCACAGTCTGAGATTTCTAAGCTGGATGAGGAATCAGAAGGTTCTCCTCCCTTTTCTACCTAGGTCTTTGTCACTAAAAGAGGAAGTTAATACTTCCTTTTTTCTTTTAGGTAAAGCAGCTTTATGCGGTTTTCTTGGAACTCTACCCTTATTGGGGTGTGGAAGCCTTGCTATGCGTGGCCTCCCATAGTCTCCAAAAGTCTTTGATCTTTGATACTTGTCAAACAAAATATAACACAATGTGTTTTTGCATTCGATCTAGCTGTTCTGCTAACATGTAACATTTTACTTTTTTGCTGGTTCCCTGCATATTCAGGATCTCATCAGATGTAAGTTCACAACCAAGCTGCATTACTTTCTGCCCTGGTCCCTTGCGTGCTGCTGAATGTGAATTCACTGTACTAAGTACATGACCAGGGTAGGTTAGAGATGTTCTACCTCTCAGGGTATTATTTTCTCTTTTATGCAAGCTGCTTTTACATTCTTTTGGCTTGCTTGCTGATTTTTTTACTATTAATCCTACTTCTACAGTACGAGTTAGTTCCTCATTGCCTACCTGCCCTGCATCTTTTAATCTTTTAATCTTTTATTTAGTTGATCTTGCGATAGCAAAGTGATATTGGTTATTTTTTCCATGACTGTGTTAATCTGTGTACTCCTCTGAGGCTCTTTTTGGTAACTATCTCTTTATATGAGGTTTTTAGGTACTCTATGGTCCTACAGCGCTGCCCTCGAGATCTCTTGTTACCTCTGTCGTGCTCAACCAAAGAACCTTATCTCAGGCATCCCCGAGATATTTTCTACGGTTAGGAGGAAATATCTGTTCCTGTAACTTCCTCAAAGCACTAAGGAGACATTGTTTTGCACTCGGATTTAGCCGTTGCCTTAGTTTTTTGAAAACTAAGGTTCTTTTGGGTTTTATTGGGCAATTAGAAATTGTCCCAATCCCGGACGAGCCCCCATGTGGTGAGATCGTCTCCGGTTACTTAACTGTAACCTTGTTCCCTGAGAAAGCGGAACGAGATGCTGCGCTGCTCAGCGCATTGGGAACATATTTTATTGTGTCCAGCTGTGAATATTGTGTATAACACGTCAATGAAATTGACCCGGAGGTAATATAGCCTCGGTCGGTGACGTCATTGGCGTGACACGAGGCTATAAGTAGATGAGCCACAGGTGCATCGTCAGGATATTTTGTCTGAAGAGCAGTCCTGGGACATCTTCAGCACGGCAAAGTAGCGCAGCATCTCGTTCCGCTTTCTCAGGGAACAAGGCTTTTCAAAAGCTACAATCGATGCTGCGCTGCTCAGCGCATTGGGAACGAGAATACCCACGCCGCCGTGCTTGAACATGTCTGGACCCCCACGGTTGTGCAGGTGTGTTTCACAAGAACGCAAGAAGGCCTAGACATTAGCTTGTGATGTCGACTCAAGGACATGAGAGCCCGGAGTGGCATGAACATCCAAACTATAAAATCTTATGAATGTGTGTGGAGAGGACCAACCTGCCGCATCACAAACAAACCTCAAGGGGCACCTCTTGCCAAGGCAGCAGAGGAGGCGACCCCTCTGGTGGAGTGAGCCCTTAGACCCGTTGGCGAAACTTGGCTGCGCCTCACAGGCAAGAGCAATAGCATCCCTGACCCAATATGACATGGTCTGCTTAGTGGCAGCAGCCATCGGTTGTGGCCCCCATAACAGGTGAAAAGTCGCTCTGACTTACGCCACTAGCTAGTGCGATGGACGTAGGCCTGAAGAGCACGGACTGGACACAGTCTATGAGATCTCTCCTGTTCCGGCGTCGTGAACGGCGGAGAGCAGAAGGCCTCAAGCGTGACAGGATGTACAGTCGAAAAAGGCACCTTAGGCAGGTAATCAGGATGAGGATGCAAAATCACTTTCACCATTCCTGGGGCAAAGTCTAAGCAGGGTGGCGAAATCGACAGAGCCTGCATATCCCCAATTCTTTCAAAGAAGTTATTGCCATAAGAAAAACCATCTTAGAGTCAGAAGTTTGTCAGACGCTGATTCTAGAGGTTCAAAAGGAGTCTCAACCAGACCCTCTAGGACTAAAGCTAAGTCCCATGATAGGATCTTGGTTTTATGAGAGGCCTCAGTCGTCTGTCCCCATGAATGAAATGAACGGACAGAGGATGTCTCCCGAGTGGCACCCTGTCAACCAAGGCATGGCAAGCCGAAAGAGCGGCCATACAAACCTTGAGAGTGGCGGGGCATGTGCCAGATGATAATGTTTCCTGCAGGAATTCCAGAACTGAAGCAATCTGGCAGTTGACCGGATCTGCATTATTTATGACACACCACCTTTCAAAGACACTCCATTTGTTGACATAACTCTTTCTAGTGGAGGAAGCACTAGCACTGAGAATGGTCTCAACAACAGGCGGAAAGCCCAGTGCCCCTCAGTTGGTACCCATCAGGGGCCAAACATGAAGGTTCCAGAGGTTGGGCCTGGGATGGAATATCGTGCGCTCCGTCTGAGACAGAAGGTCCCTCCTCTCCGGAATCGTCCGAGGCGAGCCGTTGAGGAGAGATATTATCTCGGAGAACCAAACTCTGGCTAGAACTCCTGGGAGCAGAGAAACTGGAGGAAAACACATACATGCACATCCTAGGCCATGTGTGCGCCATCGCATCCAGACCCAGGGGCTGGGTGATTCAGAGATAAGTAGAGGGAACATTGCGCTTTCTGATAAGAGGTCCACCTCCGCTTTGTATCCAAATCTGTTTGACAACTTCTGGGTGGAGTTTCCATTCCCCTCTCAGTAGTTTCTGTCTGGACAGTAAATCCGCTCCCATATTCAGGTGCCCTGAGATGTACACTGCCCTGAGTGACAGGAACTTTTCCTGGGCCCAGAGAAAGATGTGCCCCGCTATTCTGTTCAGATTGCGTGAGCACAAACCTCCCTGGTGATTATGTGAGAGACTGCCGCTGTGCCGCACTAGGACATGACAGTCTCTCAACTGAGGGAGAGAGTATTTCAGGGCCAGAAATACAGTCATCAGCTTGAAGCAGTTGATGCCTCTCATTCCCCTTGAGCTGGACGACCACTTAAGACCGCTCCCCAGCCCATCAGGGAGGCGTCTGCCGTTAGCATTCTGCGACAGCAAGACGCACCTAAAGTGGGACCCAAAGCAAGGAACCGGGGTCTGAACCACATAGAAAGGGAACGAAGCCGCAGCGCGTAACCCTTACCATAAACATGGATTTTAGAAAGTTCACGAAGCGTTCAGCGCGCGACTCACCATAAACATGGATTTTAGAAAGGACACGAAGCACTCAGCGAATGTTCTTGCCTTTATTTGCCCTTGGGGATTGTAGTTGAAATCCCCCGTTTTGAGCCACAACTGACATGGTCTCATGCGCAAAAGGCCCAGAGGAATCATTGTGGACGCAGCTGCCATGAGACCTATGTAATGTCCTGACCTAGCTAGATGTTGCTTAATTGGTCCTGACACGAGCGGGAGACAATTATGCCCGATGGTGACAGAGTCCCATTTAACCCCAAACATGTTACCCTCAGGGTGGGAGAGAGTACGCCCTTGGCGTTGACCTCAGCCCCCTAGAGATAACATGGCTAGGTCGAATGGAAGGACCTAATATTGGTAAGCTTTGCCCCCAAAAGCAAACTTGGGAACCTCCTGTGTTGTGGCAATATTCTATATGAAAATATTAGGGCTGGGGGAATTAACGCGTTAATCTTTGCGATTAATTTGAAATGTTTAACGCGTAAAAAAAAAAAAACGCAATTGACGCAGCACTTTTTTTTTTTGCCTCGTTTTAATGATTTCCTGTTGCGTCTGCTATTAAAAAGGCCGAAATATGCCGTCCCGCCCCTCCATGTTCGGCGGTCAGGTTTCATTCTCGGGCAGCTTTCATGAGCGGGTCTTTTCCGCTCGGTATGTGCGTCGCGCTCTGTGCTCCGCGCGCACGAGTGTGTGTGTGTGTGTGTGTGTGTCGGTCGTTCGGCGCGCTCTGTGCTCCGCGCGCGCGTGCGTGTGTGTATGTGTGTGTGTGTGTGTGTCGGCTCGCTCTGTCGTTAATGGCCCAGCAGCGGCGAGCTCTCCGTTCCGTGTGTGTGTGTGTGTGTGTGTATGTGTGTGTGTGTGTGTCGGCGGCTCTGTCGTTAACGGCCCAAAGGCTTCAATCATGTACTAAGCACTGGAAAAGTAAAGTCCACTCAAGTAACATGAAATTTCTCTGTTGACTTCTCTTTGCTGAGCTGGTATAGCCATGCTGGGCAACAATGGTAAAATGACCTGCTCTGATCACATGCTCTGGTAATAATAGCTTTGTAGGACTATATTTTGTTTTAATAATTAATAAAATAATAATAATAATAATAATCTGTTAAATTGATTATGTTGATTGATTATTGAAAAAGAATAATATATTGATATATTGATGTTTAATATTTTAATATAGGGCTATTTTCTGTTCCCTTTTTTTCCTGTGTTGTTTAATTAGGTGATTCTAAGTTTAAATATTGATGATTACAAGCTTGGGGGAAGCGCAATTAATTGCAATTAATTACAGAAATTGTGCAATTAATTAGTTAATTTTTTTTAATAGATTCCCAGCCCTAGAAAATATACATCATTCAGATCGATCATGACAAATCAAACGTGATGTTGAATTTACGACACGATCGTCTTTACAGTTAACATCTTGAACTTGAGTGCTTTAACTGTACGGTTTAAGCCTCGAAGATCGAAGATTGGACGCAACCCCCCATCCTTCTTGGGGACCAGGAAGTATCTGCTGTAATAGCCAGACTCTCTCTCTGGAAGAGGAACATGTTCTATGGCCTCTTTGCTCAGCAGAGATTGTAGCTCTTGTGACAATACATGCCCCAGTTCCGGTCTCACGGAAGTGAATACCACGCCGTTGAAACGCGGAGGACGATTAATAAATTGGATTCTATCCTATTTGTACTGTACTTAATACCCAAGCAGAAAAACCTGGCAGAAGTTTCCACGCTGCCAGACTCTCTGAGAGTGGTATCAACTTAAAACTTCCTTTTGAGGGGATGTTAGATGTTCCGTGTCCTGGATGACAGCAGAAAAGCAACAGAACATCTAACATTTAGCTGGAAACCGCTGCTACCCGAATCACCAGAGGTGGCGAGGAAGTACAGTGGTTTCGTGAGGGTGTCAGGTAGGAGCTGTTTGATTTACATGTCTCGTCCCGTAGGGGCACACCCCCACAGACCTGGGACAAAACAACCCTCAGGATTTAGTCTTAGGTCTATTATGCAGCTGCTGAGTGCAACGAGCAGGTCCGCAGTTTTTCTTGAGGGAGAGCGCAACTCGTTACACTCTGCTTTTGAACCCTCCTAAAATGACGATGAGCAAAAAGAAGAGAAGAAAATGTCTCTTCAGACTGGCCCATCATCGTATAACCACAGACACCTGCACCCATGATAGTCTTAATACGTCAAGGGCACAAAGATGCACGAAGAATAAGGTTTTCCCATGAACGAGTTAACGTCATGGAGATCCTCAAGGAGGGCAGTCTAGCTGTAATCCGACCATCACACAAGTCACCACCTCGAGAACCTCTCAAACGTTTTATCATAACGAGAGATGTGTTCGGAGGCAGCTTTAATTCCTCAGAATTAAATGTGGCCGAAGAACAGCCAGACAATATTATATATAATGTGTATATATATATATATATATATATATATATATATATATATATATATATATATATATATATACACACACACATATATATACATACATACATACATACATATTTTTATATATATAGGCTATCGTATAAAATATTATATATATATATAAATATCAGTTCCTCAGCAATAAACACATCCCAATCAGACAAGCAAACACGGTCTGGATGATATGCTGTTTAAATCTTTCATAAGATCAACCTGGTATGCCTTTAACACGGCCATGGTGTACAACGCAGTACCAGCCTGACCGCTGAAAATGCATCTGATAATGTGATCCCAGGGGAGAAATAGCCCGCGAGCGTCTCTCCAAACTGAGGCGATATCATATAATCGCGTGCCCTCGCACCCGCGATAGTATAATGGTTCGATGTCGAGGACACAAGACATAAATATTTACAATCTTTATTTATTTATAGACTGTTTTATGGGACTCTTTTTGTTGTGATCAGATTAATCTGGCCACTGCACGAGGGATCGCCACGAGCAATCTCCTTTTATCATCACGGGAGAAACGCTCGGAGGCGACAAACCCACGAGATTCAATGTCCTCTGCCCGAGCCGAAGAAGCGCCGAGGCACGCTTCGGTAGTCAGGCAAAAGGACATCGCGATCTGGAGAGAGAGCGAGCGATAGGGACGCACCGTCTCTCGCTTCTCAGCCAGATCGCATGCGAGCCCCACAATCATTATGGGCGCTACCCCTTTGAAATAAGCAAAGCGAACGCGAAGCACTTTAACCCCTTCCTCATCACCCCCAATTTTGGCAAGTGCTGCATACATGAAATGCCCAAAATAAAAAGGTTACTGCTCATAAGTAATTCTGAATAGAAACATAACACACATACATTTAGAAAGCCAACCCTTGACAGTTTATAGTTCAAGACTCAAAATTAACCAGACTGTTATATATATTGAGATATATAAGCTCAAACATATTTTGAACTAAAATAATCCAGGATCACCAGTGATCCCTGACAGGTAAGGGGTTTTAACTGTGAACATTCCACTGTGCTCGCAATCACCATGCTCAAATGCAAGGGCAGCATGTTCTTTCCCAAACAAACAAAGCAGTAAGTGTGTGTATCCAATTCTGACATGGGACATCGGGAGCATCGAGGAACACAACGCTTATTGTTTTATTGGCTCATTTCTCCTCTTTTTTTTTTTTTTTTTACTTCTTAAACTCTTTGATGTACGAGAGCGAAAAAGGCTTGAGAAATGAGAAATTTTCTGCACACTGCCTGAATAAACTAACTCCTAGCAAAGATCTGTAGCAGATAAAAGGTAGAGAGAGAGAGTTTTGACGTTCACACATGCACAGTAATGGTCTGAAGACAAAAGACTGACGATGCACCTGTGGCTCATCTACTTATAGCCTCGTGTCGCGGGGGCGCGCCGATGACGTCACCGACCGAGGCTATATTACCTCCGGGTCAATTTCATTGACGTGTTATACACAATATTCACAGCTGGTCACGATAAAATATGTTCCCAATGCGCTGAGCAGCGCAGCATCGATTGTAGCTTTCGAAAGGGAACTGGTATTACTCTCACTTTCCTGATTTCCTTTTGCTGTCAGGTCAGAATAGGTATTATTCCCTCACTTGCTTGTTATAATTTATACCAGTAAATCTAGGTGTAGTCCCTACACTCCCAGGAAACAATAATAATCATTACTTAGCCTACTAGACATCAGGCCCGGCTCCACGGGGGGCCAGGGTGGGCCTGGCCCACCCAATCAGAAGCTTGGCCCACCTTGGCCCCACACCACATAACAGCCAATCACAAAATTGTTCAATCTTCAATATTAAATCGCTGCTCTCATGCCACACATATGTTCTTATGCAGTGAAACATACATCGCGGAGCAGAGAGGACACTGACAATGCGCTGACAGACAGGACAGGCCAGGTTACTTTTAATATGAAACAAAGTCTCAACTTTCAAATTTGGTCATTTTTTAACGCAATTTAAAAAATAAATACCGTTTTGTGGCTCTTTAATGTGTCTGACAGATCGTTGTAGAGTCTCAGTTAAAGCTGCTGGTGAACCGATCATCACTTCCTTCTAGTTAATTTATAGCATCAAATAAACATAAATGAACACCAGAAGGAATGTTGTTTTAACCGTGGAAAGACGTCAGTACACAACGCGTTATTCAAGTTCAAATCCTCCAACGTTAATCTACTAACTCTCCTGACTGCTTTGTCGGACGCAGATGGCGGATTATGATTGGTCAGATCGCCTATCAATCAAACTCCCTGCGAAGTTTGAATCTTCATGATGACTTGTAATCAAGAGTTACCACACTCTGTAGCCTAATAAAACACAACATGCACAGATTTATTGTGGTAAAAAAAATAAAAATAAAAAAGATTCTAAATATACATAAGAATGTAAAAATAAAAATGTAAAAAATAACAATGGCCAAAAAGATTAATAATAAATAATTCTTAAGAAAAACTGGATTTCAGATAAAATGAACATTTTTTGTTTGTAACAGTTTTCTAAAATGAGCAAAAAGCTGATGTTGTAAATGGTATACAGTGAAATAGTTATTTTAAAAGACCTGTCCCTTTTTATCAAATCTAAAGTTACTTAATTTATACAGGATCTGTTAAGGGGTAAAAAAATATATAATAATATTACAAATGCAAAAAGAGAGAATGTAAAAATAAACCTGTTAAACATTTTTATCTCTATATAGATGCCAGGCTGCCAAGGACACCCAGCCTGTAGTTCAGAGTTTTATGGGTCACCTCTTGGCAGAAAGGCCAAATCAGATCTTGGCCATCGATTTCACCTTGCTTGAGCCCTCACGTTCAGGGATTGAGAACGTATTGGTAATGACTGACGTCTTTACTAAATTTACGCAGGCGGTCCCTACCCGGAACCAGCGAGCTGAAACCGTAGCCCAGGTACTTGTGTCTGAGTGGTTTTGTAAGTTTGGTGTTCCTGCCCGCATCCACTCAGACCAAGGCCGTAGTTTTGAGTCATCCCTTATCCAGCAGTTGTGTCGCTTATACCAGGTGGAGAAGTCTCGCACTACCCCGTGGCATCCTGCCGGTAACGGGCAGTGTGAGCGCTTTAACAGGACACTGCACAATCTCCTGCGTAGCCTGCCTAGGTCACAGAAGGATGATTGGGTCTCTGCATTGCCCCAGCTACTCTTCTGTTATAACACTACTCCCCATCAGGTGACTGGAGAGTCTCCCTATTTTCTCATGTTTGGACAGGAACCACGATTACCTGTAGATTTTCTGTTGGGTCGTGGTCCGGGGAGGGGTCCTGATAGTGTTAACAGTTGGGTGTTGGAGCATCAGACGAGACTGCAGGTGGCCTTTGAAGGGGCCCGGGAACAGTTGCGTCTAGCTGCAGAGCGCCGCAAGGAGATGCATGACTCTCGTGCCCGGGACGCACCCCTGAGTGAAGGCCAGTTAGTCTATCTTCATAACTATGGTCTAAAGGGTCGTCACAAGATCCAGGACCATTGGAGTGCAGTGGTGTATCAGGTACTGAAAGCACCTGGAACAGGAGGCTCGGTATACACCATTGCACCGGTCAACGATGTGAGTAGGGTGAGACATGTTCATCGCTCTCTGTTAAAGGCCAGAGTGGGGCGGGAGCCCTTGGCACCGCCCCCAGAGAATAGGGCGTCGGTTGGCGAGGAACCACTATTGGAGGATCCTTCCTCAATGGAGGAAGTTGACCTTTTTAGGGTGGTACCTGAGACTTTTCCGGCTGCCATGGAGTCAGGGAGTCAGGGCCCCGTTTTGGTGGGCTCTGGTTCACTGGAGCCTGTGGTGGATGTGGAGGTTGAGGCTCTTGTGGTTCCTGGACCATCAGGGCAGGGCGCCGTAAGTCAATTACCCTTGACGGATCTTGGCCCCTTTGGTCCATCTTATGTGGATGGGGCAGTGAGGCGTACTAGGCGAACTACTGCTGGTCATCATTCTAACCGTAACCATCTTCCTAGGGCTGTAGGGGGGGTGGTAGGTTTGGAGGCTGTTGAGGCCTCAACTGGTTCTATATCCGCATTGTTTAGACCTTGGGATTAGGGCTATTGGAGTGATCGTCGGGGCGACGATTCAAGAGCTGAGGGTAGATTGTGGCAAGGTGGGTGACGTAGTTCAGTTTCATTGGCTCATTGGTACATGATTGTCACCCACCATAGCCTATTGGAGGTGGCACTGATGGTATTTTAGGGCTGGAGTTAGATCGCCTGGTGTGCGTCACAACTGGGACCGCCCATACTGAGCGCGCTGGTGTAGACGGTACGTGGTTTCTCTTGGTTTGTAGCTGTTTGGCTAATAGACGTGAGCATGTGGATTTTAAATGTAGACTTTCTCTTTTTTCAGTGCGTTTTATGCCTGGTTGGGTAATAGGCTGTCCACTGCATGTTAGGTATGTGCGCGATTCTGTTTACCTACTGTTATTTTGGCGTCGGGTGATTAATTATCTGTTTAACTCTTAGCCGTGAAATCAGTGAAAAGTCTTCCTGCATGTTAATTCATTATGACCTGTGAGTGACCATACACCCCGTGTGGCACGAGGAATTGCGTGGGGTAAGTGTGATTTAATCTGCTTCCTCTTTTTCACAAGACCTGTATCTAATTAAGCATTCTTCCTTAGTGCGCTGAGCTGTCTCTTCCATCGCGTTTCTTGAAGGCGGAAGTTTATATCCGTTGTTAAAGGAGGATGCGCTGCTGTTTTTCCTTTCCTGCTGTTTTTGGGGCTGGTTTACATCTAGGGCATTATTAATGTCATCGTTCGTGCCCTGTTAAGTGTTTACGCTCAGGGAACTCTGATTCTGGGACCTGCTCCAGTGATCATTCGAACTGTTGCATTCATTTCATTTTGTGTGTTTATGTTGTTGTTTACTAGTATTTTGTTTTGTATATTTTCAATAGTTCAAGCTTGTTATTGTAATAGTGTTCTTTATAAATGTTTTTGTTTACTTTGATGGAAATATTTCCACTGTATGATTGAACTTAATTTGTTTTGTTTGCTTTGGTGTATTTTAGGCACTGCTGGCTCGAGGCTGGGAGGCTAGTTAGCTAGTTTGGAGTACTACAGGTGGTGATGCAGTTGTGTGGAGTGCAGTGCTGTTTGGATTCACCTCTCACTGCGTGTGTGTGTGTGTGCGTGTTACACAAATCCACAGATAGGATCTCCACTCCATCTAGCCTGCCCCAGCCACTGGAAAGCCTGTGTCTTTTATGTCTTTTGTTTATTTTTTTGTTGTGACTATTTTCCAATTGACATTTTTATTTTTGTCCAGTACACAGAGTATCTGATTGCTACAGGGCTTGATGGTGACCAGACATTGATTATCATGGAACATTTTAACTATTTATGATGATTGAATAAAGTCTTTTTGTACATTGTTCACACGCCTCTCTCGGATTATTTCAGCCTACGAACCTGTGTCCCTTATTTTGGTTATTTCCCCGTTTTATTACGGGGTGGCGTAGTCGGATTGTATTTGTTCAAACGTACTTATAACGTACTTATAACACCCAGCCCACCTGGAACATCACTTGGCCCACCTTTCATCTCATATCTGGAGCCGGGCCTGCTAGACATATTAATAAAAGTCATGCTTACCTTCCAGCAGAATCGCTCTTGGAATCCTTGTTATCTTTGGTTATCAAGGATTAATAAATTGCTCTGTCTTTTTTTCTAATAGAACTGTTTTGTAATAGCTGAAGTAAAACTTAACAGTCATTGTCTTTTAGAAATAAAAATGTATTTATACAAAAGATTAAAACACTGAGATTAAAACTCGTAGCAAATCAAAAGAAAATGTTACAGGATATAAAACTTCAGCTTATTCAATCTCAACAGTGCAGTCCTGTATGAGTGAATATTACAAAGGCTAATTACCTTGTAAGCAGTTCAAACAATTGGAGTAAATACAAACTTGTTCTCATCCGAGGTTTTTCAAGTTACAATAATACAGCAGAGCAGTTCAAACCAAAAGAAATTCCGCTAGGATTATACTAGAAGAGATTTAATTTCTCTCTAGGGATGCAATTGACATCAAAATAAAAAATGCAGCAACTCAACAGTCAAAATGCAGTCATATTTATACGGAACTGGATTACATTGTTCCTATGCAGTTTCTTGGGTTTTTTCCAGAGGAACTAACGCATGTGACATCAACCTTCTTCAGATGTCGACATTGTTCCCCATATATGGGCATTATTGTGTCCTTTCCGTCCTCTGTGCTTTGGGCTTCTATGTAAGTGTGTGCGTGCATATATCTGGAAGTGTGTTTGTAGGTTCATAATATCTATCAAAATTCAAATATTTCACTACAATACGCACTTTCATGAGATCGTGTTGGATCATTTTGTGCGCAGCTTGTCAGTGCAGTGCGGCTGATCGGTGGTAAATGCTGCTCCATCTGAACACCAGAGGGCGCTCTCCCGCAGACACGCCAAATATGCCCCGCCACCGAAATACGATAAAGCACATCATTCCAGGAAATCACTATCGGGCATCAGACTATCTGTAGCTGAATAAACAGAAGATTGAAACACTTTGATGAGTGTTTAAACATGACGAATAAACACACAACTTATTCTGTGTAAGAAGCCACATCATCTCACAGAAGGATGCTTAAAGGGGTGGTTCGGGATTTTTGACATCGGACCTCATTTTTAAGTCAGCCTGGTTGTTATTCATCAGTGGAGACATTTTTTTTTCAAAATTATCCAGTCCTTATATTTGGATAGTTAGCCGATGCTAGGCTAGCGCGAGTCAATGGTATATGTTAGCCAGCCATTAAAAACCGTTTTACCCACTCCACAGTGCACCAAACGCAAATCAATTATAACACTAGACTATCGATGCAAATGTCCGTTGAGAGAATAATGTTAGAAATCAAACTTACCTTTCATCTCAATGATCCCAAAGGAACTAGTTTCTCAGCAACTGCGGAATTTTACTTTGCTCCGGTTAGTAATGCGGCAAAAAGTAAACACAGAACAGAAGAGCACTACAGTCGTTACATCCAGCTAACGTTAGCTAGCATTCCTCAGCGATATCAAAGTCGCGGCAGGTAAATACACTTGCGTCATGTGTGTACCGGCTCACTCGGTTGCCTAGGTAATCAATATCACTCCGCTGCTGCTGTAGACAAGGCTTATGATTACAGGGAACAAATTATAACTAATGCAATGTGATGAAAAGGTAAGTTTGATTTCTAACATTATTCTCTCAACGGACATATACATCGATAGTCTAGTGTTATAATTGATTTGCGTTTGATGCACTGTGGAGTGGGTAAAACGGTTTTTAATGGCTGGCTAACATATACCATTGACTCGCGCTAGCCTAGCATCGGCTAACTATCCAAATATAAGGACTGGATAATTTTTTTTTTTAAATGTCTCCACTGATGAATAACAACCAGGCTGACTTAAAAATGAGGTCCGATGTCAAAAATCCCGAACCACCCCTTTAACTGTCATTATGAAGTGAGTTTGGGGTAAAAGCATGTTATTAAATGTTTTTTTTGCTTTTTTTTTGTTGGACAAAAGGTTCATAAATGCTTCTCATATTTGGAAAGATGTTTGACACTTGTTGCATTTTCAAATGCAAGTTATAAGTGACTCAAACTCACAGTGGTTTCAGATGGAGCAGCGTGTACACAGCCGTACATCAATGACAAGCTGCGCATAAAAAAATAATCGCAGCCTTTGCGATTTAAAAATTGCGATGAGCCGAGTTTATTAACATGTAAATTGCGATTAATCGTGCAGTCCTAATTCGGCTGAAATGTTGTAAGGATATGTAACAGAACAACGTGTTTAAACAGCATACTATTTTTAAAAGATATAGGTCCTGCCTGTTGTTGATTAATTCCCGCGGTAATATTCTACAATGTTGTACGTAGTCGCTGAAAACTGAGTAATCATTATCCCACTGTAAAAAGAATCAGGGTCCTTACCGGTGCCTGTATTCGTGTAGGCCAGTAGGCTACATGACATTGGCCTTTATTGTTGATGAGTACAGCAATACAGCATATTTTACACTGTTTTAACATACAATATTGCCTACATTTAAACTCATTTAACAAACATTTTATTAGTACAAATGAAATTCAAGTGTAATCAACCAGTCTGTTATCCAATTTCCACCACATCAGCGCTGGTTCTCGTGCCGGAGACGGACTCGCGCTCTGGGTGAACTTCGAACTTCATAAACGTTTCACTCATAGCTGAAAGATACTGTGAGCGACTGACTGCATAACCTGCCAATAAACAAACAGTGTGCAGTTCTGAAGACATTTTATCATCCAAATTAATTATATTTATTCATCATCATTAGGAATAAAGTCGTGTGTTTTATGCAAGGCATTTCAATCACGCGAAAATACGCGACTCTCTTTTAGGTGTCACATTACGCCTCTGTATGTTGTTTTGCATTAAATAAAATTATTTAAAGCACAGTAATGATTTTATAGATAAAATAAAACATACACAAACCTGAATTTCACAGAGGAAATGCACCAATTCTGCGACGCTGAGAAGAGAAGAACTGTTCTGGACTGGAGAGAATTCAAACAGCCCGCGCTCACTCAACCGTTGAGTTGTCCTCACGTCAGAGGGTGGGGGAGGAGTGCATTGTTTTAATTGAGTAAACTTACTAAATTTTAAGAGTGTGTTAAATATATTAATAATATTGATTTGAATTAAGTAATATTTTTGTTCAATTTAATTCTCTATTCTCAAATATTTTGATAGAAATTTCACAAATATATTAAGTATATTATTAATAAATAATTGGTTAGTCAAATACTAAATTCTTTTAGTGAAAAAAATAGATATAACTGTAAATTTTAGATGAAATTAACTGTTGGATTTTTAGTAAATTATTTTGGTAAGTTTTACTCAAACAATCAAGTAAACGATATTCAGAGATTTTATTAAGTTAATAAAGTTAAATATTACTGTAATATTTACTAAGCCACAGAATTATTTTCAGTAGAGTGAGTATATAGTAAATCATTGAGTTATATTAGCATTGGATAAAGATATTATCACATAACATGTGATGTCAAGTTTAATGCAACAATTTCGGTGGCACCTCATTATGGAAAAGGTGATCCTAAATCACTGATGAACAATATGCTCTAGTAAACTAACTACTACTCAAAAAAAAAAAAAAAAAAAAAAAAAAAAAAAATCTAAAATTGTCAGAGTATGGTTGAAATAAAAGGTGAGGAAAGGAACTAAGCACAGAAGTAAAACTTTTATTAAACAAAGAAGTAAAAAAACAAACACTCGACGAGAACTGACAAAGAACTGAAAGAAACACAGGGCTTCAATACGCAACTAAACCAATCAATGAAATTAACCACAGGTGTAACCGAATCAGTAAACATGATAATTAAAAGGCAGGAAAACTAGAACAAAAGCAACATGTACAAATCACAGGAAAACTGAACATAATCCTGACATTTCCCCACATTAAGGACTCGGACTCGTCCGTCGCTGGGGTGGTGGCAGTGACTGGTACGCTGTTTTCCTCCTCACTCTTGCAGATGGTGAAGGCATAATAATTGTGGAGGAGTACCCATTCCATGTACTCCTTAAAAGTCCCTAGAGGCTCGACTCCAGGCAAACGCACTCTTGTTTTAGAATTCAAGCTTGTCCTGAAAAGCACACAGACGTCATTACTGTGGACGACATGGTAGAGATCCAAAAATACCAGTGCACGCCTCTCTAGGGACTGGTTCCCCTGCGAGAGAGGAGGATCCATATTTGGCCAGTTAGAAAAGAGATTTGTATACGGTTATGGTCTTGACAGTTAATATATGATAAGAAGATCCTCCAGGGTTGGTTCAATTGTTTCAGAGACTGGAAAAAAACAATGGAAAAATGGAAAGAATAAATGCATTCATGCCTATAAATAAAGATGGATATTTTTCTGCAAAGATGGAAAAATATCACGCAAACTAAGACAGGTTAGACTAGGATGACAAATGTATAAGCGAGGTACAAATGTTTGTTCCACAAAGATTTTTTTTTGATTTTTTTATAAAAATGTTTAAAAAAAAGTTTACAAAAATATATGAAATAACTGAATTTAGTATTAAATTAAATGTATAATCATGATTTAAGTATTAAATTAAAGTTACCTAATACAACGTTTAGAAAGTAAAGTAAGCAACTGTATTCAGTGAAATATCACAATTGCAGGTCTCATGAGGAACAGAGGCAGTTTTCCAGTGCGGTGAAGATAAAGAACAGGCTGAACGAAACCAGCCAGCACATAACAAACCAAACCAGGGGTCCAATAAGTAAGATCATTCTGTTGTGTTAGAATGATACAGAATCCTGTGATAGTATATGGGACATATATAAAAGCCATGCTCACAGTAGTTATTAGAATGAGATAAAATGCTCTTCTCTTCATGTGGTTTTCCTCCTCTTTCTCTCTCCCTCTCTCTCCTGGTCCTGACTGCTTCAGAGCTCTGAGAACAGCCACAAGACAAAAACAACTGGATGGAGAGGAGGAACTGTGTTGAGAAGAACCATATGTGTAGTTGAATGTTTTGTGAGATTACAATAAATAAACGGTAGAAACAGGAGCCAAGATTGATGATCCAGACAACAGTGCAGCAGATCACTCTATATCTGAGAGGTTTGAACTTCAGAAAGGTTACAGGATGAACCACTGCCAGATATCGCTCAACACAGATCAGACACTGAAACAGAGGACGACCAGTGTGAATTAGTCCTTGTAGAAACAGCGGTAACAATGAGAGACTTGAAAAGTATATTGGCAGTATAGAGAGCAAACCATTCAGACAGGAACCAATCTCACAAGTGGAGAGATTGAGGTTAAAGAACTCTGATGCGACTCCACTTCCTGTTCCTGTGACGATGAGCCATATAACGTAGATGTTTGTAGGAAGACCAAACAGGAAATTCATGCTTAGTACGCAGATTTCCACAAAGCCCATTGGCCCAATAGACTGAGTTGTGGAGTTTGTAGATGTTTCAGGTGTGGTGAAGGTCACTGGAGGGTTATTCATCTCTGTATTTGTCTTCTCAGTTCAGCAGCTCACAAACCAAACTGTATATAACATTACAACTGTTAACTTTTTTAAGGAGAACTATAATGAACCAGTTAAGTCAATAAGGTAAACATAACATTTAAATACATTCACCCAGTTATCTACATAATACGATTTTGTAATACAAAGTTCATAATTTAAACTCAAATAAAAAACACATAATTATTATACATATACATCATGTAACTATACGTATACTACATGCATGCAATGATATTTTCACATCTATCATATTGCGTCACATCATGGTCACAAGCCTCTCCAACTAAATTAAAACCTATTTTCTCAATTTACAAACAGGCAATAAAAATGATGGACCGGAAACCTATTGCATCATTGTGATGTTTTAAGAAAGCATAAACTTCTTGACTTTGACAGTTTTATTGATTTTAAATATCTCAAACTGGTTTTTAAATGTCTAAATAATCATGTTTCACCACTGTTTTCTAAATTAGTCAGTAGGTGTCAAAGTTCTCATTGGGCGAACACACGAGCCACTATCAGAGGTGACTGTCTTGTCCCAAAGTACAAGACCTCTTTTGGTCAGTCTGCATTCTCTGCAAAGGGACCAAAACTATGGAATGTTTAATTTAAAACTAGAGACAGATGGCAATGCTTTTAACAGAGGACTTAAACAATGGCTAAAAACAAAATGACAGTGCTCGCATGAAAAAATATATTTTTTTGATTTTGATGCCTTTGCTTTATAACTTATAACTTTATAACTTTAAAAAAAAAATGTAATCATATTGTATATTTTCTTTATCCTTTTTTGTTAGTATTGTTATTACTACTTTTGCTATCAGTATTGTTATTGTATTCTTTTCTAAAAGCCTCCCGTGGACAGGTGGTTGAACATTAGCATTTGTGCTAAAACACCCAAGGAAATGCATATGGTTCGTCCAATGTAATAGTAATGTCCATGGGAAATAAAATAAATAAATAAATAAATATGACTTCAAAATATGGTTGTATATATTCAGTAGTATTTATACTTAGCCTAAATCATTAAACATGTAATTTTCTTTAATATGTACTTTTAAAATGATTTACTTCTGTTCAGAAAACAGCTCAGTCCAATTTGACCAATTCTTGCTAAAACATTAAACGCATCACAAAGCATTATTTGATAAACACAATTACACTGTTGGTTGATAGCACTGAGGTTAAAACAAGAAATCAAAAGTTTTTAATCACCTGAAGAGAGAATGTCCAGTCTCTCTGGATGTTAATAGATTTCTGTGCTGTGTTTTGGAGACAAGAATAATTGAATCTGCTACACGTCACATAAAACACAAGATATGCAAATTTTTAGACTGAACTTTAAAGGTATGAAAAATAAAAATAAAAGTGTGTTGTCAAGTGTACAGCAATAATTGGTTTGGACAACTGGTTTATTTTTAAGACACAACACTAAGTATACTGAACATACATGGGACAAATATCTGTTTTTTCAAAGTTCATAGATTTATATGAAGGTATTAGAAAAAAGTGTAATATCTCAGATAATAATGCATTTCTAGCATGTCAACATCATGAGATTTATCATGTGACTCTCAACTTTAATTTTGAGGCTGAAAAAAAAGTGTTGTTATAATATTTTGACAGCCTAAAACATAATCAATCTGCCAAAACTATCTTTATAAATCCAAAGACTTATGTGGAACATTTTGCTGTACATGTTTGCTATGTAAATGTTTAGTGTGTCAGTGAATACATTGACAAAAGTTTTTTTTATATATATATATATATATATATATATATATATTTATATAAATATTAGCTCTTCAATGGGACATTTCAGTGGTCAGTCCCAAAAAAAAAAAAAAAAAAAATGCATGTGGGTGCAGGTGTTTAGATAGAGACACTTTAACATTTTTTTTTTTTTTTTTATTGTTGAGTGTTAAAAAAAAGGTACTCAAACACTTTAAAACAATCTCTGTGGCAACCCTCAATATGGAAAACAGATACTAAATTACTGATGAAGTTTTATAAAAAAATTGGCTAAATAAAAAAAAAACATTACGAAATTTTTGCAAACAATCATAAAGAACATGTTCTACCAACAAAAAAATACTAAACTCTAAAATAACTATATTAAACAGATAATTAATACAATTTTAAATTAAACTTATCTAATATAATATTTAGAAAGTAAAGTAAATGGATTTAGTGACAAATTACAATTGCAGGTCTCATGAGGAACAGAGGCAGTTTTCCAGTGCGGTGAAGATAAAGAACAGGCTGAACGAAACCAGCTAGCACATAACAAACCAAACCAGGGGTCCAATATGCAGGATTATTCTGTTGTGTTAGAATAATGTAGAATCCTGTGATAGTAAATGGGACATATATAAAAGCCATGCTTACAGTAGAGATTAGAATGAGATAAAATGCTCTTCTCTTCATGTGGTTTTTCTCCTCTTTCTCTCTCCCTCTCTTTCCTGGTCCTGACTGCTTCAGAGCTCTGAGAACAGCCACAAGACAAAACAACTGGATGGAGAAGACGAGGAGGAACTGTGTTGAGAAGAACCATATGTGTAGTTGAATGTTTTGTGAGATTACAATAAATAAACGGTAGAAACAGGAGCCAAGAATAATGATCCAGACAACATTGGAGCAGATCACTCTATATCTGAGAGGTTTGGACTTCAGAAAGGTTACAGGATGAACCACTGCCAGATATCGCTCAACACACATCAGACACTGAAACAGAGGACGACCAGTGAGAATTAGTCCTTGTAGAAACAGCATTAAAAGTGAGATACTTGAAAAGTAAATAGTCAGTGTAGAGACTAAACAACTCAGACATGTACCAATCTCACACATAGAGAGATTGAGGATGAAGAACTCTGATGCAACTCCACTTCCAGCTCCTGTGACGATGAGCCATATAACATAGGAGTTTGTAGGAAGACCAAACAGGAAATTAAAGCTATGTACGCAGGTTACCACCAAGTCCATTAGCCCAATAGACTGAGTTGTGGAGTTTGTAGATGTTTCAGGTATGGTGAAGTTCACTGTAGAGTTATTCATCTCCTCTGTGTTCATCTTCTTATTTCAGCAGCTCACAAACCAAATATAATATAGCAACTGTGATTTTTATATGGAGACCTGTAAATGAACCAGTTAATTCAGACTGACTCAGTGAGGTAAACATTTAAATACATGATTTCAGTACAACATAATACAATTATACAAAATTCCTATTTATATCTCGTAACCAGACCACACCATTATTAAATGACTTCACAATATAGTTGCATTCAGTAGTTATGCTTAGCCTTTATAAGCATGTCATTTCTCTTTCATATATTTCCTTTAATTGTTTCATTTTAGTTATAGCTCAGTATAATCAGGTATAAGTATAAATCAGTATAACATATCTCAATCCCATTTTACTCAATAGCTAAAGTATTAAACACATCCCAAAAGATTATTGGGACACCATTGGTTGATATTATTGAGGTTAAAACAACTGAATCAAAAAGTTTTCTCACCTGAAGAGTGAATGTCCAGTTTCTCTACATTACTGTGCTGTGTTTTAGAGACAAGAATAATATATTGATTTCATCTGCTAAAACAAAACATATGCAAATATTTAGACTGAACTTTTAAGGTAAAAAAAAAAAAAAAAAAAAGTGTTATGACAGGATGTCAAGTGTAAAGCAATTACTATTTTGCAAACTCCAGCATGGAAAAGGTGACATTGGGTCACTGGTGAAGTTTTATTGGATAAAAGACTAGCAACCACTTACAACCATTTCAGTCTGATTTTATTAGTATTCCTAGCTTATTTGAAATAATTTGATCTTCACTCACATTAATTTAGAAAATAGTGAAGTAGAAAAAAAAAATCATTTAAGACTTTAGTTTCTGTGGCGGAAATGTGTGGTTTGTAAATTGCACGATAAATACAGTGCTATAGAGACACATTTCATGAGATCGGGTTGGTTCAGAATGCAATGGTACATGCACTGTATCTTATTTTATTTTCATCTGACTTGACTGACATCCAGTAATTTTCATTTAAATTGTGCACCAAGACATTTTTTTTCACAATATTAATCAACTGATCCTTAACTTTAGTACTGATGCTAAAACATTTGTTCATGCAGTAAATCTTCAACCCAGTAGACAAATCTTTTCTTTTTTTTTTGTCTTTTTACTTTTTACAATGTATAGTCAGTCTTCTTCTTTTTACTTTTGAAACTGGTCAGCACAGGTGCCACTCATTAAACACCTGACATGCAAATTTTTTAGACAAGAGCAATTTGTTTGTTTATTTCTGTGGAGAAAAAAAAAGTTCAAATATGTGTAATGAATGTCAAGTTTAACACAATAATCTTTGTGGGCAATCCTCAATATGCAAAAGGTGTATTTACTTTACATTTTCCAAACATATATAAAATGAATCAGACATAAAAAAAAGGGGATAAATCAAATATCACAATCGTGGGATTTAAGGAAAGCCAAGGCAGGGTTATTTTTCCAGCCCGTTGCAGATACAGAACAGGATGAACAAAACCAGCCTGCACATAACAAATAAAACACACAGAAAAAGTTTGCTTTTCTGTTTTGTCAGAATAAAAAATAATACAGTGAGAGTAAATGGTCAATATATGATAGCCATGCTCATAGTAGTTATTAGAATTATATAAAAAAGCTCTTCTCTTCATGTGGTTTTCCTCCTCTCTCTCTCCCTCTCTCTCTCTCTCCCGGTCCTGACTGCTTCAGAGCTCTGAGAACAGTCACACAGCAGAATAGCTGAATGGAGACAAAGAGTAAGAATTGAAGCGAATTTATGCATACATAAAT